>NC_064623.1:99406630-99733416 GCF_023898315.1 Schistocerca nitens | reverse complement strand
CAAATGATTAGCTTTTCAGAGCATTCACACAAGGTTGGCGCCGGTGGCGACACCTACAACGTGCTGACACTAGGAAAGTTTGCGACCGATTTCTCATACACAAACAGCAGTTGACCGGCGTCGCCTGGTGAAACGTTGTTGTGATGCCTCGTGTGAGGACAATTGGCCTCAGGACAGTTATAAATCGATTTTTCCGATCCTATTTCGTACGACCCTGCCGTGGTGGATGTCCGCGGATTCGTGAATAAGTCTCCTCGTTGTGATCTTCAGCCCGGAGTAGTCTGCGAACTCCCGATTTGTTAAATAGTCTTCTTATCGGTAAAATAACTTGATTCTTACCAAAAACCAGGAATTGGCAACTCTGATCTTTTAACGCTTTAATTACACCTTTAAACAGACAAAAGCGCCGAAGAAACTGGTGCAGGAATGCGTATACAAATACAGGCATGTGTAAACAGGCAGAATACAGCGTTGCAGCCAGCTACACGTGCATAAGACAACAAGTGTCTGATGCAGATGTTAGATCGGTTACTGCTGCTACAATGGCAGGTTATCAATATTTATGTGAGTTTGAACGTGATGTTATAGTCGGCCCACGAACGACAGGACACAGCATCTCCGAGCTAGCAGTGAAGTGAAGATTTTCCCGTACTACCATTTCACGAGTGTACCGTGAATATCAGAAAACCGGTAAAACATCAAATCTGCGACATCGCTGCGGCAGGTAAAAGATCATGCAAGAATGGGACCAACGACGACTGAAGAGAATCGTTCGACGTGACAAAAGTGCAACCCTTCCGCAAATTGCTGCACATTTCAATGCTGGGCCATCAACAAGTGTCATTGTGAAATCGATTCAACCAAACATCATTGATACGGACTTCCGGAGCCGAAAGCCCACTCGTGTACCCTTGATGACTGCACGACACAAAGCTTTACTCCTCTCCTGGGCCCGTCAACACCGACATTGCACTGTCGATGACTGGAAACATGTTTCCTGGTCGGACGAGTCTCATTTCCAAGTGTATCGAGCAAATGGACATGTACGGGTATGGAGACAAGCTCATGAATCTATGGACCTTGCATGTCAGCAGGGGACTGTTGAAGCTAGTGTAGGCTCCGTAATGGTGTGGAGTTGGAGTGATACGGGACCCCTGATATGTCTAGATGCGACTCTGACAGGTGACACGTGCGTAGGTATCCTGTCTGATCACTTGCACCCGTTCACGTCCATTGTGCATTCCAGCGGACATGGGTAATTCCAGCAGGATAATGCGATACTCCACACGTCCATAGAGTGACTCCAGAAACACTCTTCTGAGTTTAAACACTTCCGTTGACCATCAGACTCCCGAGACACGAACATTGTTGTGCATATCTGGACTGCCTTGCAACGTGCTGTTCAGAAGAGATCTCCAGCCCCTCGTAGTCTTACGAATTTATGGACAGTCCTGCAGGATTCATGGTTTCAGTTCCCTCCAGCACTACTTCAGACATTAGTCGAGTCCATGCCACGTCGTGTTGCGGCACTTCTGCTTGCTGGCGGGGGTCCTACACGATATATTAGACACGCATACTAGTTTTTTGGCTTTTTAGTGTAAAACAAAATTCAGCAGGATTTCAAATTCTGATAGGTGAACCTCCAGATATCCTGATTTGTACTAGTAACGGGAAAAGCTTGGCGATTTTGGCGTACGGATAACTGTTCGCCACATTTTATTGGATTGTGTTTTATTTTCCGGCCGGCGGCCGTAGCGGGTTTGCCGCAGAATTTGCCCTCTATTTTAAGTAACGTTCAAACGAAGGTGGATCAAGTTTTAAAGATTTGTGAATTGTCAAACATTTTCACAAGATATTAGGGAGATGTGTTTAATGAGTTAACAGGGTGACTCGTTCACCCAACTTTTTGTGTGTGGTTAGCCTGTCACATTTCCATGTGCTTTTCTTTTAGTTCTTCTGTATTTTGTTTTCTCTGTGTTTTAATTCCATGTATAGCTACTTTCAAAATGGCTCAAATGGCTCTGAGCACTATGGGACTCAACTGCTGAGGTCATTAGTCCCCTAGAACTTAGAACCAGTTAAACCTAACCTAAGGACATCACACACATCCATGCCCGAGGCAGGATTCGAACCTGCGACCGTAGCGGTCTCGCGGTTCCAGACTGCAGCGCCAGAACCGCGCGGCCACTTCGGCCGGCTAGCTACTTTCGCTCTTCCTAATTTGTTTTAGCGCGTGTGAGATAGAGTGACTTTGTGGCCTTCTCGAGTGTATGAGTGTGCAACGGTTTAAGAGTTTATCTCCACATTCGTTTGTTTTGATAAGTGTAAGGGCGCTGATGACCTAGTCGTTGGGCGCCCATAAGATCCAAACACAGTAAAACCAAAAGGCTCAACGGGATAGGTACAGCCGTTGGGCGTATAAGGCTTTCGGTGTTGGAAGGACTTTGTGACAAGATTTTCAGATCTAGTTCTGCAGAATGATTGTGGTGTCTATCTCCACTTGAGAATCAATGCAATCAAGCTGCAGTGACTAGCACATAAACAAATCTCTTCCCAAAGTTTACCCGTGTACTGAAATATGCCTGCTACAAATCAAGATTTATGGAGCATCACCTACCACAATTTGCAATCCTGCTAAATGTTGTTTTATTTTGTATTTTCCATTGCGTGCGTTATTTGAAGAAATTTCCTTCACTCAATGTGCGTTGCGTAAAAAAAGTTTCTTTAAGGATTATCATTACTGCAATGATTTTGTACCACAATAATGAATTATTTATATTTTTAAAGTTAAAAAAATACACGAATGTGAAACGATAAACTAAAAAACAAATAAAACATAATTTAAAACAGGAAACAAAAGTACGTAAAGTAATCAAATATTGTACGTTTAGATATTTTAATTAGGTAGTTGACAAATTAATATTGATCGTTTAGAGATTTTAATTAAGTATGTTGATAATAGTCCGACAGCACATTGTGGACACCTTATTTTACAAAAGTTGTATTTCACAAATTACCTTTATTACACATCGATGGAGTAGCGTGAAAGCTGCTTTGATTATCTTATAGCAAAAGTGTTCACTTCTCAAAATTGATTAATGGTGGAGGGGTGTTTTGCAAAATATCATATTATTACAAAAGTTGATTATACTGTTTTCAGGAACGTTAAGTACATTTCAGTTTTTTATATGAAACACGTTTTTGACACTTCACGATTTCGAAAATATTGCCTGTAAACCTAATATCCAGATTGCCTTTCTTGGTGTGTTCTACCTCTTAAAAGCGAAACGGCAGAAACGAAAAAATACGTATTGCATTATTTTGCCTCTCTACATGCAGGAGATAGGGAAAATAACGTGAACACCTGTACTTACTTGGGAATGGTTTATTAATAAGGGGTTGGACCCCAATTTGCCCGTAATACAGCTGCGATTCTTCTTCGAATACTGGCATATAATGATTGTACAGTCTCCAGTGGAATGTTATGCCAATCGTCGATTACAACCTCTTCTAACGCCTGTAGTGAAGAGGTAAGCGGAAATCTGCTCCAGAGTCTGCGCTCCAGTACTGCCTACAAGGGTTCCAGAATGTTCGAGTCCAGGGACTGTGCTGACCAGGGAAGACGCTGCAGTTCAGTTGCACGCTCCTCATACCACGATTGTACTGTTCTGGCTGTGTGAATGGGTGCATTATCGACCTGAAATATGGCATCATTGTTGGGGAACAACATTTGATTCACGGGGTGCACCTGATCACCTAAAATGTTCACATAATCGTTCGCTGTAAAGCGGCCTTTGAGAGTGGCGATGGGACCAGCAGAATACCATGATATGGCTCCCACACCATCACACTTCCACCTCTATGCTTAACCAATGGAATTGTTGGCTTCTTTTGGCGTTCGCCAGACGTAAACCCGGCCCGATGTTGGAAATAACGAAAACGTTGAGTCTTCGGACCGTATCATATGTTTCCACTGATCAGCCGTCCCGGATTTATGCTCCTGACATCTTGTTTTATGCTTCTCTTCGTTGGTTGTCGTGAGTAATTGTTTCGGTACAACAGTTCGTCCATGAATATTATGGAGTTCACGACGGACAGTGTCGATAGATACGGGGTCTCGAAGGTACCTATTGAGCTCTGCAGTCACGTTAGCCGCCGTAGTTTTGTGTTGTTGTGACACAGTTCGAGTTAGCGTACGACGATCTCTGTAATTCAGTTTTGATTCGCCCCCGCTATTACGTTTACAAGATGATGTATTTCCATGTTTTGTGTAGGCTGACTGTTAAAACAGTTGCTCTTGGTAACTGATGCTCCAGCTAATCGGGCCCGCACAATCTGCCCTCTCTGGAACTCTGTTAGGTCTTTCATTGCACAACGATGTCGGCCTCTGTATGCAAATACAGGGTGTTTCAAAAATGACCGGTATATTTGAAACGGCAATAAAAACTAAACGAGCAGCGATAAAAATACACCGTTTGTTGCAATATGCTTGGGACAACAGTACATTTTCAGGCGGACAAACTTTCGAAATTACAGTAGTTACAATTTTCAACAACAGATGGCGCTGCAAGTGATGTGAAAGATATAGAAGACAACGCAGTCTGTGGGTGCGCCATTCTGTACGTCGTCTTTCTGCTGTAAGCGTGTGCTGTTCACAACGTGCAAGTGTGCTGTAGACAACATGGCTTATTCCTTAGAACAGAGGATTTTTCTGGTGTTGGAATTCCACCGCCTAGAACACAGTGTTGTTGCAACAAGACGAAGTTTTCAACGGAGGTTTAATGTAACCAAAGGACCGAAAAGCGATACAATAAAGGATCTGTTTGAAAAATTTCAACGGACTGGGAACGTGACGGATGAACGTGCTGGAAAGGTAGGGCGACCGCGTACGGCAACCACAGAGGGCAATGCGCAGCTAGTGCAGCAGGTGATCCAACAGCGGCCTCGGGTTTCCGTTCGCCGTGTTGCAGCTGCGGTCCAAATGACGCCAACGTCCACGTATCGTCTCATGCGCCAGAGTTTACACCTCTATCCATACAAAATTCAAACGCTACCATTGCTGCACGAGAGACATTCGCTAACGATATAGTGCACAGGATTGATGACGGCGATATGCATGTGGGCAGCATTTGGTTTACTGACGAAGCTCATTTTTACCTGGACGGCTTCGTCAATAAACAGAACTGGCGCATATGGGGAACCGAAAAGCCCCATGTTGCAGTCCCATCGTCCCTGCATCCTCAAAAAGTACTGGTCTGGGCAGCCATTTTTTCTAAAGGAATCATTGGCCCATTTTTCAGATCCGAAACGATTACTGCATCACGCTATCTGGACATTCTTCGTGAATTTGTGGCGGTACAAACTGCCTTAGACGACACTGCGAACAGCTCGTGGTTTATGCAAGATGGTGCCCGGCCACATCGCACGGCCGACGTCTTTAATTTCCTGAATGAATATTTCGAAGATCGTGTGATTGCTTTGGGCTATCCGAAACATACAGGAGGCGGCGTGGATTGGCCTCCCTATTCGCCAGACATGAACCCCTGTGACTTCTTTCTGTGGGGACACTTGAAAGACCAGGTGTACCGCCAGAATCCAGAAACAATTGAACAGCTGAAGCAGTACATCTCATCTGCATGTGAAGCCATTCCGCCAGACACGTTGTCAAAGGTTTCGGGTAATTTCATTCAGAGACTACGCCATATTATTGCTACGCATGGTGGATATGTGGAAAATATCGTACTATAGAGTTTCCCAGACCGCAGCGCCATCTGTTGTTGAAAATTGTAACTACCGTAATTTCGAAAGTTTGTCTGCCTGAAAATGTACTGTTGTCCCAAGCATATTGCAACAAACGGTGTATTTCTATCGCTGCTCGTTTAGTTTTTATTGCCGTTTCAAATATACCGGTCATTTTTGAAACACCCTGTATGAAGTGTACACTACTCGTAAACAGCCTGCACTGTTGGCTAGTCCGTACTGAACACGCACAGTCCAGCGCGACACGTGCCTTACCTGCGTTGTTGACACTCAAACACAACCATCCCATTACTACCACTGTTCACGCTATTTTGCCTGTCCCCTGTACCTGCCAACTTTCATCAAGGTCTGAATGCAGAATCTCGGGGCGATAACATTGAATAAAATGTTCTCGGGTTTCCAACCGCGTCAATTGCTTAAAACTACACGAGCTTTCGGCCAAGCACTCCTTGGTCATTGTCAAGTGTTATGACTGCCAGTGGGCTGTTGGTGCGCCCTCACATACGCTAGCTGCCGGCTGTGACGTCATTAGTGCCCATGACATTGCCATATATGGGCATGTTTTGAGTCGGCGTTCGATGTGCCCTCTTCAACCGCGCGATCGCTGGATCACATGCAGCGTTGAGCTGCAAGCCATCGTCTCTATTTAGGGTGTTTGCGATAATTTTTATTTCAATAGCTTCCTTTATTAAACAGTTCCAGAAGCAGTTAGTGCGAGCCACGACAGAGGTATCGTCAAATTTTATGTGGTGACCGTTTCCTAAGGCATGCTCAGCTAACGCAGATTTCCCAGGATAGCGTAGGCGATAATACCTCTCATGTTCTTTCCTGCGTTGTTCCACAGTGCGCACTGTTTGTCCGATGTACTTCTGGCCACACTCACAAGGTATTTCGTAGACTGCAGATGTTCTCAGACCTTTTTTTTTTTTCCGCCACGAATTCCTTTCCTGTGCTAACCTCTTCATCTCAGAGTAGCACTTGCAACCTACGTCCTCAATTATTTGCTTGACGTATTCCAATCTCTGTCTTCCTCTACAGTTTTTGCCCTCTACAGCTCCCTCTAGTACCATGGAAGTCTTTCCCTCATGTCTTAGCAGATGTCCTATCATCCTGTCCCTTCTCCTTATCAGTGTTTTCCACATATTCCTTTCCTCCCCGATTCTGCGTAGAACCTCCTCATTCCTTACCTTATCAGTCTACCTAATTTTCAACATTCGTCTATAGCACCACATCTCAAATGCTTCGATTCTCTTCTATTCCGGTTTTCCCACAGTCCATGTTTCACTACCATACAATGCTGTACTCCAGACGTACACCCTCAGAAATTTCTTCCTCAAATTAAGGCCGGTATTTGATATTAGTAGACTTCTCTTGGCCAGAAATGCCTTTTTTGCCATAGCGAGTCTGCTTTTGATGTCCTCCTTGCTCCGTCCGTCATTGGTTATTTTACTGCCTAGGTAGCAGAATTCCTTAACTTCATTGACTTCGTGACCATCAATCCTGATGTTAAGTTTCTCGCTGTTCTCATTTCTACTACTTCTCATTACCTTCGTCTTTCTCCGATTTACTCTCAAACCATACTGTGTACTCATTAGACTGTTCATTCCGTTCAACAGATCATTTAATTCTTCTTCACTTTCACTCAGGATAGCAATGTCATCAGCGAATCGTATCATTGATATCCTTTCACTCCTTCCTTTCAAGCACTTCGTTCTTGATCGCCCACTCTTATTATTCCCTCTTGGTTCAAAAATGGTTCAAATGGCTCTGAGCACTATGGGACTCAACTGCTGTGGTCATTAGTCCCCTAGAACTTAGAACTACTTAAACCTAACTAACCTAAGCACATCACACACACCCATGCCCGAGGCAGGATTCGAACCTGCGACCGTAGCAGTCCCGCGGTTCCGGACTGCAGCGCCAGAACCGCTAGACCACCGCGGCCGGCATTCCCTCTTGGTTGTTGTACATATTGTATAAGACCCGTCTCTCCCTATAGCTTACCCCTACTTTTTTCAGAATCTCGAACAGCTTGCACCATTTTATATTGTCGAACGCTTTTTCCAGGTCGACAAATCCTATGAAAGTGTCTTGATTTTTCTTTAGCCTTGCTTCCATTATTAGCCGTAACGTCAGAATTGCCTCTCTCGTCCCTTTACTTTTCCTAAAGCCAAACTGATCGTCACCTAGCGCATTCTCAATTTTCTTTTCCATTCTTCTGTATATTATTCTTGTAAGCAGCTTCGATGCATGAGCTGTTAAGCTGATTGTGCGATAATTCTCGCACTTGTCAGCTCTTGCCGTCTTCGGAATTGTGTGGATGATGCTTTTCCGAAAGTCAGATGGTATGTCGCCAGACTCATATATTCTACACACCAACGTGAATAGTCGTTTTGTTGCCACTTCCCCAATGATTTTAGAAATTCTGATGGAATGTTATCTATCCCTTCTGCCTTATTTGACCGTAAGTCCTCCAAAGCTCTTTTAAATTCCGATTCTAATACTGGATCCCCTATCTCTTCTAAATCGACTCCTGTCTCTTCTTCTATCACATCAGACAAATCTTCACCCTCATAGAGGCTTTCAATGTATTCTTTCCACCTATCTGCTCTCTCCTCTGCTTTTAACAGTGGAATTCCCGTTGCACTCTTAATGTTACCACCGTTGCTTTTAATGTCACCAAAGGTTGTTTTGTCTTTCCTGTATGCTGAGTCTGTCCTTCCGACAATCATATCCTTTTCGATGTCTTCACATTTTTCCTGCAGCCATTTCGTCTTAGCTTCCCTGCACTTCTTATTTATTTCATTCCTCAGCAACTTGTATTTCTGTATTCCTGATTTTCCCGGAACATCTTTGTACTTCCTCCTTTCATCAATCAACTGAAGTATTTCTTCTGTTAACCATGGTTTCTTCGCAGCTATCTTCTTTGTACCTATGTTTTCCTTCCCAACTTCTGTGATGGCCCTTTTTAGAGATGTCCATTCCTCTTCAACTGTACTGCCTACTGCGCTATTCCTTATTGCTGTATCTATAGCGTTAGAGAACTTCAAACGTATCTCGTCATTCCTTAGTACTTCCGTATCCCACTTCTTTGCGTATTGATTCTTCCTGACTAATGTCTTGAACTTCAGCCTACTCTTCATCACTACTATATTGTGATCTGAGTCTATATCTGCTCCTGGGTACGCCTTACAGTCCAGTAATTGATTTCGGAATCTCTGTCTGACCATGATGTAATCTAATTGAAATCTTCCCGTATCTCCCGGCCTTTTCCAAGTGTACCTCCTCCTCTTGTGATTCTTGAACAGGGTATTCGCCATTACTAGCTGAATTAGTCTTTCTCCTCTTTCATTCCTTGTCCCAAGCCCATTCTCTCCTGTAACCTTTCCTTTTACTCCTTCCCCTACAACTGCATTCCAGTCGCCCATGACTATTAGATTTTCGTCCCCCTTTACATACTGCATTACCCTTTCAATATCCTCATACACTTTCTCTACCTGTTCATCTTCAGCTTGCGACGTCGGCATGTATACCTGAACTATCGTTGTCGGTGTTGGTCTGCTGTCGATTCTGATTAGAACAACCCGGTCACTGAACTGTTCACAGTAACACACCCTCTGCCCTAACTTCCTATTCATAACGAATCCTACACCTGTTATACCATTTTATGCTGCTGTTGATATTACCCGATACTCATCTGACCAGAAATCCTTGTCTTCCTTCCACTTCACTTCACTGACCCCTAGTATATCTAGATTGAGCCTTTGCATTTCCCTTTTCAGATTTTCTAGTTTCCCTACCACGTTCAAGCTTCTGACATTCCACACCCCGACTCGTAGAACGTTTTCCTTTCGTTGATTATTCAATCTTTTTCTCATGGTAACCTCCCCCTTGGCAGTCCCCTCCCGGAGATCCGAATGAGGGACTATTCCGGAATCTTTTGCCAATGGAGAGATCATCATGACACTTCTTCAATTACAGGCCACATGTCCTGTGGATACACGTTACGTGTCTTTAATGCAGTGGTTTCCATTGCCTTCTGCATCCTCATGTCGTTGATCATTGCTGACTCTTCCGCCTTTAGGGGCAATTTCCCACCCCTAGGACAAGAGAGTGCCCTGAACCTCTATCCGCTCCTCCGCCCTCTTTGACAGGGCCGTTGGCAGAATGAGGCTGACTTCTTATGCCGGAAGTCTTCGGCCGCCAATGCTGATTATTTATCAAAATTTAGGCAGTGGCGTGGATCGAACCTGGGACCGAAGACGTTTTGATTATGAATCAAAGACGCTACCCCTAGACCACGGGTAGAGTCTGAGACCTACTGCGTCTTTAACTGGTTTCAGTAACTGACGGATTTTCGTTGGAGGCCTGAAGATTGATTTGATCTTGTGTCTCTTCAACAGGCGGCTTATCTTGCCCGACACAGAGCCACAGAATCTCAGCAAAACAAGTTTCTTTTCCTGCTCTTCGTCGGTGGTCTTATTCTGATATTTCCCAGAAATCATTTCTTTCACTTGATGGGCGCCGTAGCCGTTATTCCTGAAAACCTTGCGTAGGTGGCTCAGTTCATGGGGCAGGTTATCGTCGTCTGATATTACTCTTGCACGATGCACCAATGTTTGTATTACTGCGGGCTTCTGTGCTGGATGATGATAGCTGGTGGCGTGCAGGTACAGGTATGCGTGGGTGGGTTTTTTATAGATGCTGTGGCCAAGGCACCCATTTCGTTTACGGTGGACAAGGACATCCAGGAAGTGCAATGCAATATCTTTTTCCACCTCCATGGTGAACTGGATATTACTGTTGATGCCATTGAAAAAACTCGTCTAGTTTCTCGAGTCCATGTGGCCAAATGACGAACGTGTCGTCAACGTACCGAAAGAGACACTTCATCTACATCTACATCCATACTCCGCAAGCCACCTGACGGGGTGTGGCGGAGGGTACCTTGAGTAGCTCTATCGGTTCTCCCTTCTATTCCAGTCTCGTAGTCTTCGTGGAAAGAAGGATTGTCGGTATGCCTCCGTGTGGGCTCTAATCTCTCTGATTTTATCCTCATGGTCTCTTCGCGAGATATACGTAGGTGGGAACAATATACGGCTTGATTCCTCGGTGAAGGTATGTTCTCGAAACTTCAACAAAAGCCCGTACCGATCTACTGAGCGTCTCTCCTGCAGAGTCTTCCACTGGATTTTATCTATCATCTCCGTAACGCTTTCGCGATTACTAAATGATCCTGTAACGAAGCGCACTGCTCTCCGTTGGATCTTCTCCATCTCTTCTATCAACCCTATCTGGTACGGATCCCACACTGCTGAGCAGTATTCAAGCAGTGGGCGAACAAGCGTACTGTAACCTACTTAATTTGTTTTCGGATTGCATTTCCTTAGGATTCTTCCAATGAATCTCAGTCTGGCATCTGCTTTACCGAGGATCAACTTTATATGATCATTCCATTTTAATTCGCTCCTAATGCGTACTCCCAGATAATTTATGGAATTAATTGCTTCCAGTTGCTGACCTGCTATATTGTAGCTAAATGATAAGGAATCTTTCTTTCTATGTATTCGCAGCACATTACACTTGTCTACATTGAGATTCAATTGCCATTCCCTGCACCATGCGTCAATTCGCTGCAGATCCTCCTGAATTTCAGTACAATTTTCCATTGTTACAACCTCTCGATATACCACAGCATCATCCGCAAAAAGCCTCAGTGAACTTCCGATGTCATCCACAAGGTCATTTATGTATATTGTGAAAGGCAACGGTCCTACGGTCCTATGACACTCCCCTGCGGCACACCTGAAATCACTCTTACTTCGGAAGACTTCTCTCCATTGAGAATGACATGCTGCGTTCTGTTATCTAGGAACTCTTCAATCCAATCACACAATTGGTCTGATAGTCCTTATGCTCTTACTTTGTTCATTAAACGACTGTGGGGAACTGTATCGAACGCGTTGCGGAAGTAAAGAAACACGGCATCTACTTGGGAACCCGTGTCTATGGCCCTCTGAGTCTCGTGGACGAATAGCGCGAGCTGGGTTTCACACGATCGTCTTTTTCGAAACCCATGCTGATTCCTAAAGAGTAGATTTCTAGTCTCCAGAAAAGTCATTATACTCGAACATAATAAGTGTTCCAAAATTCTACAACTGATAGACGTTAGAGATATAGGTCTATAGTTCTGCACATCTGTTCGCTGTCCCTTCTTGAAAACGGCTTCAATGGCACAGTATCTATGGCAATGTCCTAAAAATTGTCCATGAAGAGGTTTGCAACTGCTGGAGCCATTGACGCGGTTGGAAACCCGAGAACATTTTATTCATCAAGGTCCTTCATTCACACCTGGGAATGTTATCTTGTCAGCGGGTTCCGCTATACGCCCTGCATTGAGCCAGACTGTCGCCACTTGAACAACTTATAACTTAAGTCATCTCCTTAAGCGCATACCGCCATTTTTCTCAATAAAGATCAAAATACTGATTTCCAGTCATTACTTTTCATTATCTCGAAAGTCCCAGTTCATGACCCACTGCCGCCTCTGTAATCTGGACCTTGAATTCGTGTAGCAGGTGAGTTGTGGCCGGCCGCAGTATTCGCTGGCCTCTTGGCCACGCTGCTGCTGTACCGACACTTCCACACTGACCGCTCGTTATCATCCCGCTATCTGAAACATCTCCCAGACCATTAGTGTTGATTCGCTCGCGGGCGTCCCGGAACGGACATAAAAATTAGAAATCGCGACACAGGCGCCTTCAGAGGGCGGTTAATTAATGTTTTGTGTTCGCTCCGGCGCGTTGGAGTCGGTGTTAACTGCCGTTTTACGAGCGCAGCGAGTGGCCACCTACTCGGGACGATGTAAGGATTTCCTTCACTGCGGCATAAATTCTGGGCAGCAGTTTATGTTCACACTAAAAAAAATAGGCGCTCGCGCGCTCGTTAACTTGCGTTTGTGTGTTAGTTGTGATTTCAGTTCCGTGTAGCTCTCGAACGTGCATTGTAAAAACCACCACCGCATCCGGCTTCAGGTGTTCGGCGCACCTGACCGTGGAGATTGTTGTTTTGTTCTTTGTCAGTATCAAATACTAAGCGCACAAAATCAGAAGTACCGGCGTTAGTACTGCCGTGACTCTTGGGGAAGACGGAATAAAAAGTGCTGACTGTACACACTAACCGGACATTGAGTAATTTATGGAGTTTGTTCACGCATCAAGAGATTGTAAGTGTGCTCTGTTTGATGTCTTTGGGCTATTGATTGGGTGGAGTTGTTTAAGTGCGTTGTTGTTGTTGTTGTCTTCAGTCCTGCGACTGGTTTGATGCAGCTCTCCATGCTACCCTATCCTGTGCAAGCTTCTTCACCTCCCAGTACTTACTGCAACCTACATCCTTCTGAATCTGCTTAGTGTATTCATCTCTTGGTCTCCCTCTAAAATTTTTACCCTCCACGCTGCCCTCCAATGCTAAATTTGTGATCCCTTGATGCCTCAGAACATGTCCTACCAACCGGTCCCTTCTTCTTGTCAAGTTGTGCCACAAACTCCTCTTCTCCCCAATTCTATTCAATACATCATCATTAGTTATGTGATCTACCCATCTAATCTTCAGCATTCTTCTGTAGCACCACATTCGAAAGCTTCTATTCCCTTCTTGTCCAAACTATTTATCGTCCATGTTTCACTTCCATACATGGCTACACTCCATACAAATACTTTCAGAACCGACTTCCTCACACTTAAATCAATACTCTATGTTAACAAATTTCTCTTCTTCAGAAACGCTTTCCTTCCCATTGCCAGTCTACATTTTATATCCTCTCTACTTCGACCATCATCAGTTATTTTGCTCCCCAAATAGCAAAACTCCTTTACTACTTTAAGTGTCTCATTTCCTAATCTAATTCCCTCAGCATCACCCGACTTAATTCGACTACATTCCATGATCCTCGTTTTGCTTTTGTTGATGTTCATCTTATATCCTCCTTTCAAGACACTGTCCATTCCGTTCAGCTGCTCATCCAAGTCCTTTGCTGTCTCTGACAGAATTACAATGTCATCGGCGAACCTCAACGTTTTTATTTCTTCTCCATGGACTTTAATACCTACTCCGAATTTTTCTTTTGTTTTCCTTCACTGTTTGCTCAATATACAGATTGGATAACATCGGGGACAGGCTACAACCCTGTCTCACTCCCTTTCCAACCACTGCTTCCCTCTCATGCCCTCGACTCTTATAACTGCCATCTGGTTTCTGTACAAATTGTAAATAGCCTTTCGCTCCCTGTATTTTACCCCTGCTACCTTTAGAATTTGAAAGAGAGTATTCCAGTGAACATTGTCAAAAGCTTTCTCTAAGGTCACAAATGCTAGAAATGTAGTTTTGCCTTTCCCTAATCTATTTTCTAAGATATTTATTTATTTTTATTTATTTATTGATTTATTTAACCTGGCAAGATTAGGGCCATCAGGCCCTCTCTTACATCTAACCAGGCATTCTACTTATTTTACATTCATATGTTTTAGTAGGCATGTTAAACTACATCTAGTATAAAAAGTGAAATAAACAATTTGAAAGGTACACCTGGAAACATACATACATACAGAGTTTATATTCTTAGATCACAAGTACTATTATAATTAGACATTATTGAAGAGACAGATTTTAGATAGGAGTGCTGGCAGCAGGGAGTATGAGGGAGACTGGTAGTGAAGGGAGGAGAAGAATAGAGAGACATGATGAAACATAATTAAGGAAATATAAAGGAAAAGAAGATTGCGTGGCTAATAGAGATAGATGAAGAGGAAGGCATCTCAGGAGCAAGATAGCTTTGCTATTTGACAGATGAGGGGATTGCCCTTGTACATTAATTTTGTGGAGAACTTTATGAGGATGATAGTAGGAAATGCTTCAACTTCTTCTTAAAAGCAGCAGGAGATTGAATTTTGCGGAAGGTAAGGGGCAGTTTGTTCCAGAGGCGGACAGCGGCAACTGAGAAGGAGTTTGCAAAAGTTTTTGTTTTGTGAGTGGGCACAGTTAGGATACCAAATAAGAGTGACCTCGTGTTTCGATTATGATGACATGACAGGTTTTTAATCTCTGAAGCAAGGTACTGGGGTGCTTGCGCGACGAGGAGTCGGTGGAGTAGACATAGAGTGTGGTAGTCACGCAATTGGTCCGGCCGCAGCCACCCTAGCTCGGAGTATGAAGCACTAACATGATCATATCGGCGGATGTTGCAGGTGTAACGCACACGTCGTAGGATCAGTATTGCCTCACGTGTTCCAACATTTCTGCGGAATCCAAACTGATCTTCGCCGAGGTCGGCTTCTACCAGTTTTTCCATTCGTCTGTAAAGAATTCGCGTTAGTATTTTGCACCTGTGATTTATTAAACTGATGGTTCGGTAATTTTCACATCTGTCAACACCTGCTTTCTTTGGGATTGGAATTATTATATTCTTCTTGAAGTCTGAGGGTATTTCGCCTGTCTCATACATCTTGCTCACCAGATGGTAGAGTTTTGTCAGGGTTGGCTCTCCCAAGACTGTCAGTAGTTCCAATGGAATGTTGTCTACTCCCGGGGCCTTGTTTCGACTCAGGTCTTACAGTGCTCTGTCAAACTCTTCACCCAATATCGTATCTCCCATTTCATCTTCATCTACATCCTCTTCCATTTCCATAATATTGTCCTCAAGAACATTGCTCCTATCTTACCCCTAGTGAGATATGCCTCTACATCCTTACATTTGTCCTCTAGCCAACCCTGCTTAGCCATTTTGCACTTCCTTTCTATCTCATTTTTGAGACGTTTGTATTCCCTTTTGCCTGCTTCATTTACTGCTTTAAATGGGTGCTTTAATGAAATACGTTGCCAGAAAAAAATGTACACCTGGAAAAATGACGTCGATGATGGATATGCCAGCTGTAGGATACCAGATCTACTGATAATGGTTTCAACGTCGTCCGCCAACAGATAGCGTAGTGGCATGGGTACTGGGATGCCGTCTGTGTCAGCATTTTAATAGGGGAAACTCTCAACCAGAAGGCTCAGTGTGTGTGAAGCAAAGAGGAAACCATGCCACGGAGACGCTCTCGTGCTTCCTACAACCTACAGCTTCCAGGTGATGGGATAGTCCTTTCTGAGAACTGCCGCAGAAGTTGGACGTGCTACGTCAGTTGCGCAACGTTGCTAATATCAGCGGCCACATGAACACCTTCACACCCGCAGATGAGGTTCTGAACGTCCACCCATCAACAGACGCTGTGCTGGCGTAAGCTGGACTTTGGAACATATACAGGGTTATCACAAATGATTGAAGCGATTTCACAGCTCTACAATAACTTTATTATTTGAGATATTTTCACAATGCTTTGCACACACATACAAAAACTCAAAAAGTTTTTTTAGGCATTCACAAATGTTGGATATGTGCCCCTTTAGTGATTCGGCAGACATCAAGCCGATAATCAAGTTCCTCCCACACTCGGCGCAGCATGTCCCCTTCAATGAGTTTGAAAGCATCGTTGTTGCGAGCTCGCAGTTGTGGCAAGTTTCTTGGTAGAGGAGGTTTAAACACTGAATCTTTCACATAACCCCACAGAAAGAAATCACATGGGATTAATTCGGGAGAGCGTGGAGGCCATGACATGAATTGCTGATCATGATCTCCACCACGACCGATCCATCGGTTTTCCAATCTCCTGTTTAAGAAATGCCGAACATCATGATGGAAGTGCGGTGGAGCACCATCCTGTTGAAAGATGAAGTCGGCGCTGTCGGTCTCCAGTTGTGACATGAGCCAATTTTCCAGCATGTCCAGATACACGTGTCCTGTAACGTTTTTTTCGCAGAAGAAAAAGGGGCCGTAAACTTTAAACCGTGAGATTGCACAAAACACGTTAACTTTTGGTGAATTGCGAATTTGCTGCACGAATGCGTGAGGATTCTCTACCGCCCAAATTCGCACATTGTGTCTGTTCACTTCACCATTAAGAAAAAATGTTGCTTCATCACTCAAAACAAGTTTCGCACTGAACGCATCCTCTTCCGTGAGCTGTTGCAACCGTGCCGAAAATTCAAAGCGTTTGACTTTGTCATCGGGTGTCAGGGCTTGTAGCAATTGTAAACGGTAAGGCTTCTGCTTTAGCCTTTTCCGTAAGATTTTCCAAACCGTCGGCTGTGGTACGTTTAGCTCCCTGCTTGCTTTATTCGTCGACTTCCGCGGGCTACGCGTGAAACTTGCCCGCACGCGTTCAACCGTTTCTTCGCTCACTGCAGGCCGACCCGTTGATTTCCCCTTACAGAGGCATCCAGAAGCTTTAAACTGCGCATACCATCGCCGAATGGAGTTAGCAGTTCGTGGATCTTTGTTGAACTTCGTCCTGAAGTGTCGTTGCACAGTTATGACTGACTGATGTGAGTGCATTTCAAGCACGACATACGCCTTCTCGGCTCCTGTCGCCACTTTGTCTAACTGCGCTCTCGAGCGCTCTGGCGGCACAAACCTGAAGTGCGGCTTCAGCCGAACAAAACTTTATGAGTTTTTCTACGTATCTGTAGCGTGTCGTGACCATATGTCAATGAATGGAGCTACAGTGAATTTATGAAATCGCTTCAATCATTTGTAATAGCCCTGTATTGTATTCCAACCCAACATTATGAATCATCACGAAGACAACGGTCGATTGACACACAGTCAACACCGATTTAGAAAACATTGTGAAACACAACTGGCTCTTTACACACACAAAGCGTTGAGTGCTACTGACAAGGGATTTCAAATTTATTCTGTATTTCTAAATTTCCAAAAGGCTTTTGACACTGTACCACACAAGTGGCTTGTAGTGAAATTGCATGCTCATGGAATATTGTCTCAATTATGTGAATGGATTCGTGATTTCCAGTCAGAGAGGTCACAGCTCATAGTAATTGACGGAAGGTCGTCGAGTAGTGATTTTTGGAGTTCGCCAAGGTAGTGTTATAGGTCCTTTGCTGTTCTTTATCTATATAAACGATTTAAAAGACAATCTGAGCAGCCGTACTAGGTTATTTGCAGATGATGCTGTCGTTTATCGTCTAGTAAAGCCATCGGAAGATCAAAAAAAAAAAAAAAAAATTGTAAAACGATTTAGAAGAGGTATCTGTAGGGTGCGATAATTGTCAGTTGGCTCTAAATAATGAAAAGTGTGAGGTCATCCATATGAGTGCTAAAAGGAATCCGCTAAACTTCGGTTACACGATAAATCAGTCAAATCTGAAGGCCATGAATTCAACTAAATATCTTGGACTTGGAATTACAGTTGCGAGCAACTTAAATAGGAAAGAACGCACGGAAAATGTGATGGTAAGGAGGGGGGGGGGGGGGGGGGAGCGAAACACGTTTTATTGACGGAACCCTTCGAAGGTGTAACATGTCTACTGAAGATACTGCACTGCCTACGCTACGCTTGTCCGCCCTCTTTTCGAGTACTGTTGCGCGGTCTGGGATCCTTACCAGATAGCATTAACGGAAAGTTTCATGTCAACGTACACTCCGCTGCAGAGTGAAAATCTCATTCTGGAAACATCCCCCAGGCTGTGGCTAAGCCATGTCTCCGCAGTACCCTTTCTTTCAGGAGTGCTAGTTCTGCAAGGTTCGCAGGAGAGCTTCTGTAAAGTTTGGAAGGTAGGAGACGAGGTACTGGCAGATGTGAAGCTGTGAGGACGAGCCGTGAGTCGTGCTTGGGTAGCTCAGTTGGTAGAGCACTTGCCCGCGAAAGGCAAAGGTCCCGAGTTCGAGTCTCGGTCCGGCACACAGTTTTAATCTGCCAGGAAAGTTACATTGAGAAAGTTCAAGGAGGAGTAGTGCGTTTTGTATTATTGTGAGGTAGGGGAGAGAGTATCATTGGCGTGAGACGGGATTTGGGGTGGACTTCATTAAGACAAAGACGTTTGTCGTTGCGGCGGAATCGTCTCAGAAAATATCAAACACCTATTTTTTCCAGAATGAGATGTTCACTCTGCAGCGGATTGTGCGCTGATATGAAACTTCCTGTGTGCCCGACCGAGACTCGAACTCGGGACCTTTGCCTTTCGCGGGCAAGTGCTCTACCAACTGAGCTACCGAAGCACGACTCACGCCCGGTACTCACAGCTTTACTTCTGCCTTCCAAACTTTACAGAAGCTCTCCTGCGAACCATGCAGAACTAGCACTCCTGAAAGAAAGGATATTGCGGAGACATGGTTTAGCCACAGCCTGGGGGATGTTTCCAGAATGAGATTTTCACTCTGCAGCGGAGTGTGCGCTGATATGAAACCTGTAGAGCACTTGCCCGCGGAAGGCAAAGGTCCCGAGTTCGAGTCTCGGTCGGGCACACAGTTTTAATCTGCCAGGAAGTTTCATACCTACTTTTTCCTCCGAAAACATGTTTTATTGACGCCGAACTACATAGGGAGAAACGATCAGCATGGTAGAATAGAGGAGATCGGGGCTCGCACGGAGGGATATAGGCGTTCGATTTTTCTGTGCGCTGTTCGAGACTGGAATAATAGGGAATTATTGTGAGGGTGGTTCGATGAACAGTCTCCAGGCACTTGAGTGTGATTTGCGGAGTATCCGTGTAGTTGGAGTTGAGAGAATGGCAGGAACGTACCGAGTGCATGCCATAGACTTTTGCACTGTTGTCCACTGTTTCCACTGCCATACAGACACAAAGATATTTGGGGTAAGAAACCAAACGAAATGCAATGACTCCGTAACAAGCCGCCGGCCACGGTGAGTGCCTTGATCAGAACTCTCAAAAGCTGTCGTTGGACAACCTCTCAAAGTTTGTCAGCGGCGTTCTCGTTCTGCCTGTACGTATATAAACTACGCGGCACGTTACTATCTGACGAATAAGGTGAGCAGCAATCTGCCGCTGTTTGCTGGTGATGCTGCAGTCTATGGAAATGTACTGTCGTTGAGTGAGTGTGAGAGCACACAGGATGACCTGTATAGCATTTCTGTTGGGTGTAATAAGTGGCAACTTTTTCTAAATGAGGAAAAAATATAGCTTAATCGAGAAGAGTGGGAAATCCTGGGAATCACTGGAGGGAAGAGTTTCTGTCTGCGAAACACTATTGGGAAATCAGAATGAAATTTTCCCTCTGTAGCGGAATGTACGATACTATGAAACTTTCTGGCTGAACCGAGACTCGGACTCCGGACCTTTACCTTTCACGAGCAAGTGCTCTGCCAACTGAGCTACCCAAACACGTCTCACGAAATCTCCCCACAGCTGTACTTCCGCCAGTAGAGTTTTAATTTGCCTGGAAGTTTCATATCGCTAGCGAGTGAAAATCTCATTCTGGATACATCTCCCAGGCTGTGTCTAACAAGGATATAGTACGAACTTCTCCTCGCCGATTTGATTCACAATGACGGGGTGTGCAGGGCACGACTAGGACTTTGACACATGTAAACAGGAAGGCGCAGCTTTTAACCGTTTTTGAGAAAATCAGACTTGAAAATTAAAGACGTTCTTATGCCATACGCTTTGTAGGACCGATAGAGCTCACGGGATCCACAGCCGAGCGAGTAAGCACAATGCTTCATATGCGCCAAGTCTCTGGATCGAACCTCGCTGCTGGTAGTCTTATTTTCAATCCCACATAATTCTAACATTTATTATTGTCCGTGAGAAGTATCAATATATAGTCATTCAGTTACTGTTTTCCTAACCTTTATCACAAAAAAGAAGAAAGTTTGTTCTCTTTAAGGACATCGGAAATCAGAAAAGGATGCACGTGAAATGTCAATCAAATCAGTGTAGTCAGTCTGCTTATATTATTCTATCCATATTTTTGACAAGTGTCAGGATGACACTGATCGTAGAAATGTGGAATACAATTATCGCGACACACAGCAAATGCAAGGAACGCCGAATTTTTGCATGTCCATAGTTTTTTTTTTTTCAGCAAACTCGGTTTACGTTCATAAACGGGTCTCGATCGTCACACAATGTCGCGGTGTACCACGCGTATTGAAGCACGGCGTCGAATACAGTTGCAGATAAGTCACAAGAAGAAGTAGTACCGGCAGCGAGATTCGATTCAGGCACCTCGCGCTGAAATTAAGCGTTTACTCGCTCAGCTGCGGACTCGTTGCGTATTAGCGATCGTATAAAGTGTATAAGCTCGCCTAAAATGTTCAAACTCGATTTTTTCGTAAACGGTTGAGAGGTGCCTCTTTCTACTTACAAACGTTGAAGTCCCAGTCGCGCCTTACACAATCTGTCAACATGAATCAGATCGGTGAGGAGAAATGTCTCCACAAGATCCTTTTTCCAGCAGTGCTACGCCCGCAAGTTTCGCAGGAGAACTTTAGTGAAGCTTGGAAGGTAGGAGACGAAACACTGGCAGAAGTAAAGCTGAGAAATTCTCTAAGCACGTTCGACGTTACCTGAAAGGCACAATTCCAGGCCGTTGGATTGGGAGAGGAGGGGCGGGCAGAAGGTGAACTTAATCGCCAGTGGCCTCCCAGGTCTCCAGACCTCACACCTTGTGACTTTTATCTCTGTGGTTGCCTAAAAGACCGCGTTTTTATCCCCCCCTATGCCTAATCCTCTTAAAAGTCTGCGACGTCACATTGTTGTAGCTGTGAGTTACTTGAGAGACCAGCTGCTTCGTGTCTGGCAGGAAATGAACTACCATTTTGATATTTGTGGTGTAACTTACGGTTCTCACACAAAATTCATAAAAATTTGAACTTTTGTTTTATCAGGAACGTTGGATGGATTTCTATCTTTTGTAATTTGGAAGCAATAAATATTTGAAATCTGTTCCTTCTTTTTGAGTAGGCCTGTACTACTATTTGAAATAAAAAATATGTAATTATGGTTTAAATTATCTCTAGCTTCCAGCCGAATCAACTGCTCTACAATCCACGAGCTTTCCATCAAGTGCTCTTCGCCATTGTCAAGAGGTGACTGTCTTTTTTGACGTCACTGGGGCTCGTCGACGACACGTTCGTTGTCTGGTCTCCTGAAAAACTAGGAGAATTCTTGGACAACATGAACAATGCCCGTGACGACATCAAATTCACGAGGGAGGAAGAGACAGGTGGTGCCTTGTAGTGCTTGATGCGCTCGTCCGCCGCAAAGCAAATGGGTGTTTACCGGAAAGCCACCCACATGGACCGATGTCTGCACGCAACTGCTATCACCATCCGTAGCAAAAACGATCCGAGGACCTTGGTGAACCTAGCGGAAGCCGTCTCCGACACTGAAAACGTGTCGAACGAACTGAGTCAATTACACGAAGTATTCAAGGAAAACGACTTCAACACCTGCCAAATTTCACAAGGCATCCTTCCGAAAGCGGAAGGACCGCGACGTGGACACGAAAAAGCGTTTATGCCATTATCTGGCTCAGTAACAGAAAAGATTAGCCGGTTCCGAAAGAGGAATAAAATCGATTTTCTCTTCAGGCCTCCAGCTAAATTTCGACAGTTCATGAGGCATGAGAAAGCTGATGTAGGCCTCAGAATGCCAGGAGTATGTAAAATACCTTGAACAGTTCTGTGTCGGACAGACTGTGCGTACTATTCAACACCGCTATATAGAACACGAGATACGCTATGTGATCAAAAGTATCCCGACGCCTGGCTGAAAATAACTTACAAGTTCCTGATGCCCTCCATCGGTAATGCTGGAATTCAATATAGTGTTGGCCCACCCTTACCCTTGATGACAGCTTCCACTCTCGCAGGCATACGTTCAATCAGGTGCTCGAAGGTTTCTTAGGAAATGGCAGCCCATTCTTCAGAGACTGCTGCATTTAAGAGAGGTATCAATGTCGGCCGGTGAGGCCTGGCACGAAGTCGGCGTTCCAAAACATCCCAAAGGTGTTCTGTAGGATTCAGGTCAGGACCCTGTGCTGGCCAGTCCATTACAGGGATGTTATCGTCGTGTAACCACCCCGCCACAGGCCGAGCATTATCAACAGGTGCTCGATCGTGTTGAAAGATGCAATCGCCACCCCCGAATTGTTCTTCAACAGTGGGAAGCAAGAAGGTGCTTAAAACATCAATGTAGGCCTGTGATGTGATAGTGCCACGCAAAACAACAAGGGGTGCAAGCCCTCTCCATGAAAAACGCTACCACACCGTAACACCAGTGCCTCCGTATTTTACTGTTGGCACTACACACGCTGGCAGATGACTTTCACCGGGCATTTGCCATACCCACACCCTGCCATCGGATCGCCACATTGAGTACAGTGATTCGTCACTCCACACAACGTTTATCCACTGTTCAATCGTCCAATGTTTACGCACCTTACACCAAGCGAGGCGTAGTTTGGCATTTACTGGCGTGATGCTTGGCTTATGAACAACCGCTCGACCATGAAATCAAAGTTTTCTCACCTCCCGCCACTTGCAGTGGATGCTGATGCAGTTTGAAATTCTTGTGTGATGGTCTGGATAGATGTCTGCCTGTTACACATTTCGATCCTCTTCAACTGTCGGCGGTCTCTGTCAGTCAACAGACGAGGTCGGCTTGTACGCATTTGTGCTGTACGTTTCCACTCCACTATCACATCGGAAACGGTGGACCTAGGAATGTTTAGCAGTATGGAAATTTCGCGTGCAGACGTGTGACACATGACCACGTTCGAAGTTCGTGAGTTTCGCGAAGCGCCCCATTCTGCTCTCTCACGATGTCTAATGACTACTGAGGTCGTTCATATGAAGTGCTTGGCAGTAGGTGGCAGCACAATGCACCTAATATGAAAAACGTGTGTCTTTGGGGGTGTCTGGATACTTTTGATCACATGGTGTATGTCTTCCCTCCGTACCCTGAGATATCAGCGGTAGCAGAGAACGCTCTACAAGGCGGATATCGTATTGCATTCGACGAGAGAACTGTGACGGCATACTTAATGAAGACGGCGGCCTGCAGCTAATCACGGTTTGGGACCCCGCCATCGGAAGTTGGACGCGACGGGCTAGCAACGAACAATTTACCATATACGGCGATGAAACGAGCAGGAATGAAGTCACAGAAGACAGCGCGGCTACATATGCAAGGAAACAGCAACCAAAAGGCAGTCACCACCTCATAATGGCCGAGAAGTACTCGGCTGAAAGCTCGTGGATTTTAATCACTTGACGCAGCTGGAAGCTAGAGAGAATTGAATCACTACATATCGCAACGAAACTATGAATTTGTATATATACTGAAGCGGATGCGTATTCAAACACAGAGATATGTAAACAGGCAGAATACGGTCAACGGGTTGCAACACCTATACAGGGTGTTACAAAAAGGTACGGCCAAACTTTCAGGAAACATTCCTCACACACAAAGAAAGAAAATATGTTAGGTGGACGTGTCCGGAAACGCTTACTTTCCATGTTAGAGCTCATTTTATTACTTCTCTTCAAATCACATTAATAATGGAATGGAAACACACAGCAACAGAACGTACCAGCGTGACTTCAAACACTTTGTTACAGGAAATGTTCAGAATGTACTCCGTTAGCGAGGATACATGCATCCACCCTCCGTCGCATGGAATCCCTGATGCGCTGATGCAGCCCTGGAGAATGGCGTATTGTATCACAGCCGTCCACCATACGAGCACGAAGAGTATCTACATTTGGTACCGGGGTTGCGTAGACAAGAGCTTTCAAATGCCCCCATAAATGAAAGTCAAGAGGGTTGAGGTCAGAAGAGCGTGGAGGCCATGGAATTGGTCCGCCTCTACCAATCCATCGGTCACCGAATCTGTTGCTGAGAAGCGTACGAACACTTCGACTGAAATGTGCAGGAGCTCCATCGTGCATGAACCACATGTTGTGTCGTACTTGTAAAGGCACATGTTCTAGCAGCACAGGTAGAGTATCCCGTATGAAATCATGATAACGTGCTCCATTGAGCGTAGGTGGAAGAAACTAAAATAAGCTCTAACATGGAAACTAAGCGTTTCCGGACACATGCCCACATAACATCTTTTCTTTATTTGTGTGTGAGGAATGTTTCCTGAAAGTTTGGCCGTACCTTTTTGTAACACGCTGTATAAGACAAGTGTCTGGCGCAGTTGTTACGTCGGTTACTGCTGCTACAATGGCGGTTTATCGAGATTTAAGTGAGTTTCAAGGTGGTGTTATAGTCGGCGCACGAACGATTGGACACAGCATCTCAGAGGTAACGTTGAAGTGGGGTTTTCCCATACGACCATTTAACGAGTGTACCGTGCATATCGGGAATCCGGAAAAAACATCAAACCTCCGTCATCGCTGCGGCCGGAAAAAGGTGCTGCAGGAACAGGACCAACGACGACTGAAGAGAATTGTTCAAGGTGACAGAAGTGCAACACCTCGGCAAATTGCTGCAGTTTTCAATGCTGAGCCATCAACAAGTGCCGGCGTGCGAACCATTCAACGAAACAACATCGATATGAGCTTTCAGAGCCGAAGGTCCACTCGTATACCATGGATGACTGCACGACACAAAGCTTTACGCCTCGCCTGGGCCCATCAACACCAAAACTGATCTGTTGATGACTGGAAGCATGTTGCCTGGTCGGACGAGTCTCGTTTCAAATTGTATCTAGCGGATGTACGTGTACGGGTATGGAGACAACCTCATGAATCCATGGACTGTTCAAGCTGGTGGACGTTCTGTAATGGTGTGGGACGTGTCCAGATGGAGTGAAATGGGATCCCTGATACGTCTAGATACAACTCTTGACAGGTGGGACCGAGCGAGGTGGCGCAGTGGTTAGCACACTGGACTCGCATTCGGGAGGACGACGGTTCAATCCCGCGTCCGGCCATTCTGATTTAGGTTTTCCGAGATTTCCCTAAATCGCTCCAGGCAAATGCCGGGATGGTTCCTCTGATAGGGCACGGCCGACTTCCTTCCCTAATCCGATGAGACCGATGACCTCTCCTGTTTGGTCTCTTCCCCCAAAAACCAACCAACCAACCAATCTTGACAGGTGATACGTATGTGAGCAACTTGTCTGATCACCTGCATCCATTCATGTGCATCGTGCTATCCGACGGACTTGGGAAATTTTTAGCGGGACAATGCGACTCTCCACACTTCCAGAATTGCTGCATAGTGGTTCCACCAACACTCTTCCGAGTTTAAACACTTCCGTTGGCCACCAAACTCTCCAGACAAGAACATTATTGAGCATATGTGGAATGCCTTGCAACCTGCTGTTCAGAAGGGATCTCCACCCCTCGTACTCTTACGGATTTATGGACAGCTCTGCAGGATTCATGGTGACAGTTGCCTCCAGCAGTAGTTCAGACATTAGTCGTGTCGACGCCACGTCGTGCGGCACTTCTGCGTGCTCGTGGGGGCCCTACACAATACTAGACAGGTGTACCAGTTTATTTGGTTCTTCAGTGTATACATATTAGTAAGTCACCTCAGTGGTGACGAAACCCACTCCATCACACAGCCGGAATCCATCTTAAATGACAAAAATGACGATATTTACAATAGTATCATCTCTGTTTTCGGCAACTGCCTACATTCTTAAAATGGATGCACACACACACACACACACACACACACACACACACACACACACACACACACACACACACGTGCGCACACCTTAATATTTACCATAAATATTTACAGCCGCCAAGAGTACAAGAGATTGACATCATTTACAGATAATTCATGACACCAACAGCTTGTACCCCTTGTACATCAACTACTGGCACAAATTGTATATCCATCTGCATATTTTATAGCATTAGCGAATGTATTGCCCCAACCTTTAGGCAGCTAATATATGTAACATGTAATCTTAAGACCCCTTGCCATGTAAATGTTTGCTCTCATATAATCACTCTTTCCACTCTCTCTCTCTCTCTCTCTCTCTCTCTCTCTCTCTCTTCCTCTCCTTCTGCCTCCAGCCTGTCACATCTGTCTATTAATCCCATTCAAACAGTGTCATCTATGTATGCTTTTACTGCTGTAGCCAATATGATTATTGTACTTCAAGTCTGCAACATTTAAGATTGTATAAACGAGTACGAATATTAAGCCGTTTTAACTTGTCAAAATTGGATTTATATGCCACCTGAAGTACACACACATATATTCGACACCTCAAAACAAACACCTCCCAATGCTTTAAACAATTATTCTGTAATAATGTTGTTACGATGTATATTCTTTGCACTTTACGATTATGTCTTCTCTTCTACTATACGAACCTTGCACCCAGCAGATTCCAGACGCCATATTTGTTTACAAGTGTGACAGTATACATGTGATGTGTGAAGACAGCGAAAGGAACCTGTGACCACTGGAGGTACTCTAGTTTTTTATGTTTACGATTAGATATCAGTTTAATTTTTTGTCAGAAGAAATCCAAAACCATGTTCTGAAATAGTGTCCTGTTTCTCCACTAGGCAGTGCAACAAGTCATCATCATCATCATCATCATCATCATTTAAGACTGATTATGCCTTTCAGCGTTCAGTCTGGAGCATAGCCCCCTTATAAAATTCCTCCATGATCCCCTATTCAGTGCTAACATTGGCGCCTCTTCTGATGTTAAACCTACTACTTCAAAATCATTCTTAACCGAATCCAGGTACCTTCTCCTTGGTCTGCCCCGATTCCTCCTACCCTCTACTGCTGAACCCATGAGTCTCTTGGGTAACCTTGCTTCTCCCATTCGTGTAACATGACCCCACAATCTAAGCCTCTTCGCCCTATATAGTCTATATAAAGTTCATTCCCAGTTTTTCTTTGGTTTCCTCATTGTGGACACCCTCCTGCCATTGTTCCCATCTACTAGTACCTGCAATCATCCTAGCTACTTTCATATCCGTAACCTCAACCTTGTTGATAAGGTAACCTGAATCCACCCAGCTTTCGCTCCCATACAACAAAGTTGGTCGAAAGATTGAACGGTGCACAGATAACTTAGTCTTGGTACTGACTTCCTTCTTGCAGAAGAGAGTAGATCGTAGCTGAGCGCTCACTGCATTAGCTTTGCTACACCTCGCTTCCAGTTCTTTCACTATGTTGCCATCCTGTGAGAATATGCATCCTAAGTACTTGAAACCGTCCACCTGTTCTAACTTTGTTCCTCCTATTTGGCACTCAATCCGTTTACACTTCTTTCCCACTGACATTACTTTCGTTTTGGAGATGCTAATCTTCATACCATAGTCCTTACATTTCTGATCTATCTCTGAAATATTACTTTGCAAACTTTCAATCGAATCTGCCATCACAACTAAGTCATCCGCATATGCAAGAATGCTTATTTTGTGTTCACATATCTTAATCTCACCCAGCCAGTCTATTGTTTTCAACATATGATCCATAAATAATATGAACAACAGTGGAGACAGGTTGCAGCCTTGTCTTACCCCTGAAACTACTCTGAACCATGAACTCAATTTACCGTCAACTCTAACTGCTGCCTGACTATCCATGTAAAGACCTTTAATTGCTTGCAAAAGTTTGCCTCCTATTCCATAATCTCGTAGAACAGACAATAACTTCCTCCTAGGAACCCGGTCATATGCCTTTTCTAGATCTATAAAGCATAGATACAATTCCCTGTTCCACTCATAACACTTCTCCATTATTTGCCGTAAGCTAAAGATCTGGTCCTGACAACCTCTAAGAGGCCTAAACCCACACTGATTTTCATCCAATTGGTCCTCAACTAATACTCGCACTTTCCTTTCAACAATACCTGAGAAGATTTTACCCACAACGCTGATTCAAGAGATACCTCTGTAGTTGTTACAATCTTTTCTGTTTCCATGTTTAAAGATTGGTGTGATTACTGCTTTTGTCCAGTCTGATGGAACCTGTCCCGACTCCCAGGCCAATTCAATTATCCTGTGTAGCCATTTAAGACCTGACATTCCACTGTATTTGATGAGTTCCGACTTAATTTCATCCACCCCAGATGCTTTGTTGCACTGCAATCTATTGACCATTTTCTCCACTTCCTCAAATGTGATCCTATTTCCATCATCATTCCTATCCCATTCTACCTCGAAATCTGAAACATCACTGATCGTATTTTCACCCACATTGAGCAACTCTTCAAAATATTCCCTCCATCTGCCCAAGGCATCCACAGGATTCACCAGCAGTTTTCCTGACCTGTCCAAAATACTTGTCATTTCCTTCTTTTCTCCCTTTCGAAGACTGCTAATTACACTCCAGAATGGTTTTCCAGCAGCTTGACCCATAGTCTCCAACCTGTTTCCAAAGTCTTCCCAAGATTTCTTCTTGGATGCTGCAATTATCTGTTTGGCTTTGTTCCTTTCTTCAACATAACTTTCTCTGTCTACCTGAGTACTAGTATGTAGCCATTTTTGATACGCCTTCTTTTTCCTTTTACAGGCTGCCTTGACTGTGTCATTGCACCAAGCTGTTTGCTTCATCCTACTTTTCCACACTACTGTTCTAAGACATTCTTTAGTCACTTCTAGTACTGCGTCCCTTTACCTTTTCCATTCCTTTTCCAATGACTGTAATTGACTACATTCAACTAACTGATACCTTTCTGAGATCGCTGTTATGTACTTGTGTCCGATTTCCTTATCCTGAAGTTTCTCCACTCTTATCCTCCTACACATGGACCTGACCTCTTGCACTTTCGGCCTCACAATCCCAATTTCACTGCAGATTAAATAATGATCAGTGTCATCAAAGAATCCCCTGAGTACACGTGTGTCCCTTACAGCCTTCCTGAATTCCTGATCTGTTATTATATAGTCAATGACAGATTGGTTCCCCTGCCTTCCCAAGTATACCGGTGAATGTTCTTATGTTTAAAAAAGGAGTTTGTGATTACTGAGCCCATACTGGCACAGAAATCCAAGAGTTGTTTCCCGTTCCTGTTGGCCTCCATATCCTCTCCAAATTTACCCATAACCTTTTCATACCCTTCTGTTCGATTTCCAATCCTGGCGTTAAAATCACCCATGAGCAGAACACTGTCCTTTTCCTTTACTCTAACAACTACATCACTGAGTGCCTCATAAAAACTATCCATCTTATCTTGATCTGTCCCTTCACAATGCGAATATACTGACACAATCACAATTTTCTTGCTAGACACTGTCAAATCTGTCCACATCAGTCGTTCGTTTACATACCTTATTGCAACTACGCTGGGTTCCATTTGTTTCCTGATGTAAAGCCCTACACTCCTACACTCCATTGTGCTATTTCTGCTTTGACTCCTGACAGGTAGACCTTGTATTCTCCCACTTCCTCTTCTTTCTCACCCGTTACCCGAAAGTCACTAACAGCTAAAACGTCCAGCCCCATCTTACTTGCAGCCTCTGCCAGCTCTACCTTCTTCCCAGAGTAGCCCCCATTGATATTAATAGCTCCCCATCTCATTACCATTTGTTTGCCAAGTCGTATCTTAGGAGTCCCTGATTTGTCAGTTAGAGGTGGGACTCCGTCACCTCCAAAGGTCCGAGGCATTTTGCTCTGATTGTTGCCAGTATCATATTTAAAGTACGAGGGAAGCAGGTTGCTAGCCTTACTTGCCCCGAGTCCCATTGGGTTTTCCCCTTAAAGGCTGAGGGACTAACCGGTGGATTTGGTAGTCTTTGCCGTATGAGCACAAAGGTGACCACGACTCGGAATATGTCCGAGATGCCCAGCCTTATTCCAAAGTAACTGGTATCCCGACTGTCGGGACCACTTACTTGGCCACTCATACGTTGCCCGTGGTTCATGAACTAGGACATGACTACAGGAACCCACACCATGAACCACCAAAAAATCTTAACACAACACACACACACACACACACACACACACACACACACAAATGTCGTACTACCTAATGTAAATCCAGTCGATGATGGAGGTTTAAACCTTTGAAACGCGTGGTGGACATAAAATGAAACGGTGACTGGTAACAGTAAACTTGTTGTTTCATTTAACACCTCAGTGGTATTACAGTATTACGAAATAGTGGTCTTTTAAGAATAATTTAGTTTCATGACCGAAACATGAATTAATCTTTTTGTTTTACCCCTCAGAAAATTTCATTCTTCCCCTCTGTGGCTAATTGTCCCACGTTGGAAATTACTGACGTAGTGTGGGCAGGGCTTGACGTCACTGCATCATCGTCACCTCACCTCCAGTGAGAATCTACGGCGAAAAGGGCTTCAGTTTTCGAACGGGATTGAGGCTGTCGGAGACATAAACACAGGGAACTCTGAGTCCGTATGCAGGTGAATGGGCCAGGGCCTCGGTTCGCTGTTGCGCAACGTGAAATTTGGGGGCGGCGAGGGCAGGCAGCGATTACCGGTGATATCGGACCACGTGGCGCCGAGTTTTTTCCCGCTCTCCTGGAATTACACACGGATTTAGGGCAGCTCCCAGGTATAGGCCGCTGCCCCACACGGCAGGTACCTAATAATAAGGGCCTACCTAGTCTGCCTACGCTCTCAATGAGGCAGAAAGCTCCTCTCCCGTTTCACCGAGCGGGCACTCGGATGCGGCCGCAACCGGTTCCACAAATTGGTAGGAAGCTGCAGCGGGCAGGCCGACACTGGCCGCGGTGCGCTAATTGTACCGTAATTAAGTGCCACCGCCGCTGATCCGCTTGTGGGCTGATTGTGGCAGCCGGGGGGAAAGTTTTCCCACGGTCATTATGCTGATGAGCTCTCTCTCTCTAACCTCTCTCTCTCATCCTCTGACGTGAATTTCTAGATATGAAACGTACTGTCAGGATTTAGCTGTCTCTTACCTGATATCACTCAGTCACTGCTCTTATACGCAAACTAAAAATGAACACGCTCATCCCTTCATCTAGCCTCGGAAACATTCCTGTCTCGAAGAAACTCATAGTGGTAGAAGCAAAGATCTCTTTCAATGCACTCAGTATATACACTACTGGCCATTAAAATTGCTACACCACGGAGATGTGCTGCAGACGCGAAATTTAACCGACAGGAAGAAGATGCTGTGATATGCAAATGATTAGCTTTTCAGAGCATTCACACAAGGTTGGCGCCGGTGGCGACACCTACAACGTGCTGACATGAGGAGAGTTTCCAACCAATTTCTAATACACAAACGGCAGTTGACCGGCGTTGTCTGTTGTTGTGATGCCTCGTGTAAGGAGGAGAAATGCGTACCATCACGTTTCCGACTTTGATAAAGGTCGGATTGTAGCCTATCGCCATCGCGGTTTATCGTATCGCGGCATTGCTGCTCGCGTTGGTCGAGATCCAGTGACTGTTAGCAGAATATGGAATCGGTGGGTTCAGGAGGGTAATACGGAACGCCGTGCTGCATCCCAACGGCCTCGTATCACTAGCAGTCGAGATGACAGGCATCTTATCCGCATGACTGTAACGGATCGTGCAGCCACGTCTCGATCCCTGAGTCAACAGATGGGGACGTTTGCAAGACAATAACCATCTGCACGAACAGTTCGACGACGTTTGCAGCAGCATGGACTATCAGCTTGGAGACCATGGCTACGGTTACTCTTGACGCTGCATCACAGACAGGACTGCCTGCGATGGTGTACTCAACGACGAACATGGGTGCACGAATGGCAAAACCATTTTTTCGGATGAATCCAGGTTATGTTTACAGCATCTTGGCGGTCGCATCCGTGTTTGACGACATCGTGGTGAACGCACATTGGAAGCGTGTATTCGTCATCGCCATACTGGCGTATCATCCGGCGTGATGGTATGAGGTGCCATTGGTTACACGTCTCGGTCACCTCTTGCTTGCATTGACGGCACTTTGAACACGACACAATGGCCAGGCGTATCAAAGCCGTTATTACGGCTAGAGGTGGTTGTTGTGGGTACTGATTTCTCAGGATCTATGCACCCAAATTGGGTGAAAATGTAATCACATGCCGGTTCTAGTATAATATATTTGTCGTATGAATACCCGTTTATCATCTGCATTTCTTCATGGTGTAGCAGTTTTAATGGCCAGTAGTGTACTAAAGTTGTAGGTGTAATGATGTATCCATATAGATGCTGCAAATCTTTTATTTCATATCAAATATTATCACGGGAGGTTGTGAAGAAGGTAATTCTCATTAAGGACGTAGGAAAATATAGATTACTACTTATCTTAAAGACGGCCACTTTTTTTTCGTCAGAAAAAAAGAAAGACACAGCACTCATTAACATAACCAAACACACCTCATACGCACATGACCGCGAACTCTGGCAGCTCGGGCTAGCTGGCTTGCTTGTGTGAATCAATGGTGTGTCTTCTCTATTTCTGACGAAGATTGAGGCCAAAAACTTCGCATAAATCTCTTTTAATTTGACTGTCTGCAAATGAACGTGTCATCTTTATGGTAAGTAACAATCTATCCTTTCCTACATTGTTGATATTCCTACCTGGTTTCCATTGTTTAGTTCTCATTAAGAGTTATTTCTTTACCATCACATCTCATTTTCAAGTAAATATATTTTTTTTAAACATTAAGTTTACATAGCTGTTTCCAATCATAGCATGAGTCAAAATTACATTCATTTTTAAACACTGTAGTCTCTAATTTCAAGTCATATTACAACACTTGTGAAAATGAGATTTTATTCCCTGGCGTCAAGACCGTGTCACAGGAAGCTTTTTATACAATTGAGCGATTAAATAAGCACTTGACAGTTTTAGTGGCCTGACGTCGATATTACTCTATCAAATTTTCTTTGGCAAAGCAATTTGATTAAATGTTGATCATATTTCTTTGACAAAGGTCTTTTACACAGAGCAAAGGGAGTATTACACTGTCATTTTTGAGGCGGTGACACGCATAGGCGAACATGTCCTAATTTTGGAAAAAAGTGATACAAAATCGAACGGTAGGAACACTGAGGCGACAAGTCATGGCTTAGCGATATGCACATATACAGATGGCGTCAGTGTCGCGTACACAAACTATAAAATGGCAATCCATTGGCGGAGCTGTCATTTGCGCGAATTCTCGGGACGTGTTCCGATTGCCGTTGGTCAGAGCTGATGGTAGGGCTCGAGTGTGGCACAGCCCCCACGAAGCCATGGACCCAAGTTGTCAACAAGGCATTGTACGAGTTGATGGTGGATCCATAATGCTGTTGCCTGTGTATGCATGGACTGGACTGGGGCCTCTGGTCCAACTGAACCGATCATTGACGATAAATGGCTATGTCCACCAACGACCAACCTATCAATTAGGACAGGGCGGCTAAATGTAACGTTAATGATCTAAAGCAGCAGACGAGAGATGCGAGTGCCCTTGCAAACATCACGACATCACCTGCAGCGCCTTTCCCTGGACTCAGGACCATATCGGTTGGACCATAGACGACAATAAAACCGTGGTCTGATCAAATGAGTTCCGATTGTAGTTGGTAAGAGCTTATGGTAGGGTTCGTGTGTGGGACAGACCCCACGAAGCCATGGACCCAGGTTGTCAACAAGGCATTCTGCAAGCTCACGGTGGCTCCATAATGGTATTGGCTGTGTTTACATGGAATGGAGTGGGGCCTCTGGTCCACCTGAATCGATCATTGACTGGAAATGGCTATGTTTGGCACCTTCGAGACCATTTGCACTCATTCATGGACTTAATGTTCCCAAACAACGAAGGAATTTATATGGATGACAATGCGTCCTGTCATCGGGCCACAATTGTTCGCAGTTGGTTTGAAGAACATTCATGACTGACATGGCCACCCAGATCGCCCGACATGAGTGCCATCGAACATTTATGGGACATAATCGAGAGGTCTGTTCGTGCACAAAATGCTGCACTTTCGCAGTTATTGACAGCTATGGAGACAGGATGGCTAATTATTTCTGCAGGGGACATCCACCAACTTATTGAGTCCATGCCACGTGGAGCTGCTGTGCTATGGTGGGCAAAAATAGGCCCGGCACGACATTAGGAGCTATCACACGGCTTTTTCCACCTCACAAGGGGAGGCCGCCAATTGTGAAATTCAGATTCGATTCATACTGTGCATAATAAAAGCTCATGGCCAGAGGTGTAATGTGGCAAAGCAACAAGATGCACTTCTCAGCCGTTGTCGAGAAAATCGACAGTTAAAAGACACCGTTGCGGTGAAATACGCTATACGCTTAATGGTTTCCTACAGCGTCGTGGCGCAGCGGTAAGCGCTCGGGTTCGTAATCCGAAGGTCGCCGGATCGAATCTCGCGCCATGCAACTTTTTTTATTTGTTTTTTGTAATTCAAATGTATATACACACACACACAATATATATATATATATATATATATATATATATATATATATATATATATATATAATGTACACACTTGAAATAAATCCAATCCATCGATCGTCCACCACTAATTGTCTTCTCCGATTTTTTGCCGATATGATACGATACGCGTGGTATGCATCAAACCTGACGAACTATAGAATAATTTTTCCGAATGTCAATCAGGTGTGTTTCCCAACAGATAATTTAAAAAACAAGTGTTCTTATAAAAACGCATCGTTTATCAGATGTGCTCGATGTCGTGCTGTTTTCTGCTTTCCATGTTTCTATGATAACTATCACTCTGGTTCGTGCGATACTCCAGCTACTTCTGGTCACTAATTGTTAATTATGTACGAGTGTATACCGAACTTATCAATAAATTGTATCCACTTGAATATTATTTGTGATATTGTGTTTTATTTCAAGTTTTATTTTTCCACGACAAACGACTTTCAACAACTTATTATATGCATAATTGTTGCAACTGATTGCCGGGAATTATATTATATATATATATATATATATATATATATATATATATATATATATATATATATATATATATATGTGTGTGTGTGTGTGTGTGTGTATACATTTGAATTACAAAAAACAAATAATAAAAAAGTTGCATGGCGCGAGATTCGATCCGGCGACCTTCGGATTACGAACCCGAGCGCTTACCGCTGCGCCACGACTCTGTAGAAAACTATTAATCGTAGAGAGTATTTCACCGCAACGGTTTCTTTTAACTGTCGATTTTCTCGGAACGTCTGAGAAGTGCATCTTGGTGCTTTGCCACATTACACCTCTGGCCATGAGCTTTTATTATGCGCAGTATGAATCGAATCTGAATTTCACAATTGGCGGCCTCCCCTTGTCAGTGTAAGTGACACCTACATTCCAGTAGTTGCAGAGCTCCAAAAGCCAGCGATGAATACCGCACACGAAGTGGCGCAAGCATAATTCCGGTGTAGATGAGACGCTCGCTCAACCCGCTGGGCAGAACAGGTGATTAGGATTGTGGAAAGGGCCAAGTAAGGTGTCTGTCAGTTTCACCTCAAAAATGTAATTTATTGTAATTTAATAACACATTTACAAACAAAGCGGCTTATAGCCAAACTTTTACAACTACGAGTTTCAAACTCCAAATCTTTCACGGCTAAAGGCCTCCAAACATGAAATCTTCAAAATCAACAAAGTAAATTTCAAGTGACTGAAGACATGCAGTTACAATTACAACTAAAATAGGTCAATCGATCGTGACCGGGCCAAATATCTCACGAAATAAGCGTCAAACGAAAAAACTACAAAGAACGAAACTTGTCTACCTTGAAGGGGGAAACCAGATGGCGCTATGGTTGGCCAGCTAGATGGCGCTGCCATAGGTCAAACGGATATCAACGGCAATTTTTAAAAATAGGAACGCCCATTTTTTATTACATATTCGTGTAGTACGTAAAGAGTTTTAGTTAAACCATTTTCTTCGCTTTGTGATAGATGGCGCTGTAATAGTCACAAAAATATGGTTCACAATTTTAGGCGAACAGTTGGTAACAGGTAGGTTTTTTAAATTAAAATACAGAACATAGGTACGTTTGAACATTTTATTTCGGTTGTTCCAATGTGATACATGTACCTTTGTGAACTTATCATTTCTGAGAACGCATGCTGTTACAGCGTGATTACCTGTAAATACCACATTAATGCAATAAATGCTCAAAATGATGTCCGTCAACATCAATGCATTTGGCAATACGAGTAACGACATTCCTCTCAACAGCGAGTAGTTCGCCTTCCGTAATGTTCGCACAAGCATTGACAAAGCGAAAAAAGTGGTCCAACTGAAACGTCCATACTTCTTTACGTACCTAACGAATATGTAATAAAAATGGTGGTTCGTATTTAAAAAAACGCGGTTGATATCCTTTTGACCCATGGCAGGGACATCAACCGTAGCACCATCTGGTTTCCCCCTTCAAGCTAGACGAGTTTCGTTCTTTGTAGTTTTTTCGTTTGATGCTTATTTCGTGAGATATTTGGCCCGGTCACTATGAACGGACCACCCTGTATATATCACAGCTAGGCTGCAAGCCTCAAGGCAAAAGTTGATACACGAACATAAACAGGATGCAATACAAACAGCTGAAGGCCCACAATAAAATTTTCAATATTTTAAAATAATTTACCATAACTTTTGAAAGGCAGAAGGCCACAATGTTTTTGCTTAAAGAGTAATTTTAAGAATAAGGTTTTAAGCAGCAATGTTTAACCTTGATAGGTAATTTTAAGAATTAAGTTCGAAGCGGCTGAAGGCCCATAATTAATTTTCCAAAATTTTAAAGAAACATAACCATAAGCCTTAAGTTTTAAGTAGCTGAAACCGCACTAACAGAAAAGACAACACAACGGCAGTAACCTTTCAGAAAATATTTACTTGCCAGAATTCAAACTTACTTATACGTGGCTGAAGGCCTTTGATCTAAATAAAACACAGTAAAACGAAGAATTTTTAAAATCATTGGCTATGATAGATTATAAACAATTAAACACCCGTGAGAAAGACAGTAAAGACAACGGCACTTAGAAGCCTCCAAGAGGTTGGTCTGCCCTCGTTCACTTAGGTAGACAGGTGGTGAGCCCAACTACACTTGATCCGTCGGTAACCCAACCAAGGGACAGTCACAGACCGACCGACCAAACGACTTGCTCGTCACCAATTGGTACATAAAAACTCAAAGACCAAACTCTTACGGATGTAATTATCCACAATGAAATATAAATTAAGATGTCAAAACTACACACCATGTTGGACAGCGACAAGAGTTGAGGAAAGGACGCTGCCTGAAATTATGTTAGTGGACAGGGCACGTAGCCGGAACACTAACGCCCACAAGGCAGAAAATTGCGCTGGTGCACTAGAATTGTAGTGAACCAATATAAAGTCAACCGCACGGCGGCTCGATTTCACCACTACAAACACTCTGTGTTGCTCACAGGAAAAGCTCCCCAACAGCGAATCACCGAAACGAACGACACAACATGAGCGAACGTGGCTTAGGTACTTCACACAACTACTCAACTTTCACATCCTGGGTCGGTGAGCCACGAAGCTCTTAGCGATCGGACAGATCCACACATTCTCCGACACTGTGCAGGGACCGCCAGCGGATCTAGCCGACTGCACCGCACAGAGATATCCTCCCTGATCCGCACCAACCTACCGACCACCGTCAGAATGCCGACAACATCTAAAATAGTCGTCAGTGGAAATAACGTCAACTACACACACACCCTGACAAACACTTGCACGAAGACCTGAACGATACCCAACAGTAACGGAGCACACACGAAGACAAATCGGGAGTCAATGGACACACACACAGCTGACTAGTGAACGATCGGCGAGCCAAAACGCGTCGTCTGGTAGGACAACCGACCGACGATTCAGCGAGACCGTGGCCCGGCTCAGGTGATGCGTAGCGGCAATGGTCGGGCGAGCCATGTCGACGCAGACCTCACTGCTACTCCAACCCGACTGCACTAGTGCCGCATTGCAACTCCCCGACTGTCAGGTCCGGACTGCACTCCAGACGCGTTCCAACTGACTTCCACCCTGAACTCGCGACCAGAACTCACTTTTGACAGACAACGACCGGGAAGTAATAGCAGTCGAGCAAAGATACTACGAGAGGGGATATATCGATACGCGCTGCTAGCGCCGCTCACGGTCAGGCAAAGCAGCAACTCAGTGGCAGTAGTAATTTAAATTAGCGTAGTGAGGTGGAAGTAAGTTAAAAACAGGGTGTAAAATATGTGGTGTCTGGCGGTGACACCACATTCCTCCCCCGCAAATCGGCGTACGGTTGTGTTATAAGGCTTCCGCCCGCCGTGGGGAGGACCCCATGTTGACGTATGCGACGAGGTGGGGAGCCTAACAACAGGCGAGGCTGTGCCACCCGCACCCTGCCATTCGGTCCGAGGGGAGCTAGGAAACGCCTGAAAACCTAGTCCAGGGTGCACGCCAACATGCGGTGTATGCGCCCATAGAGAGACAGGAGGGGCCGAAGGGTCGACCTCCATCGCGTCGGGGTACCCGATGGGCGAAGACGACATCTGGTCCGGAGCGAGCAAGAGTTCCGTGTCGGAGGACAGCTGGTCACGGGAAGCGATCTGCGGCGCGTGACCCAGGGAGGCGCCCGGCAGCTGCAGCGACGCGTCCACTGCGGGCGGCGCCGGCGGGAGGACCGGCGGCGGCAGCGGCGGCGGCGGCGGCGGCGGCGGCGGCGGCGCGACGCCATGGGGCAAAATGGAAGGCAGCGTCGGTAACACCTGGGGATGAGGCGAGCCAGTAGATGGGTCCCCAGAGCGCTGACCGGACGGCACCGTCGCTGAAAGAAGACGGGGAGCGGCAGATCCCGTACGCCGATTTGCGGGGGAGGAATGTGGTGTCACCGCCAGACACCACACTTGCTAGGTGGTAGCTTTTAAATCGGCCGCGGTCCGTTAGTATACGTCGGACCCGCGTGTCGCCACTATCAGTGATTGCAGACCGAGCGCCGCCACACGGCAAGTCTAGGGAGACTTCCTAGCACTCTCCCCAGTTGTACAGACGACTTTGCTAGCGATGCTACACTGACAAATACGCTCTCATTTGCCGAGACGATAGTTAGCATAGCCTTCAGCTACGTCATTTGTTACGACCTAGCAAGTGTGATGTCTGGCGGTGACACCACAAAATACATGATGGCGGGAACACGAGCCACGCACGGCTCAGTAGATACTTGTTCGTACCATAGTGCTGTAGGAGAAATCGAGACGAACAATTTGAAATGAGACACTTGTCGTGTATCAAGTTGGAATACGTCTAAAATCGGTCTACAAAAGCCACCTAATATATAGCGCGAGCTTTCGAATACCCTGTCGTCCACCGTTTTTGATAAACATCAGTAAATTATTCTTTTCTCTGAGGATAATGAAAGGAAACCACTTTCGAACGCTTTATGCATATACTGGACACGTTTCCAGTTCGGTCTAATGTTAACCCTCAGAAGCAGAGCCGTCTGGTAGAAATTAGGACAGAGAAACAAAAGGATTTAATTTTGGATTTTACTCTACTAAAATTCAGAAAAATACGAGGTAACATTTACACACATGTCAGTTCCATAATTTGTAAGCGCACTACTTAGCCGATGGGGTAAGAGTGCTAGAGGATATTGAAAATTTCGCTCGACATTCAGGCGCATGGCTTATGTGGCATTTGTAGGCCACTTCCTGGCTTGATAGGCCTCAAATGACCCTGTATCAAAATTATTCGTCTCGACTTCCCCTACAGCCTACACCACTGTGGTGCATTGCAGACAATAGTCGTTTACAGCCTTTTAGATACAGGCCGTCTGTAAATTAGTTATACAAAAGTAACCATTAACTGTGAAAAGGTAGATAACGTACAAAAATGTACGATGCAGCACTGAATGCTGTACATGTTGAAAGTTTTATTCGAGTCGAACACTGTTGGGCCCCATCGTTCCTTGATAGATCGCATGTGCGTGTGAGTTATTCCGACAGTCACCATGGAGTCGTATACACAGAGGAGACAAAAGTCGTGGGGTACCTCCTAAAAGTATGTAGGCCCTCCTCCTCCTCAGCGTAGTTGCAGCAGCTCGACGCGACGTGAACTCAACCAGTCGTTGTTGGATGTCCCCTGCAGAAATATTGAGCCATGTTGCTTCAATGTTGTTGTTGTTGTGGTCTTCAGTCCTGAGACTGGTTTGATGCAGCTCTCCATGCTACTCTATCCTGTGCAAGCTTCTTCATCTCCCAGTACCTACTGCAACCTACATCCTTCTGAATCTGCTTAGTGTATTCATCTCTTGGTCTCCCCCTACGATTTTTACCCTCCACGCTGCCCTCCAATACTAAATTGGTGATCCCTTGATGCCTCAGAACATGTCCTACCAACCGATCCCTGCTTCTGGTCAAGTTGTGCCACAAACTTCTCTTCTCCCCAATCTTATTCAATACTTCCTCATTAGTTATGTGATCTACCCATCTAATCTACAGCATTCTTCTGTAGCACCACATTTCCAAAGCTTCTATTCTCTTCTTGTCCAAACTATTTACTGTCCATGTTTCACTTCCATACATGGCTACACTCCATACAAATACTTTTAGAAATGACTTCCTGACACTTAAATCTATACTCGACGTTAACAAATTTCTCTTCTTGAGAAACGATTTCCTTGCCATTGCCAGTCTACATTTTATATCCTCTCTACTTCGACCATCATCAGTTATTTTGCTCCCCAAATTGCAAAACTCCTTTACTACTTTAAGTGTCTCATTTCCTAATCTAATACCCTCAACATCACCCGACTTAATTCGACTACATTCCATGATCCTCGTTTTGCTTTTGTTGATGTTCATCATATAGCCTCCCTTCAAGACACCATCCGTTCAACTGCTCTTCCAAGTCCTTTGCTGTCTCTGACAGAATTACAATGTCATCGGCGAACCTCAAAGTTTTTATTTCTTCCCCATGGATTTTAATACCTACTCCGAATTTTTCTTTTGTTTCCTTTACTGCATGCTCAATATACAGATTGAACAACATCGGGGAGAGGCTACAACCCTGTCGTACTCCCGTCCCAACCACTGCTTCCCTTTCATGTCCCTCGACTCTTATAACTGCCATCTGGTTTCTGTACAAATTGTAAATAGCCTTTCGCTCCCTGTATTTTACCCCTGCCACCTTTAGAATTTGAAAGAGAGTATTCCAGTGAACATTGTCAAAAGCTTTCTCTAAGTCTACAAATGCTAGAAACGTAGGTTTGCCTTTCCTTAATCTTTCTTCTAAGATAAGTCGTAGGGTCAGTATTGCCTCACGTGTTCCAGTATTCCTACGGAATCCAAACTGATCTTCCCCGAGGTCGGCTTCTACTAGTTTTTCCATTCGTCTGTAAAGAATTCGTGTTAGTATTTTGCAGCTGTGGCTTATGATAGCAGAAGTGTTGCCGGTCCATGGTTTTGTGCACGAACTGACGTCTCGATAACGTTCCACATATGTTAGACGGAATTCATTTCGGGCGATCTGGGTGCCGAACTCATTCGCTCGAATTTTCCACAATATTTTTCAAACCAATTGCTAGCAATTGTGGCCCGGTGACATGGTTGATTAATAAAAATTCCATCGTTGCTTGGGAACATTAAGTCCACGTATTACTGCAAATGGTCTCCAAGTTGTTGTTGTTGTGGTCTTGAGTTCTGAGACTGGTTTGATGCAGCTCTCCATGGGTCTCCAAGTAGCAGAACATAACCTTTTCCAGCCAATGATCGGTTCAGTTGGACCAGATGACCCAGTACATTCCATGGAAACACAGCCAACACCATTATGGAGCCACCACCAGCTTGGACAGTGCCTTGTTGACAATTTGGGTTCTTGGCTTCGTGGCGCCCACGCCACACTCGAACCCTACCATCAGGTCTTACCAACTCGAAACTCATCTGACAAGGCCACGGTTTTCCAGTCGTCTAGGGTCCACCTGATACGGTCACGAGCCCAGGAGAGCCGCTGCAGGCGATGTGCTGTAAGCAAAGGCACTCGCGTCGGTTCTCTGCTACCATATCACATTAACTTCATATTTCGCTGTACGTCTCACATTGATTTCTGCGGTGATTTCACGCAGTATTGCTTGTCTATTAGCACTGACAACCCTATGCAAACGCCGTTGCTCTTGGTCATCGAGTGAAGGTCATCGGCCAATGAGTTGTTCGTGATGAGAGCGTATGCCTGAATTTGGAATTTTCGGCACGGTCTTGGCACTGCGGACCGCGGAGTTTTGAATTCCCCAACGATTTACGAAATGGAATGATCCATGCGTCTGATTCCAACCACCATTCCTCGTTGAACTTCTGGTAACTCGCGTCGTGTGGCCATAATCACGTTGGGATGCTTTTCACACGAATCACTTCAGTAGGGGCCGGCCGAAGTGGCCGTGCGGTTAAGGCGCTGCAGTCTGGAACCGCAAGACCACTACGGTCGCAGGTTCGAATCCTGCCTCGGGCATGGATGTTTATGATGTCCTTAGGTTAGATAGGTTTAACTAGTTCTAAGTTCTAGGGGACTAATGACCTCAGCAGTTGAGTCCCATAGAGCCATTTTGAACTTCAGTAGGAATAACAGCTCCGCCAATGCATTGCCGTTTTATACCTCGTGAACGCGGCACTAACGCCAACCACATTTGTGAACATCGGTAGCCCATGACTTTGTCACCTCAGCGTGTGCAGGAATGTTTATGGTTCCATGCTACGACAGTTCAGAGACAATTCAGGTCTAAATGACAAGCGACCACCTCAAAGACGAATTATTGTTAATTGGTAGTATCGTTTAGGCAACGGCCTTGCCTCAGTAGTTACACCGGTTCCCGTGAGATCACCGAAGTTAAGCGCTGTTGGGTGTGGCCGGCACGTGGATGGGTGACCATCCAGGCGCCATGCGCAGTTGTCATTTTTCGGGGCGCACTCAGCCTCGTGATGCCAATTGAGGAGCTACTCGACCGAATAGTAGCGGCTTCGGTCAAGAATACCATCATAGCGACCGGGAGAGCGGTGTGCTGACCCTACGCCCCTCCTATCCGCATCCTCCACTGAGGATGACACGGCGGTCGGATGGTCCCGGTAGGTCACTCGTGGCCTGAAGACGGAGTGAGTGTACTATCGTTTTACCGAAACTGGCTGTGTATCACGAAGGACGCTGGGTCTGGGACGGACAGCAGTCCCTGACGCAGCACTTTAACAAGTTCGGCAGTCTTACATCAATAGTCCAGCTAAGTCAACGAGACGTACCAGCTTAGAACTGACTACGCCTAGTATTACAGTGTGGAAGGTATTAGGGAAATGCATGTTGATGTGTCGGCAGAAGTGCCAACACCGTGTTGTTTGAGGAAGCCGAAATGCACGCTATAAGCTCACGCAGGATGGCGTGAGGTCTGAAACAGGATACTTAATGAATGCTATAAAGAAAAGTACGTAGCTGCTGGAATACTTAACTTTAATCAACAATTGGTGAACATTGGTCTTGTTACTGTACATGCTTCATTAGATACATAGCAAAGGAGAAATGGCGCCTTGCTAGGTCGTAGCACATGTAGCTGAAGGCTATGCTAACTATCGTCTCGACAAATGAGAGCGTATTTGTCAGTGAACCATTGCTATGAACGTCGGCTGTACAACTGGGCGAGTGCTAGTAAGTCTCTATAGACCTACCGTGTGGCGGCGCTCGGTTTGCAATTACTGACAGTGGCGACACGCGGGTCCGTCGTATACTAGCGGACCGCGGCCGATTTAAAAGCTACCACCTAGCAAGTGTGGTGTCTGGCGGTGACACCACACATGTTATTCAAACTCTACAAATTGGAACCGCTGGAAGCTTTGAAAGAATGTGAGAAAGAAAAACGAGTCGAGTTCTGGGTAGAAATGTTTAACAGAATGGAGACTTAATAAAATTGCATTCAGTGACGAAGCCGCCTTCCGTACCTGCAGTAAAGTGAATCGGCGTAATGTTCGGATGTGGGGTAAGCGGAAACTACATTACATAATCGAACACGTACGGGAATTGCCTAAGGTAAACGTTTTTTGCGCTGTAAATTGTAGCAAGACTTACGGACCTTTCTTTTCTGCCGAGTCATGTCGTACGTACCTCGATATGATTCAGCGTTATGTAATTCCTCAGTTACAACAGGACATGAGCACAGAATTTATTTTTCAGGAAGATGGCGCGCCACCACATTATTATCGCTAGGTTTTTGCGTATCTCCGTAGGAATGTGCTGACATGGACTGCGCCTGTTGGACCAATATTCTGGCCACCACGATCGCCTGATTTAACCACAGTGGAGTTGTGTGTTTGGGGTTTTGTTAAAGACAGAGTCTTTATTCCTCCGCTTCCGGGAAACGCCGACAAGCTGCGACAACGGAGTATAAGAGCAGTTATCACCATACATCAAGACTTGTTTCATAGGATTTGGCCGAAAAGTACAAACGGGACTTTTTCGTACTGTAAAAGCCAGCCACACTGAACATTTGTAGATAAAACTCGAAGATATGCTGCATTGACCGCTTTATCAAATATTTCTGTAAGTTATTTACCTTGTGCACAATTAAATGTTACTTTCGTACAACCAATATACACTGAAGAGCCAAAGAAACTCGTACACCTGCGTAATATCGTGTAGGGCTCCCGCGAGCACGCAGAAGTGCCGCGGTCCGACGTGGCATGGACTCGACTAATGTCTGATGTAGTGCTGGAGGGAACTGGCACCATGAATCCTGCAGGGCTCTCCATAAATCCGGTTAGAGTACGAGCGGTGGCGAGCTCTTCTGAACAGCACATTGCAATGCATCCCAGACATGCTCAATAATGTTCGTGTTTGGGGAATTTTGTGGCCAACGGAAGTATTTAATTCAGGAGACTGTTCCTGGAGCCACAGTGTAGCAATTCTGGTAGCATGGGGTGTTTCACTGTCCTGCTGGAATTGCCGAAGTCCGTCTGTTCGCACAATGGACATGAGTGGATGCATGTGATAAGATCGGATGCTTACGCACGTGCCACCTGTCAGAGTCACATTTAGATGTATCAGGGATTCCATATATAACTGTACACGACCCACATCATTACAGAGCCTCCCCCAGCTTGAACAGTCCCCTACTGACATACAAGGTACATGGATTCATGAGGTTGTCTCCATACCCGTACACGTCCATCCGCTCGATGCAATTTGAACCGAGGCTCGTCCAATCACGTAACATGTTTCTAGTTATCGATGTGGTGTCACCGCTAGACACCACACTTGCTAGGTGGTAACTTAAATCGGCCGCGGTCCTGTAGTACATGTCGGACCCGCGTGTCGCCACTGTGGGATCGCAAACCTAGCGCCACCACAAGGCAGGTCTCGAGAGACTGAGGAGACCTCGCCCCCAGTTGTACGGACAACATAGCTAGCGATTGGACGTGCTAAGCCTTGCTCTCAATTGCCGAGAGATAGACAGTAGAATAGCCCTCTGCTAAGTTAAATGGCGACCACCTAGCAAGGCGCCATTTGTATCAGTGCCTATAGCTTACTAATATTCAAGAGAGATGTATTCCAAGGACTAATTAAAAGTTAAGTAACAAGCATCTACGTACTTTTCTTCTTATTCATTTATAAGTCTCATGTTCCAGACTTCACGCCCGTCTGCGTTAGCACTGCGTGCCCTATCGGCTACAGCATTGTGTCTAGGCTGTATGGTCTAGACACAACAATCGACAGTCCAATGTCGGTGTTGACGGGCCCAGGCGAGGCGTAAAGCTTAGTGTCGTGCCGTCATCAAGGGTACACGAGTGAGCCTTCGGCTCCGAAAGCCCATACCGATGATGTTTCGTTGATTGGTTCTCACGCTGACACTTGTTGATGGCCCAGCATTCAAATCTGCAGCAATTTGCGAAAGGATTGCACTTTCTCTCGTTAAACGATTCTCTTCAATTGTCGTCGGTCCCATTCTTGCAGGATCTTTTTCTGGTCCCAGCGATGTCGGAGGTTTGATGTTGTCCCGGATACCTGATATTCACGGTACACTCGTGAAATGCTACCTCGGAGATGCTGTGTCCCATCGCTGGTGCGCCAATTATAACACCACGTTTCATACTCACTTTAATCTTGATAACCTGCCATTGTAGCAGCAGTAACGGATCTAACAAATGCATCAGACACTTGTTGTCGTATATAGACGACGTCGACCGCAGCGCCGTATTCTGCCTGTTTACGTATTGTGACGTGTGGTGTAATTGTGCGTGCGTTGTGTTGCACAAGTTCAGCAAGATTACAACAAAATTCGTTACTTATTAGTAATGTAACATGAGGGCTTATTTAATCACTGCTTTGCCCCGAAATGAAAGTTGTTTTGTTTAAGAAATCTCCACCTGGGAACGTGTAGCAATACGTTCGTTCACAAAAGTAATCATTTATAACCAGCAAACAAGCTAAATGTATGATAAGTAAACTGAACTAAAGAAGATTAATAATTTTTAGTAATTTCAGTGCTGTTGTTTAAAAGACTCTTTGCTAGTTGCAGTACATTTATCAAATGTAACGCTACTGTTATTCGAGGTGGCAACACTTTTCTTTAAGCAAAATGAAGAGTTTTGCCACACAGTACCACGCATACACAACACTAATGTATTTCCTGTAAAAATATTTCATAGAGGTTGTTACGAAATTGCCACGTTTCATACATCAGCAGATAAGAATTGATATGTATGATGCTGTTTGCTTTCATAGAATTTCAATATATTCACAATCTAAATGGAATTTATTACATCAGAGTGGGCCTTCGGCCACCAATACACAATAATTATCGCAATTATAACCAACAACATTTATGTCTGTATAGAAAATCAATTTAAAACTGCCGTTTCAATATTTCACTAAGATGGCGGCTAACATAAGACAATCACTTATCGATTCTGCTTCAGGGTCTGTGTTACTCGTAATAAATAATATATTTTAAATCTTATCTCACCTTCACTACGTGCATTAACATTTGAAAATATTTCTCAATGTTACTACAAGTCACATTCATATTGACCATTTACCAATAAAGTATGCTGTAGATCAATAGCGCTAATGGCTGCGCTCTTTAGTAGCTGAGTAGAAAGCTTAACATTTATATAGGACGAGAATTACGATAAAATAAAACTGCAAACAAAGAAGATTGATTTAAATAACACACAAACTCTATTTTCAGATATATGAGTACAACAGTTCGAACAAGAAGAAAGACTTTTCTACAAAATCGTAGATAACAAGAGATTGAGATTTTCATTTTCTTTTTACATGGGTATTGTCTGGTATTTAATTTTTTACAAAATATTATGTCGTTGACAATAATTATTTATTATTTTATGAAAGATGAAGTCCTTCTTGTAAGCATTACGAGAATAGGATCAGTCACATACCACATACAATGCTGTCGTGAATATGTTTTTGAATAAAATATAGGCGTGGATATTACAGCATCTCTGTATTTGAATACGCAAGCCTATACCAGTTTATTTATTTCAAGTTTCTGCTACCAGTCACCTTTCATTTTATGCTTAATCTAACGTAATGCAACGCGTTTCGAACATGTTCTGTTCATCTTCAAGCGTGTATACTAGATTAATCTAGAACACTTCTTCCATCGTTTTTTACTGTAGCTGCTGGTGGGGCATTTGGGGGGAAGGAGGGGGGCAGTGTATGGCTAGAAATCTAAATCAGTGACGTCTTCTGCTTAATCTAGTTTCAGACTGTTTATTTTTAAGTAACATTTCTCTATGAATGTATGTATATTGTTTATTTTTAAGTAACATTTCTCTATGGATGTATGTATGTATGTATGAACGCCTGAAGATAAACAGAACATGTTCGAAACGCGCTGCATTATGTTAGATTAAGCATAAAATAAAAAGTGACTGGTAGCAGAAACTTGAAATAAATAATTATCCCACACAGACGCGGATCACAAACAAATAGTCTGTCGGTAAATTGAAGAGCGAGCGAGCGAGTCCCCACTCTGCCAACCCAGCTACGTCACAGGGCTCTTCTGCAGGCTGTTTCACAACGTAGTACCGGCCCTGTCGCGGCGAGCGCTTTAAATCTGTGGCGACGCCGTGTACAGATACGTCTCGGCTGTGTTTATTTTTAGACAAATACATTAAGACCACAAGGACTACAAAAAACGAAAACTTCTTCCGAAACACAACATTGTAGAGTAAATAATATTAACATAAGAACGGAGGTCAGGATTCTAATACAAACATAGGACCGAATGCCTGTTCATATGAATGTATGCTCCTTTATTGCTATTCGTAAAACGAACCCCATATAATGTAATCAATCTGTAGAATTTAAGGCTTGTTCTTACTTTGTTTTTCTACTAAAAGGTAGAAGTTTTCCTTGAAAGACTGCATTGAAACTTTACAATTCTTGCAACACGAAAAGTGTTTAAAAAGTAAACAGAAATGTCTAATTTTGTGTGTTGTATTAGTCCGATTTGCACTACTTTTTTGTCACTGTCTTCGTGAACATGTCTCAAAAGTATGTGTACAATGTTATGCTTATTAGGTATTTACCCTGTTGTCAGCTGTCAAACAGGTTACATGTGTTTTGATACCATAACCGATTATTTGTTTTGTATAAAAATAGATTAGAGAGAATCTGTATTAAATTTTGTTATAAGAATGGAATAAAGTGTATGAAATTTTTAGAAATGTTAAATATTGCTTTTGGTGAGCCCGTTATGAGTGAACTAAGAGCATACAAGTGGTATAAACATTTCAAAGCAGGCCTTAAAGGACAGCGGTTTTACAAGCATGGATGAGATTAAAAATGCACAGTTAAGAGACCTATAAACTATCCTGAAGAAACAGTTCCTAAAGAGTTTCGGGAATTTGAAAAAGCACTGGCATACGTGTTTAGTATGTAATGGGGAATATTTTGAAGAGAATAACATTGCTGTAGATTAACAAATAAACTTCTTACTAAAAAATAAAAATTAATATGTGAACGCATCTCGTATGTCAAGCCTTTTGCTTAGAAGTCCAGAATCGGTGTCCATGTTTCGAAGGAAATTTCAGCAGTGTTTAGAATAGCTATTGCGCACATGTTTTAAGCAATATGTCTTAGAATCAGGTGAATATTGATCGAGATAGAGATTTAGTGTTCCATAAGCATCAAAGGTTTTACGTGATTTTGAAATTGTCTATAACGGTGGGATTCCTCCCAAAATTATTAGTTTTCCTTCGTGGCGATTCCAGTAAACCATGAGGCTTATTTTCGCGTTCCTTCCTTATGAGTTATTGTGGCGAGGCTGACGTTTGCATAAATTGCAGCCCTTTGATTGGGACTGGTTATATTGGCCAACAGTTCTCTTTGGGACGCCTCTTTAATACACGCTGTAATAACATTAGAGACGATCGAACGCTCGTTACTCCGCAAATACCTCCACTTCTTCGTATTCTGCACATTTTCTTGCTATGCTAGACGATTATCCATATGGAGTATATTAGTGAATATATAGAGTTAACTGACACTGGCAACTAAGATCCCACGAACAGAAACGACGTATATCACTGCACACCGGTCTACGCCGCTAGACAGGTAACGGGCAACAGGTTTCGAGTGCCCCTGTAGGCCAGTGACAGCGTTCTTTCGGGAAAGGCCACTTCCCCCACCAAAAGCGCTACTCGCTCTTGAGTTTACAGACAGACTATATCCATTATGGCTGAAAATAACTACACGCAGTTTCTTTGGCGCTTCAGTGTATAAACATCCTGTATCGCGAACGAATAGAGCAACTTTGATTTCATCTGGTGCATGTTGGCGTAGGAGTCTCCCAGTCTCGAGAAACGGCATCGCGTCGGTAACCGTGTCCAGCGAACGCTCCTCCAGCCCCTCAGAGTCCAGCGGCAGCGGTGGCTTCGGCCGTCCTTGCGGCAGCTGCCGGCAGCTCACGCACACGGGCGCACACGCACGGGCAAGAGCTCACGCACCGGAAGCGGCGCATACCGGCGGGCGCGCGGCCCGCATCCACACGCAGCCCCGCCCGCCCCCACCTCCCCCACCCCCCGCCCTCTGGTGACGTCATCGAGAGCTGCCTCCCCGGGCCCTGATCATATGCTCCTGTGAGGCGAACCGCGCGCGGCAGAGGCTCTGCCGGCTGCATCTGGATCCGTACCCAACTCAGGGCATGCCAGGCGGTACTTCACATAGTAACACGTACAAGGGCCAGTCAAATGGAAACGAAAGAAAAAGGAAACTCCTTTCATAGTATGCTGATGCAATAGCCCCAAGCTTAGCAATCATATACAACCTCTCGCTCGACGAAAGAGCTGTACCAAAAGATTGGAAAGTTGTACAGGACATAATTTTTAATTCATACAAGAATTGGAATCAGCTGCTAGATCACTAAATTATCTTGATTTAACGTTGACTATTAAAGATGCTAAAATAGAGTTCAACATATTCCGGATGGCAACTTATTCAGACAACATCATCCCGGCCGATTCAACCCACCCCCAAGCGCATAAAATGGCGTTTTTCTATTCTAGTATCCATCGGGCGATTTCTATCCCGTTGTCAGATGTCAACCTCGAAAAAGAATTACAAATTCTCGAGAGTATTGCACAGAATAATGGCTATGATCCAAAGGTAGTGAGGCAGTTATATCATAAGAAAACGCGAAAAAGGACAACAACTTTAGTAAACACAAATACTCAAACCCAAGATCAGACCAAGAAATGGTTGTAGGTTCCTTATATAGGTAATGTCTCGTACAAGATAGGGCACCTGTTGAAAAATTCAGGTTTTAAAATTTCCTTCTCGACGAGTAATAGTTTAAAGCGAAATTTGGTTCATACCCTTGAGAATGTGATAAGTCAGCGAAATCAGGCGTATATAAGATTATGTGTGATGATTGCCCATGTTATTACATAGTTCAATCAGGCAGAGCTACAGCAGTAAGGTTTAAAGAACATCTTCCAATAAAGGGCGTAGGAACACGGGGGTCAGCCTTTGCGGAACATCTGGTGCAAATGGCTCATACACCTTTACGTGACATAGAGCTACTACATCATGAAGTTAAGGGATATAGACTCGACACACTTGACAAACTACAAATTTATGCACACCTAATTACAGATAGAGGCAATTTACTGAACGATCAACTGTATCTAAAAAATAGGGCATATTTCGAAGGCTTCCAGCCTATATTACGTTTACAATAATTCATAATGCATGTGACCATTACAGTTTCTGTAATAAAAGAACCTTTCCTACAGATGTTCATACGAGATTTCTTGGTCAGTTTATAAGGCTCTGTAGTAGAATGTAAAACGTAGTCATGCTGGATACTGTAACTAACCTACAATAGTAAAGTATAAAATTAATTCATAGCAAAAAGGTTATCTGACGCGTGCGTAATAAGAGTTTCATTCTATACGTCTCGCGCATGCGCGCCGCCCTCTGTGAGGCAGACCGCGAAGTCCTCGCGGTCCGCAGTCTCTAGTCATACGACGAGGCCCATGCAACGGGCTTAAAGTGAATGTGCTACCGCTTGTTTAACAGAACTGACAAAACCTTATGGTTATGCATAAAGTTTTTTAAAGTTGACTTAGGACATGGCTTGTTTTAGGCAAGCATTTAAATAAAATTTATGTATTACTACACGTTGCATCCTGTAGGATGACCATATCTAATATAATTTACGAGCACATTACAGTATTAACTTTTTGCAGGTTCTGAAGAAGACATTACTAACGTTGAAACCTAGGTAAACGATAAAGTTAACCTGCAACTGTAGACTGTATATTCTTACATAAATGTACAGGACACACCAATACTCAAGAAAGGAAGCAGGAGTTATCTGCTGAATTACAGACCCTTATCACTGACGTCGATTTGAAGTAGGATTTGGAACATGTACTGTATTCAAATATTACGGATTACCTCTAAGGGAACTGTCTATTGATACACACTCAGCACGGATTCAGTGTTTCGTTCTTGTGAACCACAAATAGCTCCTTATTCGCATGAAATGATCGGCAGGAAATCTCAGATTGAATCCATATTTCTAGATTTTCAGAGAGCTCTTGACACCGTTGCTCACAAGATAATTCTAATGAAATTGCGTGCCTGTGGAGAGTGCGAAATGATCCGTAATTTCCTCTCAGAATGGCCACAGTACGCAGTGGTCGACGGGAGGCAGAAGTGATATCCGGCGTTCCCCAAGGAAGTACAGGGTGATTCAAAAAGAATACCACAAATTTAAAAATGTGTATTTAATGAAAGAAACATAATATAACCTTCTGTTATACATCATTACAAAGAGTATTTAAAAAGGTTTTTTTCACTCAAAAACAAGTTCAGAGATGTTGAATATGGCCCCCTCCAGACACACGAGCAATATCAACCCGATACTCCAACTCGTTCCACAGTCTCTGTAGCATATCAGGCGTAACAGTTTGGATAGCTGGTGTTATTTCTCGTTTCAAATCATCAATGGTGGCTGGGAGAGGTGGCCGAAACACCATATCCTTAACATACCCCCATAAGAAAAAATCGCAGGGGGTAAGATCAGGACTTCTTGGAGGCCAGTGATGAAGTGCTCTGTCACGGGCTGCCTGGCGGCCGATCCATCGCCTCGGGTAGTTGACGTTCAGGTTTCATAACTAACCTTTTTCGTAGGACTCTCCATACAGTTGTTTGTGGAATTTGCAGCTCTCTGCTAGCTCTGCGAGTCGATTTTCCTGGGCTGCGAACAAATGCTTGCTGGATGCGTGCTACATTTTCATCACTCGTTCTCGGCCGTCCAGAACTTTTCCCTTTGCACAAACACCCATTCTCTGTAAACTGTTTATACCAACGTTTAATACACCACCCATCAGGAGGTTTAACACCATACTTCGCTCGAAATGCACGCTGAACAACTGTCGTCGATTCACTTCTGCCGTACTCAATAACACAAAAAGCTTTCTGTTGAGCGGTCGCCATCTTAGCATCAACTGACGCTGACGCCTAGTCAACAGCGTCTCAAGCGAACAAATGTACAACTAAATGAAACTTTATAGCTCCCTTAATTCGCCGACAGATAGTGCTTAGCTCTGCCTTTTGTCGTTGCAGAGTTTTAAATTCCTAAAGTTGTGGTATTCTTTTTGAATCACCCTGTATTATAGGCCCTCCGTTCTTCCTAACCTACACAAACGATTCAGGAGATAATCTGAGCATCCCTCTCACGTTGTTTGCGGTTGATGCTGTCATTTATCGTGTAGTAAAGTCATAAGAACATCAAAACAAAAAGCAAAATGACTTGGACAGATATCTGAATGGTGCAATAACTGACCATTGCCTCTCAATCCGGCGATGTGTGAGGTCATCCACCGAGTACAAAAAGGATAGATAGATAGATAGATAGATAGATAGATAGATATTCAGCGATCACAGGCCCTGCAGACCACGCGCTGCTTCCACAAACTGCCTTCATTCCTTCCTGTTTTGTGCCCGGTTCCTCCGCGTGTCCTCAATTACCAGGGCTGCTAGGTCCTTCGCCAGGTCGTCCATCCAGCACTGTCTTGGTCGTCCAATGGGGCGTTTGGTGTTTGGTTTCCCCGCTAGTGCCATCTCCACCTGTCTTCCGTCTGGCATTGTATTCTTTTGCTCTTTATCTTCTGTGGGATAGTTGGTTGTCGTATCACAAGGTAGATTTCCTCGTTTTTCCTAATCCTCCATTCTCCGTTATCTAAAACTGGTCCCCATACCTTCCTCATTAGTCTTCTTTCAAATATTAATAGTTTTTCCCCTTTCTCGCTTACTCATGCTCCATGTTTCTGAACCGTGCATTACTGCTGGGCTTGTCACTGTGTTGTAAATTTTCATCTTAGTGTTCACTGAGATCGATTTAGAGCCGAGCGTCTCTCTGAGGGAGTGCATGCACTTAATTCCCTCTGCTATTCTTTCCTTGATGTTCATTTTTATGTTTTTGTCCGTGGCAAACCAAGATCCCAAGTATTTGAACTGGTGTACGCTCTTGAACCTCTTGCCATCTGTCTCAAGAAATTCTTCCTGCTCTTGTCTTCTTCCTAATTGCATGAACTCTGTTTTGTCTCGAATCACTTTGAGCCCTACCTTCTGTGCATAATTGTCCATTTTCTGGTACAGTCCTTTCAACGCGTGCTTTGATTCAGTTAGTAAACGGAATCCGCCAAATTTCGATTACACGATAAATCACACAAATTTAGTCGCAAATGGTTCAAATGGTTCTGAGCACTATGGGACTTAACTTCTGAGGTCATCAGTCCCCTACAACTTAGAACTACTTAAACCTAACTAACCTAATGACATCACACACATCCATGCCCGATGGAGGATTCGAACCTGCGACCGTAGCGGTCGCGCGGTTCCAGACTATAGCGCCTAGAACCGCTCGGCCACTCCGGCCGGCAAATTTAGACGCAGTCAGTTCGACTTAATACTGGCAATTACAATTACGAACAATTTAAGTTGGAACGATCACGTATTTAACGTTCCAGGGAACGCGAACGAGGCGCTACGTTTTATTGGCACAAGACTTAGGGGATGCCACAGATCTACTTCACTTGTTCGTTCTCTGCTAAAGTATTGCTGTGCCGCATGGGATCCTTACCATATGGGATTGACGGTGGACAGCGAAAAATTGTGACGGAGGACAGCGAAAAACTGTTAAGGCTTTTGTGGCCACTTACTGGCAAACTGCCTGTTGGCTTCTTGCTCGGGTTCTTCGACTGACGTTTGTCTGATTTTTCTGGCGTTTCACCAACACGAGCGGCAGTCATTGTCGAAGCTTTACTCTCCATTGCTAGTTGTGGAGGTTGAAGCTTAGACAATGCCAGCCACTGGTGCTGGTGATACGTCAGAAAAATCATCAGACAAACTTTGGCTTACGAACCCGAGACAGGAGCCAACGGGCAGTTTGCCGACATCGAAAAAGTTCAAAGAAGGACAGCTCGTTTTGTATTATCACGAATTAGAAAAGGGAGTGTCACGGATATAATAAGCGACTTGGGAAGGCAATCATTAAAACAAAGGCGGGTTTCTTTGCGGCGAGATATTTTCATAAAATTTCAATCACAAGCTTTCACCTCTGAGTGTGAAAATATTTTATTATCCCCATCCTACGTAGAGAAAAATGATCATCGTGGTAAAATAGGAGAAATCGGAGCTCTTACAGAAAGATTTAAGTGTTCATATTTTCCACGCGCTGTTGGAGAGTGAAACGGTAGAGAGATAAGTCTGTTGTTCGAAGAACGCTCTGCCAGACACTTAAGTGTAAATTGCAGACTAATAATGCAGATGTAGATGTTTATTTCAAAAGTAATCGCAATAACTGTTAAGACATTTATCTCACTGTGAGACAAGACGGTCATTGCCTTCAGGGAAAAATGTTTGCGGCTGCCTGAGGAACCATGGTTGTACCCAGGCGTCCTCTTCGTGCGAAGAAAATCGACGGCCATAATGTGTCTCTTCAAGGTTATAAAAATGTGGAAATCGCATGGGGAGAAATCTGGATTGTATGAAGGATGTTTACGGCTTCCCAGCGAAACTTCTGCAGCGAAGTCGCAACAACCTTGCCAACGTGGGGGTGGGCATTATCCTGGAAGAGAGTGACAGAAGTCCGTCTATATTCCTGGGCGTTTGGACTTGATGGTGCGTTTCATGTTTTGCAGTGTCCACGTACCGCTGAACTTTAATTGTGGCGTCGTGTTCCAGAAGATGATGAACATCGGGCTCTTGTAGTCAAAGAATAAGGTCATCACGATTTTCCAGGAGCTGACGACATGGCTTTGGAGTTCTTGGGTAAATCCATGTGGTTCCATTGTTGCCTCTGATTCTTGATCTCCGGCTCAAAAAGATGACACCATGTTTCATCTGTTGCGACAGGACACGATATTCTTCATAGTGGCCGGCCGCTGTGGTCGAGCGGTTCTAGGCGCTTCAGTCCGGAACCATGCGGCTGCTACGGTCGCAGGTTCCAATCCTGCCTCGGGCATGGATGTGTGTGATGTCCTTAAGTTAGTTAGGTTTACGCAGTTCTAAGTCTAGGGGACTGATGACCTCAGATGTCAAGTCCCATAGTGCTTAGAGCCATTTGAACCATTTGATTGTTGCGAGACCTTCCTGTGTATCACCCTTTTCAAACCCAACGCTTCGTTCTCGGTCTTCCTGCCTTATGCTTCAAGCACATATTGAACAGTACCCATTTTTCCCTATGCCTTACATTCTGTTTGTGTCAGGATTTCAAACATAGTGCACCATTTTACAGAGTCAGATGCTTTTTGTAGGTCGGCAAATCCGATGAAACGTTTCTTGAGTTTAACATTGACAATTTCAGTTTTGCTATAAATACTGTTTATTTTTAAGTAACAAGAGGATGAGTACGAGAAAAAATGTTCCGTGCGTTAGTGCGGCGCTTTGTATACTGTCACTCATTTGCAGTTTCCAAGGCATTTTAGTGAGATTCTGATCGCATATGGAAACAAAGCGATGGGAATCAGGTTAAGCCTGATAGGTATGCAACACACTAAACCTAGAAGTAACGCGGTTACGATCTTAACTGACATGTGCTACTAGGAACACTACCGTACACTTGCTTACGACTGTCTACGGTAGCCTACGGTAACTACACTATGTGATCAAAAGTATCCGAACACCACTAAAAACATACGTTTTTCATATTAGATCGATTGTGCTGCCACCTACGGCCAGGTACTCCATATCAGCGACCACAGTAGTCATTAGATATCCTGAGAGAGACGAATGGGGCGCTCCGCGCTACTCACGGACTTCGAACGTCGTCAGCAGATTGGATGTCACTTCTGTACGCGAGATTTCCACACTCATAACATCCCTAGGTCCACTGGTTCGCATGTGATAGTCAAGAAGAAACTTGAAGGGACACGTACAGCACAAAAGCGTACAGGCCGATCTCATGTGTTCACTGACAGAGATCGCCGAAGTTGAACAGGGTCGTAATGTGTAACAGGCAGACATCTATCCAGACCATCGCACAGGAATTCCAAACTGCATCAGGTTTCACTGCAAGTAATATGACAGTTAGGCGGGAGGTGAAAAAAGTTGGATCTCGTGGTCGAGCGGCTGCTCATAAGCCACACATGACGCCAGTAATTGCCAAACGAAGCCTCGCTTATTGTAAGGAGAGTAAACATTGGACGACTGAACAGTGGAAAAACGTTGTATGGAGTGACGAATCACAGTACCCAATGTGGCGATCCGATGGCAGGGTGTGGGTATAGCGAATGCCCGGTGAACGTCATCTGCCAGCGTGTGTGGCGCCAACAGTAAAATTCGGAGGCGGTGGTGTTATGGTGTGGTCGTATCTTTCATGGAGGGGGCTTACACACCTTGTTGTTTTGCGTGGCACTGTCACAGCACAGGCATACGTTGATGTTTTAAGCACCTTTCATGGAGGGGGTTTACACACCTTGTTGTTTTGCGTGGCACTGTCACAGCACAGGCATTCGTTGATGTTTTAAGCACCTTTCATGGAGGGGGCTTACACACCTTGTTGTTTTGCGTGGCACTGTCACAGCACAGGCATACGTTGATGTTTTAAGCACCTTTCATGGAGGGGGCTTACACACCTTGTTGTTTTGCGTGGCACTGTCACAGCACAGGCATACGTTGATGTTTTAAGCACCTTTCATGGAGGGGGTTTACACAGCTTGTTGTTTTGCGTGGCACTGTCACGGCACAGGCATACATTGATGTTTTAAGCACCTTCTTGCTTCCTACTGTTGAAAAGCAATTCGGGGATGGCGATTGCATGTTTCAACACGATCGAGCACCTGTTCATACTGCACGACCCGTGGCGGAGTGGTTACACGACAATAATATCCCTGTAATGGACTGGCCTGCACAGAGTCATGACCTGAATCCTATAGAACAAATGGTTCAAATGGCTCTGAGCACTATGGGACTCAACTTCTGAGGTCATTAGTCCCCTAGAACTTAGAACTAGTTAGGTTTAACTACCCTAAGGACACACATCCATGCCCGAGGCAGGATTCGAACCTGCGACCGTAGTGGTCCCGCAGTTCCAGACTGCACCGCGTAGAACCGCACGGCCACTTCGGCCGGCCCTATAGAACACCTCTGGGATGTTTTGCAACGCCGACTTCGTGCCAAGCCTCACCGACCGACGTCGATGCCTCTCGTCAGTGCAGCACTGAATGGGCTACCATATCTCAAGAAACCTTCCAGCGCCTGATTGAACGTATGCCTGGGAGAGTGGAAGCTGTGATCCAGGCTTACAGCAGTACCGATGGAGGGCGCCAGGAACGTATTAGTCATTTTCAGTCGGGTGTCAGGATACCTTTGGTCTGTATGTGACTCCGCCTCCGGAACTCTCGCCGCATCGCAATATTAACATAAGCGCCACGCCACGGCTCTCACCGGGTTGCCCAGGTGCTATCGTGCGTCTGGGCTATCATTCCCTCCTCCTGTTCTCTAGTTTTCCTCTTGTCTATTTTTCCTCTCTCTCTTTTGTCGGTGCCGGTAGCAGATGTTCTGGTACGAAAGCGAAAAACTCGTACACGTGCACAGCGTGCCGTTCTGCTGCTCCGAGAAGCTCGGCTTTGCGTTCCGGAAAAAAAGAGGAGAGGGAAGAGAGAGAGCCTGGCAGGGAGAGATGAGGACAGACGGCGGCGGTGAGAGACAGAGAGACAGAAGCTGCGCTCGCGGAAGCCGAGCCGGCCGCCATCTGGACGGCGAGCCGCGGCCCTGCCGCACCGCCCGGTGGGTTTTTTTTTGCTCGCGCTCGCGCGCTCTTGCTCGTCTTAATTTGCTACTAAAACGCGAAAGCAGCGAGAAGATAGGTGGCGGGTGCGTCCGCCTCCTGTTTCGTAACAGGAGCGCGTCTTTTTCACTCGCTTCCACTACCATTGGCTCTAATGAAAGTTAAATTTCATGTTTTATGTTCTACTGGAGGAAGGAGCGCTACGAAAATAAAATTCCCATTAGAAATTTCGTCGTTATTGACGACACTTATGTTGCGCAATTTCGGAGATACGGTCTCCTACTAGTTTTAATTAATTCACCGGCAAAGTTTTGGCACACTTGATTGTAGGAAGTTCATTTCCTTAATCAGGTGTTAGCAGCAGCTGGTGCTGTATTTATTTATTTAACCTGATCTCATTAGCGCTATGAGGCTCTCTCTTACATCGGACCAGGATCTCATACATACAGTACATTTTTTTTGCATTACAATCACCTGAAAAAGAACAATTTTAAAATGACAGTAGTATTAAAATGATTTGGGTGTCTATAGTGACGATGTGAGTAAATAATACTGATTTTTTTTAAGTCATCAGTATTCTGACTGGTTTGACGCGGCCCGCCACGAATTCCTCTCTTGTGCCAACCTCTTCATCTCAGAGTAGCACTTGCAAACTCTGTCCTCAATTATCTGCTGCATCCTGACTGAGCTACAGTCTGGAACCGCGAGACCGCTACGGTCGCAGGTTCGAATCCTGCCTCGGGCATGGATGTGTGTCATGTCCTTAGGCTAGTTAGGTTTAAGTAGTTCTAAGTTCTAGGGGACTCATGACCTCAACAGTGCTCCAAATAGTGCTCAGAGCCATTTGAACCATCCTGACTGCGAACTAATAAAATTAGTACTGGCAGTGCTTCTACTACTGCTGCTGTTGCCGCTCATAGTAATAATAATAATAATAATAATAATAACAATAAGAATAGGCCTCCGGTATGTTCTGCCAGTCGTAAAAGGCGACGAAAAGAACAAACCACTAATAGGGCTAACCCCCCTTTTAGTGTGATTACTTGGTTCAGGACAGAACTAAAGAAGCCTCGGACAAGCGCCGTCATGGTCGGGGACGACGCTTGAACCCTATGCCCGCCCACAATGGTAACGACACTGCTAGCCAACTGGAAAATGATTTAAATCCAAATAGAGGTGTTTTGCAGGATATGCTTCCTGCAACCACCCTAGAAGGAAAACAAAGACAGAGGATGAGATGGTCAGATGAAGTTAATCGACACCTCATGTTCTGTTATTACCAAGCAACAAACCTAGGAACCAACACAACTGGATACAGATCACAAGTACACACAACATTTATTACCAGATACCCAGAATTAAAATTTTTAACAGAACAACGACTAGCTGATCAGATCCGTGTAATAATCAAAAATAACAGGATACCCCAGTCAGAATTACAAAACATCAAACAACAAGTACAACAAATACTAGAACAAAATAATGTGCAATCAGAAGAAGAAGAAGAAAATACAGTAATGGACTCAAACATCCCAGAGCAAACAAACAAAGAACAACACACATCAATTAAACAATCAGAGGAAAACGACATCTTAAGACAGCCACCAGAACAAGCACAAATAGAACACGAAGTGACACACATGTTAGATATAGAAGAGAAATTTCAGCTGACATATATAGAATACAAAGACACAAATACAGACATTAGACCATTCTTGCATAGACCACCAAATAACCCACAAGTCGAAACAACAATAACAACTATCAACACAATCATACACAACAAAATAAATGAAAATACAACAATGGAAGAGTTACAACTACTGGTTTATGTAGGAGCACTCACTACACTAAATATACACACTAGGCAGAGATCAGAACCAACCAACACACAGAAGAAACCCACAAAACCAGCATGGCAACACAGGCTACAGATCAGAATAGAAAAACTGAGAAAAGACATTGGACAGCTAACACAATTTATAAGAAATGAAATATCAGACAAAAAACGAAAAAGGTTAGGTAAAATCTCACAACAAGAAGCAATGGAGCAATTAGATGAAAAGAAGCAGAAGTTACAAGCATTGGCCAAACGACTTAGAAGATACAAAAAAAGTGAAAATAGAAGGAAACAAAACCAAACATTCAACACAAACCAAAAGAAATTTTACCAGACAATAGATAACACACACATTAAAATAGACAATCCACCAAACATAACAGACATGGAACACTTCTGGAGCAACATATGGTCAAACCCGGTACAACATAACAGGCATGCACGGTGGATACAAGCAGAAACAGACTCATACAAGATGATACCACAAATGCCTGAAGTGATAATTTTGCAACATGAAGTCACCCGAGCAATTAATTCTACGCACAATTGGAAAGCCCCTGGAAATGATAAAATAGCAAATTTCTGGCTAAAGAAATTCACCTCAACACATTCACATCTAACTAAATTATTTAACAGTTACATTGCAGACCCATACACATTCCCTGATACACTTACACATGGAATAACCTATCTGAAACCTAAAGATCAAGCAGTCACAGCAAACCCAGCTAAATATCACCCCATAACATGCCTACCAACAATCTACAAAATATTAACTTCAGTCATTACACAGAAATTAATGACACATACAACACAGAACAAAATTATAAATGAAGAACAAAAAGGCTGTTGCAAAGGAGCACGAGGATGTAAAGAGCAACTGATAATAGATGCAGAGGTGACATATCAAGCTAAAACTAAACAAAGGTCACTACACTACGCATACATTGATTACCAAAAAGCTTTTGATAGTGTACCCCACTCATGGTTACTACAGATATTGGAAATATACAAAGTAGATCCTAAATTGATGCAGTTCCTAAACATAGTTATGAAAAACTGGAAAACCACACTTAATATCCAAACAAACTCTAATAATATCACATCACAGCCAATACAGATTAAGCGTGGAATATACCAAGGAGACTCATTAAGTCCTTTTTGGTTCTGCCTTGCTCTGAACCCACTATCCAACATGCTAAACAATACAAATTATGGATACAATATTACTGGAACATACCCACACAAAATCACACATTTGCTATACATGGATGATCTAAAACTACTGGCAGCAACCAATCAACAACTCAACCAATTACTAAAGATAACAGAAGGATTCAGCAATGATATAAGTATGGCTTTTGGAACAGACAAATGTAAGAAAAATAGCATAGTCAAGGGAAAACACACTAAACAAGAAGATTACATATTGGATAACAGCGACTGCATAGAAGCGATGGAAAAAACGGATGCCTATAAATATCTAGGATACAGGCAAAAAATAGGAATAGATAATACAAATATTAAAGAAGAACTAAAAGAAAAATATAGACAAAGACTAACAAAAATACTGAAAACAGAACTGACAGCAAGAAACAAGACAAAAGCTATAAATACTTATGCCATACCAATATTGACCTACTCATTTGGAGTAGTGAAATGGAGTAACACAGACCTAGAAGCACTCAATACACTTACACGATCACAATGCCACAAATATAGAATACATCACATACATTCAGCAACAGAAAGATTCACATTAAGCAGAAAGGAAGGAGGAAGGGGATTTATCGACATAAAAAACCTACATTATGGACAGGTAGACAATTTAAGAAAATTCTTTCTAGAACGAGCAGAAACTAGCAAAATACACAAGGCAATCACTCATATAAATACATCGGCTACACCACTGCAATTTCATAACCACTTCTACAACCCTTTAGATCACATAACATCAACAGATACGAAGAAAGCAAATTGGAAAAAGAAAACACTTCATGGCAAGCACCCATATCATCTAACACAGCCACACATCGATCAAGACGCATCCAACACATGGCTAAGAAAAGGCAATATATACAGTGAGACAGAAGGATTCATGATTGCAATACAGGATCAAACAATAAACACCAGGTATTTCAGCAAGCATATTATTAAAGATCCCAATACCACAACAGATAAATGCAGACTTTGTAAACAACAAATAGAAACAGTAGATCACATCACAAGCGGATGTACAATACTAGCAAATACAGAGTACCCCAGAAGACATGACAATGTCGCAAAAATAATACATCAACAGCTTGCCTTACAACATAAACTTATAAAACAACACGTTCCTACATACAAGTATGCACCACAAAATGTACTGGAGAATGATGAATACAAATTATACTGGAACAGAACCATTATAACAGATAAAACAACGCCACATAACAAACCTGACATCATACTCACCAATAAAAAGAAGAAATTAACACAACTAATCGAAATATCCATACCCAATACAACAAATATACAAAAGAAAACAGGAGAAAAAATTGAAAAATACATCCAACTGGCTGAGGAAGTCAAAGACATGTGGCATCAGGATAAAGTTGACATCATACCAATTATACTATCAACTACAGGAGTCATACCACACAATATCCACCAATACATCAATGCAATACAGCTACATCCAAACATATATATACAATTACAGAAATCCGTAATTATTGATACATGTTCAATTACCCGAAAGTTCCTAAATGCAATATAACATATACCGTACAGCAAAAAGGAAGTGACGCTTGATAAAGGTCCGCGTCACTCCATTCCTCACCAGACTTAACGTCTGAGAAAGTAAAGATAATAATAATAATAATAATAATAATAATAACTCCCCCCCCCCCCCTCCCATGAACCATGCACCTTGCCGTTGGTGGAGAGGCTTGCGTGCCTCAGCGATACAGACAGCCGTACCGTAGGTGCAACCACATCGGAGGGGTATCTGTTGAGAGGCCAGACAAACGTGTGATTGACTGATCTGGCCTTGTAACACTAACCAAAACGGCCTTGCTGTAGTGGTACTGCGAACGGCTGAAAGCAAGGGGAAACTACAGATATAGCGGGAAGTAGTGAAGTTCGGTGGCAGGAGGAACAAGACTTTTGGTCAGGTGAATACAGGGTTATAAATACAAAATCAAATAGGGGTAAGGCGGGAGTAGCTTTAATAATGAATAGGAAAATAGGAGTGCGGTTAAGCTACTACGAACAGCATAGTGAACGCATTATTGTGGCCAAGATTGTAGGAGAGACGCTCACTAGCTCGGTACGGGCTTTTGTTGAAGTCTCGACAACATACCTTCACCGAGGAGTCAAGCAGTACATTGCTCCCTCCTAGTATATCTCGCGAAGAGACCGTGAGGATAAAATCAGAGAGATCAGAGCCCACACAGAGGCATACCGACAATCCTTCTTTCCGCGAACAATACGAGACTGGAATAGAAGGGAGAACCGATAGAGGTACACAAGGTACCCTCCGCCACACACCGTCAAGTGGCTTGCGGAGTATGGATGTAGACGTAGATGTAGAAGCCCACGCCTACTATAGTAGTACAAGTTTATATGGCAACTACCTCGGCAGATGATGAAGAAATTGATGAAATGTATGATGAGATAAAAGAAATTATTCATGTAGTGAAGGGAGTCGAAAATTTAATAGTCATGGGTGACTGGAATTCGACAGTAGGAAAAGGAACAGAAGGAAACGTAGTAGGTGAATATGGATTGGGGCTAAGAAATGAAAGGGGAAGCCGTCGGTAGAATTTTGCACAGAGCATAACTTAATCATAGCCAACGGTTCAAGAATCATGAAAGAAGGTTGTATACAAGGAAGAACCCTGGAGATACTAGAAGGTTTCAGATAGATCATATAATGGTAAGACAGAGATTTAGGAACAAAGGTTTTAAATTGTAAGACATTTCCAGGAGCAGATGTGGACTCTGACCACAATCTGTTGGTTATGAACTGTAGATTAAAATTGAAGAAACTGCAAAAAGGTGGGAATTTAAGGAGATGGGACCTGGATAAACTGAAAGAACCAGAGGTTGTACAGAGTTTCAGGGAGAGCATAAGGGAACAATTGACAGGAATGGGGGAAAGAAATACAGTAGAAGAAGAATCGGTAGCTTTGAGAGATGAAATAGTGAAGGCAGCGGAGGATCAAGTAGGTAAAAAGACGAGGGCTAGTAGAAATCCTTGGGTAACAGAAGAGATACTGAATTCCATTGATGAAAGGAGAAAATACAAAAATGCAGTAAATGAAGCAGGGAAAAAGGAATATAAACATCTCAAAAATGAGATCGACAGGAAGTGCAAAATGGCTAAGCGGGGGTGGCTAGAGGACAAATGTAAGGATGTAGAGGCTTATCTCACTAGGGGTAAGATAGATACTGTCTACAGGAAAATTAAATGGAGAAAAGAGAACCACTTGCATGAATATCAAGAGCTCAGATGGAAACCCAGTTCTAAGCAAAGAAGGGAAAGCAGAAAGGTGTAAGGAGTATATAGAGGGTCTATACAGGGACGATGCTCTTGAGGATAATATTATGGAAATGGAAGAGGATGTAGATGAAGATGAAGTGGGAGATACGATACTGCGTGAAGAGCTCGACAGAGCACTGAAAGACCTAAGTCGAAACAAGGCCCCGGAAGTAGACAACATTCCATTAGAACTACTGATAGCCTTGGGAGAGCCAATCCTGACAAAACTCTACCATCTGGTGAGCAAGATGTATGAGACAGGCGAAATTCCCTCAGGCTTCAAGAAGAATATAATAATTACAATCCCAAGGAAAGCAGGTGTTGACAGGTGTGAAAATTACCGAACTATCAGTTTAATAAGTCACAGCTTGAAAACACTAACGCGAATTCTTTACAGACGAATGGAAAAACTGGTAGAAGCCGACCTCGGGGAAGATCAGTTTGGATTCCGTAATGTTGGAACACGTGAGGCAATACTGACCCTACGACTTACCTTAGAAGAAAGATTAAGGAAAGGCAAACCTACGTTTCTAGCATTTGTAGACTTAGAGAAAGCTTTTGACAATGTTGACTGGAATATTCTCTTTCAAATTCTAAAGGTGGCAAGGGTAAAATACGGGGAGCGAAAGGCTATTTACAATTTGTACAGAAAGCAGATGACAGTTATAAGAGTCGAGGGACATGAAAGGGAAGCAGTGGTTGGGAAGGGAATGAGACAGGGTTGTACCCTCTCCCTGATGATATTCAATCTGTATATTGAGTAAGCAGTAAAGGAAACAAAAGAAAAGTTCGGGGTAGGTATTAAAATCCATGGAGAAGAAATAAAAACTTTGAGGTTCGCCGATGACATTGTAATTCTGTCAGAGACAGCAAAGGACTTGGAAGAGCAGCTGAACGGAATGGACAGTGTCTTGAAAGGAGGGTATAAGATGAACATCAACAAAAGCAAAACGAGGATAATGGAATGTAGTCGAATTAAGTCGGGAGACGCTGACGGTATTAGATTAGGAAATGAGACACTTAAAGTATTTAAGGAGTTTTGCTATTTGGGGAGCAAAATAACTGATGATGGTCGAAGTAGAGAGGATATAAAATGAAGACTGGCAATGGCAAGGAAAGCGTTTCTGAAGAAGAGAAATTTGTTAACATCGAGTATAGATTTAAGTGTCAGGAAGTCGATTCTGAAAGTATTTGTATGGAGTGTACGGAAGTGAAACATGGACGATAAATAGTTTAGACAAGAAGAGAATAGAAGCTTTCGAAATGTGGTGCTACAGAAGAATGCTGAAGATTAGATGGGCAGATCACATAACTAATGAGGAGGTATTGAATAGAATTGGGGAGAAGAGGAGTTTGTGGCACAACTTGACTAGAAGAAGGGATCGGTTGGTAGGACATGTTCTGAGGCATCAAGGGATCACCAATTTAGTACGGAGGGCAGGGTAGAGGGTAAAAATCGTAGAGGGAGAACAAGAGACGAATACACTAAGCAGATTGAGAAGGATGTAGGCTGCAGTAGGTACTGGGAGATGAAGAAGCTTGCACAGGATAGAGTAGCATGGAGAGCTGCATCAAACCAGTCTCAGGACTGAAGACCACGACAACAACAACAATAATATTAATGTTGCTGTTGCCTTCAATCCTGAGACTGTTTTGATGCAGCTCTCCATGGACCCTATCCTATGTCAACCTCTTCATCTCCGAAGAACTACTGCAACCTACATCCTTCCGAATCTGCTTACTGATCTCTCTCTATGATTTTTAGCCCCCCCCCCTCCCCCGCCACCGCCTGCTCCCCATTCCCACCAGTACTAAATTGGCGATTCGTTGATGCCTCCCTTCGTTTAGTCCAATTGCTAATTGTACCACGAATTTCTCTCCACTCCAGTTCTATCCAGGACCTCCTCATTATTTACGTGATCTACCCAAATAATCTTCGGCATTCTTCTGCAGCACCACATTTCAAAATCTTCTATTGTCGTCTTGTGTAAACTGTTTGTCACCCACTATTCGCTTCCACACATGGCTACACCCCATACAAATACTTTCACAAAGGTTCTCTTGGCACTTAAATCTATACTCGATGTCAACAAACTTCTCTTCTTCAGAAACGTTTTTCTTGCCATTGACAGTCTGCATTTCGTATCCTCTTTATTTCGCCCATCATCAGTTATTTTGCTGCCCAAATAGCAAAACTCATCTGCTACTGTAAGAATCTCATTCCCTTATCTGTTTCCTTCAGCATCTCCTGATTTAATTCGACTACGTCCCATTATCCTCGTTTTGCTTTTGTTGATGCTGATCTTATATCCTTTTTTGAAGACACTGTCCAGTCCGTGCAACTGCTCTTCCAAGTTCTTTAGTGTGATAGAATTACAACGTCATCGGCAAATCTCAAAGTTTTTATTTCTTCTCCCCGGACTTTAATTCCTGCTCCAAATTTTACTTTTGTTTCCTTTACTGCTTGCTCAGTACACAGATTGAATAACGTCGGGGATAGGCTACAACTCTGTCTCATTCCCTACTCATCCATTGCTTCCCTTTCATACCCCTCGACTCTTACAACCGTCATCTGGTTTATATACAAGTTTTAAATAGCCTTTCGCTCCCTGTATTTTAGGCCTGCTACCCTCAGAATTTGAAGGAGAATATTCCATCAACATTGTCGGAAGCTTATTCTAAGTCCACAAATGCTATAAATGTAGGTTTGGCTTTCCTTATTTTCTATGAGAAGTCGTAGGGCCAGTATTACCCCGCGTGTTTCTACATTTCTTCCCCGAGGTCAGCTTCTAATAGTTTTTACATTCTTCCGTAAAGAATTCGTGTTAGTATTTTGCAACTGTGTCTTATTAAACTGATAGTTCGATAATTTTCACATCAGTCATCACCTACTGTCTTTGGAATAGGAATTATTATCTTCTTATTGAAGTCTGAGGGTATTTCGCCTGTCTTGTACATCATGCTCACCAGATGGAAGAGTTTTGTCATGGCTGGCTCTCTCAAGGCAGTCAGTAGTTCCAACGGAATGTTGTCTACTCCTGGAGCCTTGTTTCGACTTAGGTCTTTCAGTGCTCTGACAAATTCTTCACGTAGTATCATATCTGCCATCTCATCTTCATTTACGTCCTCTTCTATTTCCAGAATATTGACCTCGTGTACATCTCCCTTGTATAGACCCTCTATGTTTCCTTCCACCTTTATGATTTCCCTTCTTTGCTTAGGACTAATTTTCTATCTCAGCTCTTGATATTCATGCAGGTGGTACTCTCTTCTCCAGAGGTCTCTTTAATTTTCCTGTAGGCTGTATCCACTTTTCCCCTAGTGAAATATGCTTCTAAATCCTTACATTTGTCCTCTAGTAATTCCTGCTTAGTCATTTTGCATTTCCTGTCACTGAATTTAATTGATGAAAGGAGAAAATATAAAAATGTAGTAAATGGAGCAGTCGATAGGGAACACAAATGAATAAAAAATTAAATTATCTCTTATGTTACCGGAGGACTTCTACCATCCCTCCTCTTTTTACTTACTTGATCGTGTGGTGCGTTCACCATTTTCTCTCTCAGAGCTACCCATTCTTCTTCTACCATATTTCTTTTCCCTGTTCTTTTCGGCGTTCCATAACGCTCTCGCTGAAATGCGCTACAACTTGGGATCGTTTCACTTTAACCAGATCCCACCTCGTTAAATTCTTACGTTTTTCCTGTTTCTTCAGTTTTAATCTACAGTTCATAACCAAAGATTGTGGTCAGGGTCCACATATGTTCTTTAAACGTCTTACAGCTATAATTTGGTTCCAAAATCTCTCTCTTACTATTATATAACGAATCTGAAACCTTCCAGTGTTTTTGCAGGTCTCTTCCACGTATACAACCGGCTTTCATTATTCATAAACCAAGTGTGAGCTTTGAGTGAATGATGATGACGATAACAATAATGATAGTGGCATACATAAAAAGGATTTATTGGTGCGCAAAATAGATGTTTTCTGCTACAGCGAGTTCTGGGGAAAGGAAATTTAAGGAGACTGCACGATTTAAGGACACTGAGAAATGAGGAAGATCTGGTTGGAAAGAGTGATGTGAAGAGAAATGAGTGCGTAAAGGGACAATGGTAATCACTATATTTGTTTTGGTAGATATGTTATTAACTGTTTTCTGAAGCTGGAGATGTTATTTAGTTCTCTAATATAATGCAGGAGATTATACCAGCATCGCGTTCCTGCTACTGACAAGGGAACCTCCCCATCGCACCCCCCTCAGATTTAGTTATAAGTTGACACAATGGATAGGCCTTGAAAAACTGAACACAGATCAATCGAGAAAACAGGAAGAAGTTGTGCGGAACTATGAAAAAATAAGCAAAATATACAAACTGAGTAGTTCATGTGAAAGATAAGTAACATCAAGGCCATCGTTAACGCAGGAGCGCCGTGGTCCCGTGGTTAGCGTGAGCAGCTGCGGAACGAGAGATCCGTGGTTCAAATCTTCCCTCGAGTGAAAATTTTAATTTTTTATTTTCACTCTCTTATGTTTTCATCACTTTTTTGGGAGTGATTATCACATCCACAAGAAAACCTAAATCGGGCAAGGTAGAAGAATCTTTTTACCCATTCGCCAAGTGTACAAGTTAGGTGGGTCGACAACATATTCCTGTCATGTGACGCATATGCAGTCAACAGTATCGTATAGAATATATCAGACGTGTTTTCCTGTGGAGGAATCGGTTGACCTATGACCTTGTGATCAAATGTTTTCGGTTCCCATTGGAGAGGCACGTCCTTTCGTCTACTAATCGCACGGTTTTGCGGTGCGGTCGCAAAACACAGACATTAAACTTATTACAGTGAACAGAGACGTCAATGAACGAACGGACAGATCATAACTTTGCGAAAATAAAGAAAGTAAAATTTTCGCTTGAGGGAAGACTTGAACCAAGGACCTCTCGTTCCGCAGCTGCTCACACTAACCACGGGACCACGGCGCTCTTGACTTCGCGCCTTCCTTTATGTTGCCTATCTTGCACATGGACTACTCAGTTTGTATATTTTGCTTATTTTTTCATAGTTCCACACAACTTCTTCCTGTTTTCTCGATTGATCTGTGTTCAGTTTTTCAAGGCCTATCCACTGTGCCAACTTATAACTAAATCTGAGGGGGGTGCGATGGGGAGGTTCCCTTGTGAGAAGGACTTCGAGAGAGCGGCTGAACGATGGAATGGGACAGAAAGTATTTTGCTCTGATGGGAACGTGTGTTCCTACCATGTTGCCGCGACAAGAGCATTAAAGTCGTGGAGAGAGATGGGGACGGTGTACGTTGATAATAAAGTAAACAAGTGTAAGCTGTCTGACAGTAAAAACTATATATCCATTTCTCATTACTGGTTCCTTCTCTCAAAGCCCTCCTTATAGTATCAGGTACGATCAGTATAATTCCTCTTGCTGTTTTTCATTTGTTTCATAGTTGTTACTTTAGGAAAATAATGAGTGTACTTAGTTCTTGGTTTATTTCATATGAAACGGAACGGAATTGATGCTGAAATTTTCGCTGCATGTTTTAATAGAAACTGCTTCTCTTTTTGTTTCAGGTAAGCATCGTAAGCATCGGAGGTGATTAATTTGTTTCTGCCTGCTATTTCGGTAAGAATGCTCTACTTTTTCGTGAAGTATTTCTGGCTGTAAACTTCTACATGTCATGTATGTTTGTAGTAGCTTGTCTTAAAGAAGACACTGGAACAGAATGCAACTCTTTTCCGTCTTTCTTACATGACTGTGGCTGCAACATAGCCCGCTCATGTGTCATATTTCAATGTAATAGCTTGATACGGATAGCTGCCATTTCCTGTAACATATTGCTATAACGACGCAAGTCTTTGGTGACTTCAATGCGTTGATAGGAAACGAACGTAGCGCTCGGGTAACTGAACCCAGCGGTACGGGATCTTAGCTTTTATTATCACTACGTGCCAGCCTTATAAGACAATTACACAATTATTGTTTTAGATTTAATCTTTTATTTTAAATTGTTGATTATTATTATTATTATTATTCAACCTCAGTTTAACTTAGCTTCAACAATGTATTGTATTCAATGTTACTGTTCGTAGAACCTCTGTGAATAAACTTGAAATTAGTTATTTTCTCAGTGATGGTGGTGGTGATGGTGGTGGTGGTTGGTGTTTAACGTCCCGTCGACAACGAGGTCATTAGAGACGGAGCGCAAGCTCGGGTTAGGGAAGGGTTGGGATGGAAATCGGCCGTGCCCTTTCAAAGGAACCATCCCGGCATTTGCCTGAAACGATTTAGGGAAATCACGGAAACCTAAATCAGGATGGCTGGAGACGGGATTGAACCGTCGTCCTCCCGAACGCGAGTCCAGTGTGCTACCCATTGCGCCACCTCGCTCGGTCAGTGATGGTCTCGATAATCTTGTTGATCAGCTGCGAAACTGATAATGATTGCTCGGCCGCCAGGAAAAACTAAAATGATTCTTCACTTTCACTTCATAACTATCCCGATATGTTGACCGCGTCTGCATGTTCGACAGGGAGCATCCAAAAATCATTGTGCAAAAACTTTACAACAATAACCGCCCACAATTTTTTGTAAGTCACTTTATTTACCTTTTAAAGTAGAATGCTGTATTTACATAATTATGACTCTCGTTTGCAATGAATCTGACACATAATTAACCTCATACAATACCAAAATTAATTCGAAATACTCTAGCGGCTGCTACAACAATAAGCTTGATTTCTCCACGAGATCAACTCTAGGAGGTGTGACTGGGAAGTTTTAAGAATGGGCTTGTAATTGTACAGTGGCGGTACTTACATGCTACTGTGATGCATCTCCTTCAAAATAGTACGCTTCTGACTGAACGATGATCCGGAGCATTGTTATGGTTTAGCAGCCAACTCCTGTCTTTCCACAATGCAGGCCTTTTCTTCCGCACCTTTTTGCGCAAACGCTCAAGGATACACGTGTAGCATTCCTGGTTAATTGTCTGACCTCCAGGGGTAAATTCATGATGCACAGTGCCGGTAGAATCGAGAAAAGTAACCAACATTGTATTCACCTTTGATCGACTTTGCCGTGCTTTTTTCGGTCGTGGAGTCTTCCACTGCGAAGACTACACTTTGGTTTCAGGATCATATCCATATACCCACGATTCGTTACCTGTAATTACCCTATTTAACACATCTGGGTCATTTTTAATCCGATTAGTCAGTTCTTGGCACACTTCCAGTCAATAGTGTCTCTGGTCACTTTACAACACTTTTGGAATGAATTTTACGGACACTGACGCATGATCAGATCGTCAGTTAAAATTGACTGAACTGCATAGAAACTTAAAGTAAGTTCATCAGCCATCTCCCTAATTGTAAGTCTACGATCAGAGCGCACTAAGTTGCGAACTTTCACAACATTTTTATTCATTTTTGAGGTGGAAGGATAGCCGGAGCGTGGTTCATCTTCAAATGATTCGCGGCCATTTTTAAACTTGTTGAACCAGACAGAAACATTTGACTGGCTTATACAATTATCTCCAAAAGCTGTTTTTAATAGTTCATAAGTCTCTGAAGCCGATTTCCCAGTTTTAAAACAAAATTTTACACAAACTCGTTGCTCCGTTTTTACGTCAATTTTCAAGCAGACAGAATCCAGCAACAAGTCCTAACACACCCGCACTCAACCAGCTGCCATAACGAACTGAATAAAGGAAACGCAGTTTCCTGTCGCAGGGCGTTCAAGGACAAGGCAATGACTCACTCTTCACCCTCCGTGTACCTGCCCACCAAACCAGTAAGCAGTAGCGGATCCATTCTTAAAACTTTCCAGTCACACCTCGTATGAGCGTCCTTTATTCCCCCTCGTCTGTCTAGAGAGAACTACGTATAATACAATCGTTGAACTGCTTCAGTACAAAAACCGTGCTCTCTGCAGAGAAGCACAGCAATCAACCAATGTCCGCTGCGCACTCACAGTCGATTTACAGCCAATGTTATATCAGCCAAGGACTCTGCTGAATAATGTAAATCGCCGTTGTCTTGCGGCTCTCGACGCGTAAAATCTTAAGTAATTGTCTCTCAGCTCCAAATAACCAAAATATGTGTAAATATATATTAGGAGCTTCATTACTTAATTTAATGACGATCCCGCAAACACAAAGAGAACAGAACAACAACGGCGACATTTCTTTTGGGTTTGTATTAGTCTCTGGAATGCTGGCGGTGGTGATATTCTAACCTGTAGCGTAGGCTGAGGTCTAGGTTAGATTGAAAGGTAACAGTTTGGTTGTGAGTTGGCGAAGCGCTATCGAACACTTTAGTTAATCCCAGCGCTCTGCTGTCCGTAACGTTGGACAATCGCTTTAAAGTTTTTATCTCCAACAAAAAATAGCGTAAAAATGTAAAATTCGCCTAACTGATATAAAAAAAACTGTTCTTAATTTTAATTACGACCAGTATTATGTAAATTTGTTGGAAACTGATATTTTCTCGTCCACATCTACGTTTACATTATGTACCGAAAACTACTGTACTTAAATATTTGTTTTCGTTAATTACCAAAATAACTCTCCCATTAACAGCCCTATGTTAATGGGCAACTACATTTGGCATTTATCTTCAAACTTGAAATACTATGTTGCTGCAGTCATGGCTTGTGATTATTCGTAAGACGAATGTCTCTAATGACAAGAGCCGTCTCGTTTTATTCAATGTACTTTATCAGCATGCGATGTAAGAAGTGAGTACGCTTATTTTGCAATTTTTGTCTGCAGTTGTTTCTTCCTTGTTTTGTTTAAAATATTTTTGCAACCACTAATGTAATTTTTAGGGTCCATTATACCCCCTGAAGTAGACAATTTTAAAATTGTCGAAACCTAGGTAAAGTGTTCCAGCAGACCTTTATTCCCACTGGCTGGCTGATTCTTTCGACCTCTCCAAGATTGACATTAATACACTAATATCACCGTTTAAACATGCGGAGTTTGATGTTGGGCTGTTTGAATGCAGAAGTGATAGTGTGAAAAATTGGCTTTTGTTAGATCTCCATATTGTTTGTTCCACTTTGCTTTGAACACTTCATTGAAAACGGGCACCTGCACTTTGAGTAGCTTTGCAAAGCTTTGCGACGCTATCAGGTCAGGGAAAATTGTTCAGTTAGTGTTATTATTTTCAGCAGATGGAGAAATGGCAGCAAGTCACGACATTGAAATATCTGTATTTTTGACCCTATTCTGTCGATATATTTTTTCACTGTATTGCCAAAATTCTTCTCTTAGATCGTGGATAGGTGATAATTCAAATGTTCTTCGTGGTAAAACGTGCAGTTTTGAACGCGATTGGCACATTCCACTGTTAATATTTTGAAGAATCAGCCTCAGTTGCACAAATTTTCTGGTCTTTACCGGGTTTCGGCTAAATTAATCTAGTCCTCTTCAGAAGCATAAAATTATTATAACATGCCAGAGTAAGGCACAGTCAACATTAAAATTCTATAGTAACATGTCGAATTAAAACTACTTAGCTGAAGTCCAACCCCGGCATCTCTTCACCACGCGGTCGGTTGGCAGCGGCAAGATTGCTATCACAGTTGCTCACGGGGCTAGAATATGTTAAAAAAATTTTACATTCCACTGTTTCTGGGATGAGCGATATATATTTTAAACGCATGTTCATGTGGTTCTGAGTGTACGAGGTCACAAACTTCCCTTGTTAGTTATACGATTGTGAACACAGGTCTGAAGACTATTCTTACGTATGTGGTGGGGAGAACCATTCCTGTCAGACATTTCCGCCTACATTCGCGAAACTCATTCTGTTGTTTTTTTTCTTTTTTTTTCTTACAACTAGAGCGGATTCTTTTCTGCATTGGCTTTCTCAGCCTCCCGTGGTTTGCCGGTACCACCTGTGGGCTCAAGATGCGAGTCGGATGTGTTGCGGGCAGCAGGTGGATGTGCGCTTTTAGTGCTGACTGAAACATAATTACGCATCTCCATATCGACCAGCATGTATTTCGAAAACGTCGATCATGTGAAACACAAAAACCAACTCGCACTTTTCTGACATGAGATGCAGTAATACTCGAGTTCCGAAAAATTGATTCAGTCTGAATGAACCAGTATAAATATTCAATCAGAAATTGATAAGATTTCAAAGAGGTCCAAAGACTGTCAGTTTGCTTTAAATGTTCGAAAATGTAAAATTGTTCGCTTCACAAAGCGAAAAAACATAATATCCAATGGATATCCTATGGATATGATATCACTGACAAGGGAACCTCCCCATCGCACCCCCCTCAGATTTAGTTATAAGTTGGCACAGTGGATAGGCCTTGAAAAACTGAACACAGATCAATTGAGAAAACAGGAAGAAGTTGTGTGGAACTGTGAAAAAATAAGCTAACTATACAAACTGAGTAGTTCATGGCAAGATAGGCAACATTATGAACACTGGGACCGCAGGAGCGCTGTGGTCTCGTGGTAACGTAAGCAGCTGCGGAACGAAAGATCCTTGGTTCAAACCTTCCATCGAGTGAAAATTTTAATTTTTTATTTTCAGTTTATGTGACAAACTCTTATGTTTTCATCACTTTTTTCGGTGTGATTATCACATCCACAAGAAAACCTAAATCGGGCAAGGTAGAAGAATCTTTTTACCCATTCGCAAAGTGTACAAGTTAGGTGGGTCGACAACATATTCCTGTCATGTGACGCACATGCCGTCACCAGTGTCGTATAGAATATATCAGATGTGTTTTCCTGTGGAGGAATCGGTTGAGCTATGACCTTGCGATCAAATGTTTTCGGTTCCGATTGGAGAGGCACGTCCTTTCGTCTACTAATCGCACGGTTTTGCGATGCGGTCGCAAAACACAGACACTAAACTTACTACAGTGAACAGAGACATCAATGAACGAACGGACAGATAATAACTATGCAAAAATAAAGAAAGTAAAATTTTCACTCGTGGGAAGACTTGAACCAAGGACCAAGGAGCAGGAGCTGCTCACGCTACCACGGGACCACGGCGCTGCTGAGCTCACGTTCTCCTTGATGTTGCCTATGTGGGACATGCACTACTCAGTTTGTATATTTTGCTTATTTTTTCACAGTTCCACACAACTTCTTCCTGTTTTCTCAATTGATCTGTGTTCAGTTTATCAAGGCCAATCCACTGTGCCAACTTATAACTAAATCTGAGGGGGGTGCGATGGGGAGGTTCCCTTGTGAGTAACAGCTGGGACCTGTGAACTATTACAAATACCTGGGTATAATACTTTTTGGGGACATGAGATGGAACGATCACATAGGCTCAGTCGCGCTGAAGCAGGTAGCATATTTCGGTTTGTTGGTAGAATAATGGGAAAATACAGTCAATCTACAAAGGAGATTGCTTATAGATCACTTGTGCGACACACTCTACAATATTGCTCAAGTGTGTGGGACCCGTGCCAAATATCACTAACAGCGGATATTGAACGTGTACAGAGAAGGTTAGCACGAATGGTCAAAGGTTTGTTTGATCCTTGTTGGAGCGTCACAGAGATGCCGAAGAAACTGAACTGGCAGACTCTTGGACAGACGTGAACAGTCCCAAGAAATTCTACATCAAAGTTTCAAGAACGGGCTTTAAATGATGACTCTAGGGATACACTGCAACACTGTACGTATCGCTCCCATAGGGATTGTGAGGACTAGATTAGATTAGCTACGGCGTTTAAACAGTCATTCTTCCCGCGCTCCATACGTGAATGGAACGGGAAATAACCGTAATTGTGGTGTCACCGCCAGACACCACACTTGCTGGGTGGTAGCTTAAATCGGCCGCGGTCCATTAGTACATGTCGGACCCGCGTGTCGCCACTGGCAGTGATCGCAGACCGAGCGCCACCACACGGCAGGCCTCGAGAGACGTACTAGCACTCGCCCCAGTTGTACGACGACATTGCTAGCGACTACACTGATCGAAGCCTTTTTCTCATTTGCCGAGAGACAGAATAGCCTTCAGCTAAGTCCATGGCTACGACCTAGCAAGGCGCCATTAGCCTTAGATAGCTTGTATATAAAGAGTCTCACTTGTATCGCCACAATCTCCAGATGTCTCATCAAGAACGATGTATACAAGGACGGATTAAAAGTTAAGTATTCAAGGAGCTACGTACTTTTCTTTATAACATTCATTACGTATCCTGTTTCAGACCACACTCCATCCTTCGTGAGTTAGCGCGTGCATCTTGGCCGCCTCGTTCAATTAGTGTGCGTAGTGTTGGCAAGTCTGCCTACACTACAGTAATAACTGGTACAGTGGGACGCGCCCTCTGCCACACACTTAACAGTAGGGGTGTATAGATGTAAATGTGATCAAAAGTACGCGGACACCTGGCTGCAAATGACTTACAAAGTCGTGGCGCCCTCCGTCGGTAATGCTGGAATTCAGTATGGTGTTGGCCCACCCTTAGCCTTGATGACAGCATCAACTCTCGCAGGCATACGTTCAATCAGGTGCTGGAAGGTTTCTTGTGGAATGGCAGCCCATTCTTCGCGCAGATGACGTTCACTGGGCATTCACCATACCCACACCCTGCCATCGGATCGCCACATTGTGTACCGTGATTCGTCACTCCACACAACGTTTTTCCACTGTTTACGCTTCTTACACCGAGCGAGCTGTCGTTTGGCATTCAGCGGCGTGATGTGTGGGTTATGAGCAGCCGCCCGACCATGAAATCCAAGTTTCCTCACCTCCGGCCTAACTGTCATAGTACTTGCAGTGGACCCTGATGCAGTTTGGCATTCCTGTGTGATGGTATGGATAGATGTCTACCCATTACACATTACGACCCTCTTCAACTGTCGGCGGGCTCTGTAAGTTAACAGGCGAGGTCGGCCTTTACGCTTTTGTCCTGTACGTGTTCCTCCACGTTTCCACTTCAGTATCACATCGGAAACAGTGGACCTGGGGATGTTTAGGAATGTGGAAATCTCGCGTACAAACCTATGATAGAAATGACACCCAGTCAACTGACCACGATCGAAGTCCGAGAGTTCCTCGGAGTGGCCCATTCTGCTCTCTTTCGATGTGTTATGACTACTGAGGTCGCTGATATGGAGTACCTGGCAGTAGGTGGCACCACAATGCACCTAATATGAAAAACGTGTGTTTTGGGAGTGTCCGTATACTTTTGATCACATAGTGTAGAATAGATTACCCGTAGCAGGCCAGGCCGCAACACCATAAATGTACGTCAGCTCTGAGCCTCACAACTGGGAAGTGCCCTGTATCTTCGTCAATTTCGAAACACATGGTGTCCAAGCTGCTTAATTCTTCAAAAGTTGACTGGGAATTTTGAAATTGCCGTACGTCAAATTGTGATCATTTTTAGTAGAACTTTCTTTTTTGTGGGGTGGGGGAAGGTGTGAGATTCCCTGACTCTCATACAAGCTGCAGCAACTGGCAGAGGAAATACTTTCGTTCCTTTATGTGTCTTTCTGTGTCTTTCTCGCAGCTTGACAAGAAAATCATTGAACGGGTTATTAAGTAACATAGACCACTTCGTAGTGTCTTGGAATTTGCCATTTATTTAAGCACAGCTGTTACAGGTGTGAGTGTTTCCCATTTCCGCTTTCGGTTCAGAGTCCGTGAGGAGGAGACAAAATACGGCTGCGGTCAAGTAGGCTCTTAGGCGACTGTAAATAATGGATGCCTGGTGAGAGGAATGAAGATGGAAACGCTTCATAAAGACACGAACCTAAGAGTTATAGCGCATCCGCGGTATGTGTGATGTACGAGTACCACACACCTTCGGATCCGCGCCTGCGTGGGTAGAAATAAGCACGTCCATTTGGACGTCAGATAATTCGCTCCGCCCTAGCATTGCGACTACAGTGTTTTCCGCATGCCCCAGAACCCTTTATTGCCCTCCACTGCTAGTGCTGCCACCTACCGTTGTTACTGCACGTTGACGTCGTACACAGACGGTGGCCACATCGATGTGACCAAGCCGGGTACCTTAAATCAGCCTACAGGTATGCGGGGGGCGCGCTCGCCTGCGGCTGCGCTTGGCCCGACCGCCGGCAGTAAGCGTGCCCCTGGCTGCCGGCGGCTGCGTATCTGCGGGCAGATCGCACGCGACCGGAAGTTCCCCGCCGCGGCAGGCACAGACAGAGATAGGCCGGCCTCGGCTTGGGAAGCTGGCGCCGCACTGCCTCCGACTGCGCAGCGGGGGTTCCGACAGCCGCGGGAATCCACAGTAGGCGGGTCGTTGCTCTCCGGGGGATTTCGACGTCTGTTCGAGTGCAGCCGCAGTTAAGAGCGCAGTGTTCACGTGTTCTCGTCGTAGACGAGTCACCGCGTTACGGCGGCACCAGCCGTGTGGCATTCAGGGAGCGACGTCCAGGCGCTCAGCGAATTTCGGTGCCTTTCCGCGAGAAAATGCTGGAGGGAATTTCTTAGGTTGTTCGCAGATGATGCTGTAATTTACCGTCTAGTAAGGTCATCCGATGACCAGTATCAGTTGCAAAGCGATTTAGAAAAGATTCCTGTACGGTGTGGCAGGTGGCTAAATAACTGTGAGGTGATCCACATGAGTTCCAAAAGAAATCCGTTGGAATTCGATTACTCGATAAATAGTTCAATTCTCAAGGCTGTCAATTCAACTAAGTACGTGGGTGCAACTCTCAAGGCTGTCAATTCAACTAAGTACGTGGGTGTTAAAATTACGAACAACTTCAGTTGGAAAGACCACATAGATAATATTGCGGGGAAGGCGAGCCAAAGGTTGCGTTTCATTGGCAGGACACGTAGAAGATGCAACAAGTCCACTAAAGAAACAGCTTACACTACACTCGTTCGTCCTCTGTTAGAATATTGCTGCGCGGTGTGGGATCCTTACCAGGTGGGATTGACGGAGGACATCGAAAGGGTGCAAAAAAGGGCAGCTCGTTTTGTATTATCACGTAATAGGGGAGAGAGTGTGGCAGATATGATACGCGAGTTGGGATGGAAGTCATTAAAGCAAAGACGTTTTTCGTCGCGGCGAGATCTGTTTACGAAATTTCAGTCACCAACTTTCTCTTCCGAATGCGAAAATATTTTGTTGAGCCCAACCTACATAGGTGGGAATGATCATCAAAATAAAATAAGAGAAATGAGAGCTCGAACAGAAAGGTTTAGGTGTTTGTTTTTCCCGCGCTCTGTTCGGGAGTGGAATGGTAGAGAGATAGTATGATTGTGGTTCGATGAACCCTCTGCTAAGCACTTAAATGTGAATTGCAGAGTAGTCATGTAGATGTAGATGTAGAAGATGCAGCCATTGTAACGATCTTGACATATGGAAGGCGGCTCAGTCGTGCACAAACAGACAAATCTCTCTGCTGCCAGCTTGTCGTGATTCTGTAGCAGCTCGTTGTATCTTAAGGTGTCACTTTCATTGCAATTTTCGAAGCTTCTGTTGCCGTTTTCGAGAACCTGCCAACGCTATTCTCACTTGCAGTTTTGAAGGTTCACTACACCCCCCCCCCCCCCCCCCTCCCTCCCGCCACTTTCTGTCCTCTAACCTGCCTCCTTTCTCTATTCGCTACAATGTTCGCAGTGTTAAAACTTTACAGACTGTGCAAAACTTGACTCTGCTTCCCTGTGTAAGTAATACACTCAAGAGCCAAAGAAACTGGTAAGCCTGCCTAATATCGTGTAGGGCCCTTCGAGCACGTAAAAGTGCCGCAGCACGGCGTGTCATGGAGTCGACTAATGTCTGAAGTAGTGCTGGAGGGAACTGACACCGTGAATCCTGCAGGACTGTCCATAAATCCGTAAGAGTACGAGGGGGTGGAGATCTCTTCTGGACAACACGTTGCAAGGCATCCCAGATATGCCCAATAATGTTCATGTCTGGAGACCCAGAAGAAGGCCGCTGCAATCGTGGCCGAAACATTGGTTTTTCTCCAGCAGCTGTAGTTTTTTACACTATGACGCGGTACCATACCCAGAAAACTTTTATGTCGAATGTTTCCAGTTATCAACAGTCCAATGTCGGTGTTGACGATCCCAGGGGAGGCGAAAAGCTTTTTTGTTGTGCAGTCGTCAAGGGTACAAGAATGGGCCCTTCGCCTCCAAATGCCCGTATCGATAATGTTGATGGCGCAACATTGAAATCTGCAGCAATTTGCGGAATGGTTGTAGTTCTGTCACGTTGAACGATTCTCTTCAGTCGTCGTTGGTCCCATTCTCGCAGGATCTTTTTCCGGCAGCAGTGGTGCGTGTACGGGTATGTAGACAATCTCATGAATCCATGGACCCTGCATGTCAGTATGGGACTGTTCAAGCTTGTAGAGTCTCTGCCGGCCGCGGTGGTCTAGCGGTTCTAGGCGCTCAGTCCGGAACCGCGCGACTGCTATGGTCGCAGGTTCGAATCCTGCCTCGGGCATGGATGTGTGTGATGTTCTTAGGTTAGTTAGGTTTAAGTAGTTCTAAGTTCTAGGGGACTGATAACCACAGATGTTAAGTCCCACAGTGCTCAGAGCCATTTGTATAGTCTCTGTAACTGTGTGGAGTGTGTGCAGTGGGATTGATATGGAACCCCTGATACGTCTAGATACGACTCTGACAGGTGACACGTAAGTAACCATCTTGTCTGATCACCTGCATCCGTTCATGTCCATTGTGCATTCCGACGGACTTGGTCAATTCCAGCAGGACAATGCGACGCCATACACGTCCAGAATTGCTACAGAGTGGCTCCAGGAACACTCTTCTGAGTTTAAACAGCTCCGCTAGGCACCAAACTCCGCAGACATAAACATTATTGACCATATGGGATGCCTTCAGCGTGCTGTTTAGAAGAGATCTCCACCCTCTCGTACTCTTACGGATTTATGGACAGCTCTTCCGGATTCATGGTGTCAATTACCTCTAGCACTACTTCAGACATTAGTCGAGTCTATGCGACGTCGTGTTGCGGCACTTATGCGTGTTCGCGGGGCCCTACACGATATTAGGCATGTGTACTGGTTTCTTTTGCTGTTCAGTGTATATGCTATATCTTGGTGCCTTAGGTATCAGTGGTTACGACGGTTGTTTGCGGAACACAGAGCGTAGCTGGGCCAGAAGAAACCAGATACGCCGTCAGTCTTGGAATACAAAATCTGTGCGCATTGTTAAGCCACGAGACGGGGACGCAGTTGGAATGTCGCGTGTGCTCGACTGCGGACCCCGCACGACGCCGTTGTGCAGCAACTCGGAATGCAAGCTGCGTGTGTAGACAATGCTGGACGCCACGTGGGATACTCCCAAATGGGGAGGCAGTGACGCCAGGGCAGGGCGCGCGCGCAGCTCATTGTCACGGTTCTGGGAAGGCGGCGGTGACCAGCCAAGGGTAGACGCTACGTAGAGCCTCCCAGCGGCCTCAGCGCTGCACTACAGGTGTACTCGCCACCACGCTCTAGACGTGTTGTTCGGGCCACCTCAAGACCACGGTCCTTCTGGTTTTGCTATGCTATTGGTTCAAATGGCTCTGAGCAGTATGGGACTTAACTTCTGAGATCATCAGTCCCCGAGAACTTAGAACTACTTAAACCTAACTAACCTAAGGACATCACACACAACCATGCCTGAGGCAGGATTCGAACCTGCGACCGTAGCGGTCGCGCGGCTCCAGACTGTAGCCCCTAGAACCGCTCGGCCACTCCGGCCGGCTGCTATGCTATTGTCACCTGCCACTTCTGGTGTTGTTATACACTGAAGAGCCGAAGAAACTGGTATACCTGGCTAATATCGTGTAGGGGCCGCGTGAGCACGCAGAAGTGACGCAACACGACGTGGCATGACTCGACTAATGTCTGAAGTAGTGCTGGAGGGAACTGAGTCCATGGATCCTGCAGGACTGACCATAAATTAGTAAGAGTTTGAGGAGGTGGGGATGTCTTATGAACAGCACTTTGCAAGGCATTCCAGATTTGCTCAATATGTTCTTATCTGGGGAGTTCGGTGGCCAGCGGAAGTGTTTAAACTCAGAAGAGTGTTCTTGGAGCCACTCTGTTGTAGCAATTCTGCACGTTTGGGGTGTCGCATTGTCCTGCTGGAATTACCCACGTCCGTCGGAATGCACAAAGAACATGAATGGATGCAGGTGGTCAGACAGAAAGCTTACGTACGTGTCACCTCTGAGACTCATGTAGACGTATCGGGGTTCCCATATCACTCCAACTGCACACACCATTACAGAGCGTTCACCAGCTTGAACAGTCCCCTGCTGACAAGCAGGGTCCATGGATTCATGAGTTATCTCCGAAGCCGTACATGTTCATCCCCTCGATACAATTTGAAACGAGACTCGTCCGACCAGGTAACATGTTCCCAAACATCAACAGTCCAATGTCAGTGTTGGCGGGCCCAGGCAATGCGTAAAGCTTTGTGTAGTGCAGTCATCAAGGGTAGACGAATGGGTCTTTCGTTGAATGGTTCTCACGCTGACACTTGTTGATGGCCCAGCGTTGAAATCAGCAGGAAGCGTTGAACTTCCTGTCACGTAGAACGATTCTCTTCAGTCGTCGTTGGTTCCGTTCTTGTAGGATCTACTTCCGGCCTCAGCGATGTCGGAGATTTGATGTGTTACCGGACTGCTCATATTCACAGTACACTCGTGCAATGGTCGTACTGGAAAATACCCACCACATCGGCACCTCGGAGATGCTGTGCTCCGCCGTTAGTGCGCTGACTATAACATTACGTTCAAGCTCACCTAAATATTGATAACTTGCCATTGTAGCAGCAGTAACCGATCTGACAACTGCGCCAGACACTTATCTTATATAGGCGTGGCCAACCGCAGCGCCGTATTCTACCTGTTTACATATATCTGTATTTGAATACGCATGCCTATACCAGTTTCTTTGGTGCTTCATTGTTTATTCCCGACATATTGTCGCCGGAACAGGAAAAAAAAAATGCCCGCATCTCGTGGTCGTGCGGTAGCGTTCTCGCTTCCCACGCCCGGGTTCGATTCCCGGCGGGGTCAGGGATTTTCTCTGCCTCGTGATGGCTGGGTGTTGTGTGCTGTCCTTAGGTTAATTAGGTTTAAGTAGTTCTAAGTTCTAGGGGACTGATGACCATAGATGTTAAGTCCCATAGTGCTCAGAGCCTTTTTTTTTTAGAAAAAAATGTATGTTTTATTCTATACGCTCTATTTATTTATTTTGTCGACTGGCTACCGGTTACGTGAAAAGAAAAGCGATTAAGCTATACAGTGATCAAACTGGGCTGAGGAAAAGCAATTCCTAGAAGTGTTCGCAGAATGCTTCTAAGAGTGCCAGGTCATGTAAGTAATTGGATCCATTTCGATGCACAATTTACTGACATTGTTATCGAGCTCAAAGCCTCCCACCCACTCCGCCACCCTCTCCCCCTGCCTCCCGCTTTTAACCTGCAAAGTTTTACCAGTTTCTCTTGCCTCTATGCCTATTACGTCGCACCGCCTATTTCCTACCCCTCATCTGCCCACTCCCCCTTCACTATTTAATATGTTTGAAATTGTTGACTTAAAAGTACTTTTTAAGACAGCCTTAGCATCGTGATGTTTTACTGCATTTGACTTAATGTTTTATTTGTGGACGCTCAATGTAACTATGGACTTAAAATGTTCTCATCACTTATAGACATACAGCACGGCCATGTTCCGAACATCGCAATTGGGCTACAGTGCCACGATAGGATAATGTTAACAGTATCGTACATTGTTTATGGTCCACTGTGGTGGCCTCATATCGAATCCCGTCAACGAATTCTTTCGCAACTGCACGTTACTTGCGTGGGGCGATTCTGGCGGCCGTAGCTGGTGGACGAGATGCGATAGGGCGTGGATGATGCGCGTTACAGCGCCTCTGAGATCCCCAGCGTACACACGGACACTACTTGGGCAAACATGAAATTCTAGATGCGGCCAAAGACCGTCGACTGACGATTGACGATTGCAAAGCAACACATAGCGACAGTACGTCACTATTCCCTCTGGACGCTTGCATTATTTCAATAATTATTTTGTATTTTTAATATGTAATGCTATCATTACGACAAGACCGAAAAAAGCACGCAAAGTTCGATCAAATGTCAAAGTTTCTCCGGCGTGCGGGGTAACCACGCGGTCTTAGGCGTCTTGTCACGGTTCGCACGGGTTTCCCCCCGTCGGAGGTTCGAGTCCTCTCCCGGGCATGGATGTGTGTGCTGTTCTTAGCGTAAGTTAGAAAAAATGGCTCTGGGCACTATGGGACTTAACATCTATGGTCATCAGTCCCCTGGAACTTAGAACTACTTAAACCTAACTAACCTAAGGACATCACACGACACCCAGTCATCACGAGGCAGAGAAAATCCCTGACCCCGCCGGGAATCGAACCCGGAAACCCGGGTGCGGGAAGCGAGAACGCTACCGCACGACCACGAGCTGCGGACTTAGCGTAAGTTAGATTAAGTAGTGTGTAAGCCTAGGAACCGATGACGTCAGCAGTTTGGTCCCATAGTCCTTACCACAAGTTTCCAAAATTTTTTCAAAGTTTCGCTCAGTGTTTTTTTTTTTTTCAATTATCGTGGCATAGTCCATCATGAATTTTTACCTTTGGTCGTACGGTGAATAAATAATATTACCTTGACCCTATACGCCGTTTGCGAGAAGCTATACGCAAAAAACGTCCGGAATTGTGGAAAAACAGTTCATGGCTTTTGTATCCGACAATGCACCTGCTCATTCATCGTTGCTTGTGAGAGATTTTTTGGCAACAACACTATAGTCAGCCACCATATTCACTGGATTTGGCCCACTGCGACTTTTTCCTGTTTCCAAAAGTGAAGAGAACTGTGAAAGGACGAAGATTTTCAACGACTGAGGAAATAAAAACTGCATCACTGGAAGTACTGAAGGCTGTACCAAAAAGTGCTTATGAGAAGTGCTTTGAGGATTGGAAGAAGCGTTGGCACAAGTGTATTGAATATGAAGGGGTTTACTCTGAAGGGGATAACATGAATCCTGATGAATAAATAAATATTTTTTCATAAAAATATAACGTAACCTTACTTTTTGAACACACCTCGTATATACGGGGTGAATCAGTTGTCCCTACTGCTGTCATTTTGTGCATCCCGCAATGTTGTAGGTGGCCATCATAAACCAAGCGCGAGATTTCCGTATTCTCTCGATCGCTACGCTGAAACTGTTAGTCCTAAAGAAAAATGGACAGGACCTTTTTGTAAAATTTAATGTAGTTAAATTTTGTATTCGGATACGATTTCGCTGGAGACGACGGTTTTCGAGTTATTCAAGAAAAACATACAAAAATGACCTTCAAATGCACTCCCACTCCACACTTATCCCTTGCTAGACAGGATTTCTAGTGTGTTGTTCGTGACACTCCCTCGTACCGATGTGCAAAAATTTCGGACTGCACGAACTATTCCCGATGTTCCACCTTTTTTAATCTCTGTTGTTGGACTGTTGCGCCACTAATATAGTCGGCTAATTCGTTAATATTATTAATTTAAAAGTGCGCGTCGGGCTAATAATAGAAAAACGACTTCGATGCAAGCTTAACCATTAAAAGCACAATAGTTTCGCAGTCAGAAAGCCTGACGAATGCAACGATGAAACTGTTTATTTCATGTTGTTAAAGTTCACAAAAGTGGTCGGTAAAATTTACACAAAGGTCAGTTTTAAAATTTTTAAATGCTCGACTAAGACAGTGGCGATATGAGACCAGTCAGTGAAGACAAAAAAGATCGAATGTGGGAAATAATTCGCGCCCGTGTTCCCGGGTTCGATTCCCGGCGGGGTCAGGGATTTTCTTTGCCTCGTGATGACTGGGTGTTGTGTGATGTCCTTAGGTTAGTTAGGTTTAAGTAGTTCTAAGTTCTAGGGGACTGATGACCATAGATGTTAAGTCCCATAGTGCTCAGAGCCATTTGAACATTTTTTTTCAAAATGGTTCAAATGGCTCTGAGCGCTATGGGACTTAACATCTGTGGTCATCAGTCCCCTAGAACTTAGAACTACTTAAACCTAACTAACCCAAGTGTATCACACACATTCATGCCCGAGGCAGGATTCGAACCTGCGACCGTAGCGGTCACGCGGTTCCAGACTGAAGCGCCTAGAACCGCACGGCCACACCGGCCGGCTCTCGTGGGAGGGAATGGCGTGGACAACACACTAGAAATCTGACCAGTGAGGGCTGTGTGTGGGACTGGGGGTGCATTTGAAGGTCACTTTTGTACGCTTTTATTGAATGACCAGTGAGGGCTGTGTGTGGGACTGGCGGTGCATTTGAAGGTCACTTTTGTACGCTTTTATTGAATGATTCTAAAACTACGGTCTCTACCGAAAATGTGCCGAGTACAAAATTTAACTACATTAAATTTGCTACAAAAAGGTCTTGTTAATTTTTTTTTTTTTTTTTTTTTTTTTTTTTTTTTTTTTTTTTTAGCGAGCGAGAGTGTGAAAATCTTGCACGTGGTTTATAAAGGCCAGCGATAACACTGCGGACTGCATAAATCGACAGCGGTAGGGGCAGCCGATTCACCATGTATGCTCCATGTGAGTATCTGTGGTACGGGACGGAGTGTAGTGTAGTAGTGTCGTTAGGGGGTGACCTTTCGATCGGTAAATGAACAGCCACGTTAACAACCCCTGCACGACATATCGGTGCGATGGAAAACTTTTTGTTTGTGCGTGTAGTAGCGAACGGTACATGTGCACGGCAGACAGAGCACCAACGAGGTACGCTGACCGGGCGGCTTTCGCGAAATATTCGCTGCGTGCAGCCGTCCCAGTTTTCGGCGACGCACGACTCGTGTGCTTGGCGGCGGGTGCTTTTTCCCTTTGCTTTCCGGGAACCGCGTCCGCTTCCCGCCTCAAACGGGACTGCTGGTCCAGTGCCCCGTAGCGCAGCGCAGTTCGAGGCGCGGGCAGCAGATCGAATACCGGCTGTGTCCGAGCGCCTTTTGCTTCACGGAGACTGCAAACGGCCTTAACCCTGGACGCGGTGGCCCTACCAGTGGCTCACTCTTACACTTCTTCTTCCGCTTTGGCCAACAACGGACTTCGTGTTAATTTCAGATCATTCTCATTTTGAACTTTTGACATCACGAAGGAACTCAGCGGTCGTACCGGGTGGTAATAATTAAATTGCGGCTACACGCGGAGATCCAGCGTGGGCTGTAATTATCGTATGGCAACGAAACTTGTAGATACGCTAATAATGCGTTAATGCGGAACTGATATACGATGGAAAAAAATTTGTCTCAATGTTGGTCACTAGGTGCAAATATGGCGCTATGAATGCAAAAAATTGGTTCAAATGGCTCTGAGCACTATGGGACTTAACAAATGGTTCAAATGGCTCTGAGCACTATGGGACTCAACTGCTGTGGTTATCAGTCCCCTAGAACTTAGAACTACTTAAACCTAACTAACCTAAGGACATCACACACATCCATGCCCGAGGCAGGATTCGAACCTGCGACCGTAGCAGTCCCACGGTTATGGGAGTTAACATCTGAGGTCATCAGTCCCCTAGAACTTAGAACTACTTAAACCTAACTAACCTAAGGACAACACACACACATCCATGCCCGAGGCAGGACTCGAACCTGCGACCGTCGCGGTCGCGCGGTTCCAGACTGTAGCGCCTAGAACCGCTCGGCCACTCCGGCCGGCAACTAAGCAAAGTGATTCCAAGTAAATATATTATTAATCGAGAAAACTAAGCGATTTGTGAGACTTTACTTGGGCGCGAAAGGGTTGGCAAGATAACGGGTCGTCAGCAACACAGATAAAAGCTTAAAACGTCTTGCCAATCAACTACCTCTCACTAGCGTATAGTATCTCTTTTAAAACAAGAAAGATCATATTCATTACATACTACCAGTTAATAACGGACGTGCACAACTAAATTGAACATGAGGTACCTTTAACACTTCAATACTGAAAGACAGTAATATAGAAATGATTATTAAACTGTTACGGTAACTCATACGAGTACTATATGTTTTTATTTCGAGTACTTACATCTTTGCATTATATATAGCATAGTGAAATACGGGGACCCTGAATCTGTTACGGTCTTAACAGGTTTGTTGAGAACTGCTTTCAATGATTATATAAAGTACAATCACCCACAATGCGACAATCTTCCAAAGAAGAAGGACCACTAGCTTTCACCCATAAGTGAACGCTAGAATCAGAATTTATCTTACAACGTCTACGACAAGACAAAGACAAACTCCCGTGCGGAAAAAGGTAGGAACCCTCATTAGCAATAATAACCTCAGAAACAGGTATAGTACGATAAGCTAAGAACCCAAATATATCTAAATTCGTAAATGCTTTCACTGTAAGAATTACTATAGTGCTGGCTCAGTATTTGGTGGGGAAGGTGGATCCATGAACTGCTCTGTCTACTGACTGGGTTTAGTACAATCACTTCTGGCAAGACACAATAAAGATACACACACACACACACACACACACACACACACACACACACACACACACACATAAACACAAATATATGAATAAAAGCACGGTTACAAATCTTCGAAGTAAATGGTAATTGAGTTGGCCTCTGAACTGTAACTGCGTTCGAACAGGCATCGGAAGGCCCAGCGGTGCCTACCGACCGCCGAGTCATCCTCAGATGGCTGGCTTACTGGATGACGATATGGAGGGAAAGGTGGTCAGCACATTTCTCTCATGATCGTGGTCAGTTTTCGTGACCGGAGCCGCTACCGCTGAATCAAGTAACCTCTCAATTGGCGTCACAAGGAGTGAGTGCACCCCGCTTGCCAACAGCGCTCTGCAAACCCGAACGGTCACCCATCCAAGTGCCAGCCCAGCCTGCCAGCGCTTAACTTCGGTGGGCTGACGGGAACCGTTGGCGCTCTGAATTTTAATGGTCTGTAATTGCTTCCTACAATCATAATTCTGCTCTATTACCTACAATACTGGGGAAGGTTTTTGATAAGAATTACCATGTGAAGCATTTCATACAAAAGACTGACCTCTTGAGAAAATTATTGCTCCACGAAAGTTAATAATTTTGAAGCAGTAATGATTTTTTAGTTCAGTAGATGCAGAGGCACTCGGAATATTTCATTACTAAGACTGAGGAATTAATCAGTGTTCTTAACGCCAAATTGAAATTAGATCCCTTGTTGTTTGCACATTAAGCAACTAGAAATGGTTCAAATGGCTCTGAGCACTATGGGGCTTAACATCTGAGGTCATCAGTCCCCTAGACTTAGAACTAATTAAACCTAACTAACCTAAGGACATCACACACATCCATGCCCGAGGCAGGATTCGAACCTGCGACCGTAGCGGTTGCGCGGTTCCAGACTGAAGCGCCTAGAACCGCTCGGCCACACCGGCCGGCTGAGTGATGGGACTGCTAAGTGCTATACCACCTACCGCACTCCCCTGACTTAAGCCCTCGTAAGTTCAACTCAGTTTCTAAACTTAAGGAAACACTTCACAGCATTCGCTTCATAACTGCTACGAATTCGCCGGGCAATAGACCGCGCCGCTCGAAATGTCAATACAACTGGAAGTGCTAAGAGAATCCTACGACTTCCACATCACTGGCAACGGGTTATACACAATGCTGGTGACTACACTGAAGGTCAGGAAAACTTTGAAACAATTATCTATTTTGCAGGAGCTGTAAATAAATAGGTGCCACTATTAAAGTTCAAACCCTCGTACATTTGACCAGAATTTTCTCGGTTTCTCGGCTAGAGGTTCAGCTAAAGTATGATGGTGGAAGTTGTTGTATGCTTTGCGCAACGAAGACATGACGGCCATTGGTCCACGTCCTATTATTCCCTAGTTCACAGTTAGGTGTGTGTTACAAACTGCCTATTTGCTTCTGTCTCGCGTTCTTCGGCCGACGTTCGTCTGATCATTTTACTGGCGTTTGGCCAGCACGAGTGACCGGCATTGTCAAAGCTTCACCCTCCATTGCCATTTCACCACCGGCAATGGAGGGTGAAGCTTCGACAGTGTCAGTCACTCGTGCTGGCGAAACGTCAGTAAAATGATCAGACGAACGTCGGCCGAAGAACCCGAGACAGAAGCAAATAGGCAGTTTGTCAACGACTGGCCACGAAAGCCTGAACAATTTTGTATTAGGTGCGTGTGTTTTCCTGCACAGCGCTGCCTCAACTACGGACACACGTGCACTTTGCGTGGCCATGCTCGAGAATTCGGCGCACGGGGCATGCGTGTCATACATTCGACCACACGGACCGAGGGATTCAGTTTCAGACACGCGGATCACAGTCTAAAAAAAAGGAGCTGTCGGTGCGTGCGGGTAACCCGAGTGTCTGGCGGCGGCAGGGATGCAAATGAGGCGCGTTGAGAACCCGCCGCCGGCTTTTCCCCGCGGTCCAGATGACGCCTCACGTGCAGGGAGGGGCACCAAAGCCCCAACACAAAGACAGCCCGCCGTACACCTCTGGTATAATGCGTAACAGGCCGAAGCACGACTGCCACCTCATGGAATTGCCGCCTATTCAAATTCCTTAGTAACAGATACGAACATGTACTAAAATTTTTGGTGATGATGGTAATTTCTTGGATTGGGCGCACTACAGCAAACTATTTGTCACCCATTTTAAAATTGAGTAATATACACTGAAGAACAAAGGAACAGGTACACCTGCCTAATATCGTGTAGGGACTCCGCGAACTCTCAGAAGCGCCGCAACACGACGTCGTTTGGACTCGACTAAAGTAGTGCTGGAAGGAATGGACAGCATGAATCCTGCAGGGCTTCCACAAATATGTAAGAGTACGAGGGTATGGAGAGCTCTTCTGAACAGCACGTAGCAAGGCATCCCAGATATGCTCAATAATGTTCATATCCGGTGAGTTTGGCTGCCAGCGGAAGTGTTTAAACTCAGAAGAGTGTTCCTGGAGCCAATCTGAAGCAATTCTGGACGTGTGGGGTGTCGCATTGCCCTGCTGGAATTGCCCAAGTCTGTCGGAACGCACAGTGGACATGAAATTGATGCAGGTGATCAGACAGGATGCTTACGTACTTGTCACCTGTCAGTCATATCTAGACGAATCAGGGGTCTCATATCACTTCACCTGCACACGCCTCGCACCATTACAGAGCCTCCACCAGGTTGAACAGTCCAATGTTGACATGCAAGGTCCGTGGATTCATGAGGCCGTCTCCATACCCGTACACGTGCATCCGCTCGATACAATTTGAAACGAGACTCGTCCGACCAGGCAACATGTTTCTAGTCCTCATCAGTCCAGTGTCGGTGTTGACGGTCTCAGGTGAAGCGTAAAGCTTTGTGTCGTGCAGTCATCATGGGTACAAGAGTGGGCCTTCGGCTCCGAAAGCCCATATCGATGTTGTTTCGTTGACTGGTTCGCACGCTGACGCACGTTGACACTTGTTGATGGGCTGATTCCGGAGGAAGTTCGGGTCCTCCTTCGGGCATGGGTGTGTGTGTTTGTCCTTAGGATAATTTAGGTTAAGTAGTGTGTAAGCTTAGGGACTAATGACCTTAGGACTTAAGTCCCATAAGATTTCACACACAATTGAACATTTGAACACTAGTTGATGGCCCAGCACTTTAATCTACAGCAATTTGCGAAAGGGTTGCACTCCTGTGACGTTGAACGATTCTCTTCAGTCGTCATTGGTCCCGTTCTTGCTGGATCATTTTCCGGCCGCAGCGATGTGGGAGATTTGATGTTTTAGCACATTCCTGATATTCATGGTACCCTCGTGAATTGGTCGTACGGCAAAATCCCCACTTCATCGCTACCTTAGAGATGCTGTGTCACATCGTTCGTGCGACGACTGTGACACCACGTTCAGACTCACTTAAATCCTTATAACCTTTGTAGCAGTAGTAACCGATCTACCAACTGCGCCAGACACTTGTCTTATAGACGCGTTACCGACCGCAGCACCGTATTCTGCCTGTTCACATATCTCTCTATTCGAATACGCATGCCTATATCAGTTTCTTTGGCGCTTCAGTGTAGATACAAGCAGCAGAATAATTTAACTTCAATCTCTAACATTAGAAAGGCAAGTTGTTTAACATTGTTATCAAAAATGTCGTAAAGTTCATGACCGATTTACTTCAGATTTTTACGCAATGCACTGAAGTGAGGTAAGTCACTGGATACCTCCTAAGATGAGACCTCTTTTTACCGAACCAAGCGCAGCAACTCGTTGTGTCATGGCCTCAACAAGTGGTTTGAAGCCCCTTGCGGAAATACTGAGCCATGTTGCCTCTACAGCTGTCCACAACTGCGATAAGTGTACCCGGTGCAGGATTTTGTGTATGGACTGACCTCTCGGTCATGTCCCGCAAATGTTCTGTGGGATTCACGTCGGGCGATCCGGGTGGCCACATCATTCGCTCGAAACGTCCAGAATGTTCTTCAAACGATTCGCGAACAATTGCATTGTCATCCACAAAAATTCTATTTGTTTGGAAACTTTATGAATGGCTGCAGTTGGTCTCGAGGCAGCCGAATATATCCATTTCCAGTCAATGATCGTTTCAGTTGGACCAGACCACCCAGTTCTTTTTATGTAAACACAGCGTACCCATTGTGGAACCACCACCAGCTTGCACAGCGCCTCGTTGCCAACTTCAGTCCATGGCTTCGTGCGGTCTGTGCCACACACGAACCATACCATCAGCTCTTACCAGTTGAAACCGGGACTCATCTGACCAGCCACAGTTTTGCAGTGGTCTAGGGTCCAAACGGTATGGTCAAGGGTCCAGGGAAGGTGGTGCAGGTGATATCGTGCTGTCTGCAAGAGCACTCGCGTGTATCGTCTGCAGTTTTAGATCATTAACGCTGTATTTCGCCGCACTGTGCAAACGGATTCGTTCGTCGTACGTCCCACATTGATTTATGCGGTTATTTAAGGTAGTGTTGCTTGTCTGCTAGCACTGACAACCCTACGTAAACGCCGCTACTCTCGGTTGTTAATTGAAGGCCGTCGGCCACTGCGTTGTCGGTGGTAAAAGGCGGTGCCGGAGATTTGGCAATCTCGATACACTCTTGACACTGTGGACCTCGGAATACAGAATTCCCTAACCATTTCCGAAATGGAATGTCCCGAGCGTCTAGATCTTACTACAAATCCGCTTTCGAAGTGTGTTAGTCTCCTTCGTGCGGCCACTATCGCGTTGGAAACCTTTTCACATGAATCAGATGAGAAAATTGTCAGTTCTGTCAATGAACTGTCCGTTTGTACTTTGTGCACGCAATAGTGCCGCCATCTGGTTATGTGCATATCGCTACCCGACGACTTCTGTCGCCTCCGTTTAAAGCGTTAGGATCGTCGTAGGCTACATAATTATTTTTTAAATATCTATGGCACATAAATATGAAGCGACGATATTCAGCCTCGCGGAGTGGCCGCGCGGTTTGAGGCACAATACCATCGGCAAAGCTCAAAATTTTTATTTCTTCTCCCTCGACTTTAATTCAGTTTCCAGTTCTTCCTAGGATCCTTTACTGTCGAGTCTGAATAATACACTACTGGCCATTAAAATTGCTACACCACTAAGATGACATGCTACAGACGTGAAATTTAACCGACACGAAGAAGATGCTGTGATATGCAAATGATTAGCTTTTCAGAGCATTCACACAAGGTTGGCGCCGGTGGCGACACCTACAACGTGCTGACATGAGGAAAGTTTCCAACCGATTTCTCATTCATAAACAGCAGTTGACCGGCGTTGCCTGGTGAAACGTTGTTGTGATGCCTCGTGTAAGGAGGAGAAATGCGCACCATCACGTTTCCGACTTCGATAAAGGTCGGATTGTAGCCTATCGCCACTGCGGTTTGTCGTATCGTGACATTGCTGCTCGCGTTGGAAGAGATCCAATGACTGTTAGCAGAATGTGGAATCGGTGGGTTCAGGAGTATAATATGGAACGCCTAGCAGTTGAGATGACAGGCATCTTACCCGCATGGCTGTAACGGATCGTGCAGTCACGTCTTGATCCCTGAGTCAACAGATGGGGACGTTTGCAAGACAACAACCATCTGAACGAACAGTGCGACGACGTTTGTAGCACCATGGACAATCAGCTCGTAGACCGTGACTGTGGTTACCAAAAAATGGTTCAAATGGCTCTGAGGACTATGGGACTCAACATCTTAGGTCATAAGTCCCCTATAACTTAGAACTACTTAAACCTAACTAACCTAAGGACATCACACACACCCATGCCCGAGGCAGGATTCGAACCTGCGACCGTAGCAGTCCCGCGGTTCCGGACTGCAGCGCCAGAACCGCACGGCCACCGCGGCCGGCGACTGTGGTTACCCTTGACGCTCCATCACAGACAGGAGCGCCTGCGATGGTGTACTGAACGACGAACCTGGGTGCACGAATGGCAAAATGTCATTTTTTCGGATGAATCCAGGTTCTGTTTACAGCATCATGATGGTCAAACCCGTGTTTGGCGACATCGCGGTGAAAGCACATTGGAAGCGTGTACTCGTCATCGCCATACTGGCGTATCACGCGGCGTGATGGTATGGGGTGCCATTGGTTACACGTCTCGGTCACCTCTTGTTCGCATTGACGGCACTTTGAACAGTGGACGTTACATTTCAGATGTGTTACCACTCGTGGCTCTACCCTTCATTCGATCCCTGCGAAACCCTACATTTCAGCAGGATAATGCACGACCGCATGTTGCAGGTCCTGTACGGGCCTTTCTGGATACAGACAACGTTCGACTGCTGCCCTGGCCAGCACATTCTCGAGATCTCTCACCAACTGAAAACGTCTGGTCAATGGTGGTCGAGCAACTGGCTCGTCACAATACGCCAGTCACTAGTCTTAATGAATTGTGGTATCGTGTTGAATCAGCATGGGCAGCTGTACCTGTACACGCCATCCAAGCTCTGTTTGACTCAATGGCCAGACGTATCAAGGCCGTTATTACGGCCAGAGGTGATTGTTCTGGGTACTGATTTCTCAGGATCTATGCACCCAAATAGCGTGAAAATGTAATCACATGTCAGTTGTAGTATAATATATTTGCCCAATGAATAACCGTTTATCATCTGCATTTCTTCTTGGTGTAGCAATTTTAATGGCCAGTAGTGTATTACTCCTAAAGGTGTTGCTTCCCTGTCCGCATCTCGTGGTCGTGCGGTAGCGTTCTTGCTTCCCACGCCCGGGTTCCCGGGTTCGATTCCCGGCGGGGTCAGGGATTTTCTCTGCCTCTTGATGGCTGGGTGTTGTGTGCTGTCCTTAGGTTAGTTAGGTTTAAGTAGTTCTAAGTTCTAGGGGACTTATGACCACAGCAGTTGAGTCCCATAGTGCTCAGAGCCATTTGAACCATTTTTTGTTGCTTCCCTTTCGTATCATTCGACCTTTATAACAGCAGTCTGATTCCTGTAAATGTTGTAAATAAGCTTCGTAGATCTACCTACATACTCTGCTAGCCAGCGTATGGTTCGTAGCGGAGGGTACCCTGTTCCCCTATGTGAGACCATTAATTTCTCTTATCTTCGTAGCAGAATCGTTCTGAAATAAGATTCAAATGCTGTTTCTGTAACTTTCCCGGTAGTGTTCCTCGGAAAGAACGTCGGCTTCCCTGCAGGGATTCCCATTTGAGTTTTGGGAACATCTCCATAAGACTTGCGTTTTTTTCGGACCTGTCAGTAACAAATCTAGCTGCCCGCCGCTGAATTGCTTCGATGTCTTCCATTAATACGACATGGCGTGGATCCCAAACACTCGAGCAGTAGTCAACAATGGGCCACACAAGTGTTCTATATGCGGTATCCTTTACAGGTGAACGACGCTTTCTTAAAAAATTGTCCCAATAAACCGAAGTCGAACATTCGCCTTTCCTCCCACAACCCTCACACGCTCGTTCCATTTCCTATCGCTTTGCAACGTTACGCCAGGATATTTAATCGACGTGACTGTGTCAAGGGTATTATTAACGTAGTACTCGAACATAATGTGTTTGCTTTTCCTACTTATGCGCATGAACTTACATTTTTCTGCATTTAGAGTTAGCTGCCGTTGATCACATCAAATAGAAATTTAGTATAAGTCATTCTATGTCCTCCGACAGTCACGCATCCACCATTCATTTATCAGCATCATCATCATCATCATCATTTAAGACTGATTATGCCTTTCAGCGTTCAGTCTGGAGCATAGTCCCCCTTATAAAATTCGTCCATGATCCCCTATGTGATGTTAAGCCTATTACTTCAAAATCATTCTTAACCGGATCCAGGTACCTTCTCCTTGGTCTACCCCGATTCCTCCTACCCTCTACTGCTGAACTCATGAGTCTCTTTGGTAACCTTACTTCTCCCACGCGTGTAACATGACCCCACCATCTAAGCCTGTTCGTCCTGACTGCTACATCTATAGAGTTCATTTCCAGTTTCTCTTTGATTTCCTCATTGTGGACACCCTCCTACCATTGTTCCCATCTACTAGTACCTGCAATCATCCTAGCTACTTTCATATCCGTAACCTCAACCTTGTTGATAAGGTAACCTGAATCCACCCAGCTTTCGCTCCCAAACAACAAAGTTGGCCGAAAGATTGAACGGTGCACAGATAGCTTAGTCTTGGTACTGACTTCCTTCTTGCAGAAGAGAGTAGATCGTAGCTGAGCGCTCACTGCATTAGCTTTGCTACACCTCGCTTCCAGTTCTTTCACTATGTTGCCATCCTGTGAGAATATGCATCCTAAGTACTTGAAACCGTCCACCTGTTCTAACTTTGTTCCTCCTATTTGGCATTCAATCCGTTTCTATCTCTTTCCCACTGACATTACTTTCGTTTTGGAGATGCTAATCGCCGGCCGAAGTGGCCGAGCGGTTCTAGGCGCTGCAGTCTGGACCCGCGAGACCGCTGCGGTCGCAGGTTCGAATCCTGCCTCGGGCATGGAAGTGTGTGCTGTCCTTAGGTTAGTTAGGTTTAACTAGTTCTAAGTTCTAGGGGACTAATGACCTCAGAAGTTGAGTCCCATAGTGCTCAGAGCCATTTGAACCATTTGAGATGCTAATCTTCATACCACAGTCCTTACATTCCTGATCTAGCTTGATGGGGATCTGCCTTCTGTTTTAGCTAATGATGAGGTGTGTGTCTAGGGTTTTTGAGTTTTGTGATGTGTCTGGACTCTGGCCTAAACTTTTAGGCTGGAGGTTTTAGTGTATTGCAGAGTGGCTGACTCCTCCCCTTTTTTCCTTGCGGTCAGCCAGCCACTTCCGTCTGCTACAATGTTTTTCTTCCTGTGTTGTCCATGTTTTACTGCTGACACCCGGCTTCATCCCACGCTTCGGTGTGGGTAAGCACATATTTTTCAACGATTGTTTCCCGTGTTTTATGTTCCGTTTTCTATTCCTGTTCTGGGATTTTTCTTGACACCCGTCTCACTATATTACTGAACGGGCGCTGAAGACCTCGCTGTCGTGCGCCCAAAAAAACCCCTCTACTACTACTACTACTACTACTACTACTACTACTCTGAAACATTACTTTGCAAACTTTCAATCGAATCTGCCATCACAACTAAGTCATCCGCATATGCGAGACTGCTTATTTTGTGTTCACATATCTTAATCTCACCCAGCCAGTCTATTGTTTTCAACATATGATCTATAAATAATAAGAACAACAGTGGAGACAGGTTGCAGCCTTGTCTTACCCCTGCAACTACTCTTATGTTTATAGAAAACAACAGCGATCCTGTGACACTTCTCTGGGGCACTCCTTGTCTCTGATTTTTTTAGCCGATAAGTAGAGAACCTGACAGGGGATTGTCGATATCTCAGGCTTACTGGCCACGGCAGGTACGCCGTGTAGACGTCACAGTGTTGTGACTGCCCAGTGGCGTCGTGGGCCTGACAGTCAAGGCGTGACAACCTTGACGTCTCAGGTAGCAGGCAGGTGTGGGGGAGGCGTGGGTGGCTGGCTGGCGGCGGCGGCCGCGCCAGGGCGCTGTGTGTGTGTGTGTGTGTTTGCGAGCGGCTGCCAAACACCGCCGGGCCACCTCACCTCGCCTCAGCTCGTGCGACCGCAGCATGCATTAACCATGGCCGGCCGGCCGGCCCGTGTCTTCAGCTGGGCGCCACTGCCAACCCCTCTGAGTCTCTCCTGCTGGTAGCACACTGGTTCAGATTACAGATTCAGCTGACAAACACAAAGGTTCGAGGAGACACTTTGCGTTATAGTGCAAGATATTGCAGAAAGATACAGCCGTAAGAGTCGAATGCAGGATTTTGGCCTTGGCGGATGAATTGAGGTGGTAGCTGGGGGTGGGGGGAATGTGGCTCAAATGGTTCAAATGGCTCTGAGCACCATGTGACTTAACATCTGAGGTCATCAGTCCCCTAGAACTTAGAACTACTTAAACCTAACTAACCTAAGGACATCACACACATCCATGCCCGAGGCAGGATTCGAACCTGCGACCGTAGCGGTCGCGCGGTTCCAGACTGAAACGCCTAGAACCGCACGGCCACAACGGCCGGCGGGGAATGTGGACTGAGCTCAGAAGCTACTGGCATTAAGTTGATGTATAATTTGGTAGCGTCTTTCCATAAGCTTAATAAACACAAGAGACACACTTAAATGTCGTAGGACAATGGCCTCCCATCGGGTAGACCGTTCGCCTGGTGCAAGTCTTTCGATTTGATGCCACTTCGGCGACTTGCGCGTCTATGAGGATGAAATGATTATGACGAGGACAACGTAACACCCAGTCCCTCAGCGGAGAAAATCTCCGACCCAGCCGGGAATCGAACTCGGGCCTTTAGGGTTGACATTCTGTCGCGCTGACCACTCAGCTACCGGGGGCGGACAAGAGACACAATTAAAAGAGCCCTTAGTCATCAATAACATATTCTCCTTCACTACTTAACAGCATTCTGCCAACGCTGGGTTAGCTTTTTGATTCCGCGACTGTAGAAATCACGTGTTTTTTTTGGCGAAGAACTCGTCGAGCCATGGTCGGAGCGCATTTTCGTCCGGAAACGAAGTTCCTTGAAGTTTGTTCGATTGATAGCGGACAGTGTGAAAATCTGAGGGCGCAAGATCAGGTGAATAAGGTGGATGCAGAATGCCTTTCCAACCCGACGTCCGTATAATGTTTTTTGTCAGTCTAGCAGAATGCAGGCGTTATCGTGCAGTAGCGTCAGTGCATGCAATCTTCCTGGTCGTTATTCTTGCACTGCGTCTGCAAGACGCCCCTCCTGTTGACTATATACGATACCAGCGGCGGTTACATCGATGGGAAAGCAATTCGTAGTGCACCACACCATCGCTGTTGCACCAGATGCATAACATTATGTTTTTGTGGACGCGCGCCTCTTTATATGGACAGTCGCTGCTTTGAAATTTCCTGGAAGGTTAAAACTGAGTGCCGGACCGAGACTCGAACTTGGGACCTTTGCCTTTCGCGGGCAGGTGCTCTACCAACTGAGCTACCGAAGCACGACTCACGCCCCGTCCTCACATCTATACCTGTGTCAGTATCTCGTCTCCTACCTTCCAAACTTCACAGAAGCTGTCCTGCGAACGAGTGGTGGTGGTGGTTAGTGTTTAACGTCCCGTCGACAACGAGGTCATTAGAGACGGAGCGCAAGCTCGGGTTAGGGAAGGATTGGGAAGGAAATCGGCCGTGCCCGATCAAAGGAACCATCCCGGCATTTGCCTGAAACGATGTAGGGAAATCACGGAAAACCTAAATCAGGATGGCTGGAGACGGGATTGAACCGTCGTCCTCCCGAATGCGAGTCCAGTGTGCTAACCACTGCGCCACCTCGCTCGGTTCCTGCGAACGAGATACTGGCAGAAGTACAGCTGTGAGGACGGGGCGCGAGTCGTGCTTGGGTTGTTCAGGTGGTAGAGCACCTGCCCGCGAAAGGCAAAGTTCGAGTCTCGGTCCGGCACACAGCTTTAATCTGCCAGGAAGTTTCATATCAGCGCACACTCCGCTGCAGATTGAAAATCTCATTCTAGTTGCTGCTTTTCCCTATATTAGCAGAAAGACACCATTTCTCGACGCCAGTAACGATACAGGTTGAGAGCGGTCGTTGTTGTTTGCGAGCCAACTGATGACGAGCAAGCAGAGATGCACATACGGCCATCCTCTAATGTTCGTGATATGGCTTAGAGCATACGGTGCCCGTAAACCCGATTTTTGAACGTTCCACCTTGCGTGCTACTGTCCCATCATAACGAGACCATCACAGTTCACCACATTTGCCAGTTCTCGAGTATACCTACGTGCATCATAGTGGTTTAATGCGTTTAAACGATCTTCCTGAATGTGGAGAGTCACTAACGTCAAAACGATCCTTCTTGCCGTGCTCTGTTCAATGGGATTATCCCTATACATGCTGCAAATGTTTCTGACTGCCTCAGACAGAAGAACATGTCGGAAATGTTTCGTATTCTCCACTTGGCACTCCATTTTCTAGCGTCCACAGCTCCACTCACTATGCCCAACAAATGACAAAATGAGAATATGTAAACTCAAATAACAACAATGAACTACAATTAAAAAAATGACAATCGATAAATAAACTAACCTAATATTACAACTCCATCTGCAAATTCTCTAGCGCCATGGTCGGAGTGTAATGAGATGTTGGCTAGTACTTCCTCCACCCCCCCCCCCCCCCTCCGCCCCCCACTGTTCCCCCATCATCTACATTAGCATCTGCCTAAACGTTAAAATAGAAATAACTTTCTTTGAAAGCTTTCATTTTTAAAATGACGATAGATTAATGATATTTAGTTTTTACACGTGTTTTAGAAAACCACTAAGTAATGAATCAATAAGACAAATGGTACTGTTTATTTCTAGCAATTCTTTTTTATAGACTGTTGGAGCAATTCTCAGTCCATCACGAGCACTTCCAACAATTTCTGCTAAAAAACGAAAGCTAACTTCCCCCCCTTAAGGGTAGACACTTGCTACGAAACACACTTCCTCTTCATCACTCCTCTCCCTGGCAAGAGTGGCACCTTCATTAAAAATCAACCAATATAAATGTGTGGACAGAACTTAGGACTACTATTTGTAAATCACTTGAATCCGGCTTCCTTACTTCTGAACTGGCAGAAAGTGGAAAACTCTAGGCTGTCAGTTCTTTGTGTCGTTCGACTACCAGTAATAATAATACTAATTATAATAATAATAATAATACAGTGGAAGGAGCTGGAATTTGGAGCTAAATAATTCTAGAAATGAAAAAAAAAATGGAATTGAGGTAAACTGCCTGGGTTTTCCATACGATTTTGCGTACTTTCATAAAACTTGACAGGTGCAGTAATTCAAGTAATCTTCTAGAAGAAGAAGCAAATAGAACTGGTCTCAACATTCAGCTGAAAAAACAAAATTCATAAAAAGTACACCAAATCACATAGAAACACAAATAGGTAACATAGGGCGAATAAGTAGTTTCAAATATCTTGAAGAAACTATACAACAGAAAAATTTGCAGTACATATAACAGTTAACAAAACGGAGACAGCATAACTACTGATATACTTGCATAACGACTGATATGCTTGCATATCGACTGATATGCTTATTTACAGCAAGAAATGCATATCTACAAATTGAGAACTACAACACTATTTCGTACTGATACGACTAGAATATTTATATAGATGTGAATGCCTAACAATGAACTACATGTTGGGCAGAATAGCGGTACTTGAAAGTTGGACAGTTAGAAGAATAATGGTTGCAATACAAACTACAGATGGCTGTAAAATGAGAAGTAATGAGGAGATCTACAAAAATATAGAGAACAGGCTGACGAAACAAATACACAGCTGGCCATTAAAATTGCTACACCACGAATATGATGTGGTACAGACGCGATATTTAACCTACAGGAAGAATATGCTGTGATATGCAAATGATTAGCTTTTCAGAGCATTCACACAAGGTTGGTACCGGTGGCGACACTTACAACGTGCTGACATGAGGAAAGTTTCCAGCCGATTTCTCATACACAAACAGCAGTTGACCGGCGTTGCCTGACGAAACGTTGTTGTGATGCCTCGTGTAAGGAGGAGAAATACGTACCATCACGTTTCCGACTTTGATAAAGGTCGGACTGTAGCCTATCGCGATTGCGGTTTGTCGTATCGCGACATTGCTGCTCGCGGTGGTCGAGATCCAATGACTGTTAACAGAATATGGAATCGGTGGGTTCAGGAGGATAATACGGAACGCTGTGCTGGATCCCATCGGCCTCGTATCACTAACAGTCGTGATGACAGAAATCTTATCCGCATGGCTGTAACGGATCGTGCAGCCACCTCTCGATCCCTGAGTCAACAGATGGGGACGTTTGCAAGACAACAACCATCTGCACGAACAGTTCGACGACGTTTACAGCAGCATGGTCTATCAGCTCGGAGACCGTGGCTGCGGTTACCCGTGACGCTGCATCACAGACAGGAGCGCCTGCGATGGTGTACTGAACGACGAACCTGGGTACACGAATGGCAAAACGTCATTTTTTCGGATGAATCCAGGTTCCGTTTACAGCATCATGATGGTCGCATCCGTGTTTGGCGACATCGTGGTGAACTCACATTGGAAGCGTGTATTCGTCATCGCCATACTGGCGTTTCACCCGGCGTGATGGTATGGGGTGCCATTGGTTACACGTCTCCGTCACCTCTTGTTCTCATTGACGGCAGTTTGAACAGTGGACTTTGCATTTCAGATGTGTTACCACCCGTGGCTCTACCCTTCATTCGATCCCTGCGAAACCCTACATTTCAGCAGGATAATGCACGACCGCATGTTGCCGGGCCTTTCTGGATACAGAAAATGTTCGAGTGCTGTCCTGGCCAGCACATTCTCCAGATCTCTCACCAACTGAAAACATCTGGTCAATGGTGGCCGAGCAACTGGCTCATCACAATACGTCAGTCGCTACTCTTGATGAACTGTGGTATCGTGTTGAAGCTGCATGGGCAGCTGTACCTGAACACGCCATCCTAGCTCTGTTTGACTCAATGTCCAGGCGTATCAAGGCCGTTATTACGGCCAGAGGTGGTTGTTCTGCGTACTGATTTCTCAGGATCTATGCACCCAAATGGCGTGAAAATGTAATCACATGTCAGTTGTAGTATAATATATTTGTCCAATGAATACCCATTTATCATCTGCATTTTGTGGTGTCACCGCTAGACACCACACTTGCTAGGTGGTAACTTAAATCGGCCGCGGTCCTGTAGTACATGTCGGACCCGCGTGTCGCCACTGTGTATTCGCAAACCTAGCGCCACCACATGGCAGGTCACAAGACACGGACTTGACCTCGCCCCAGTTGTACGGACGACATAGCTTGCGACAAGACGTATCACGTCTTCCTCTCAGTTGCCGAGAGACAGATTAAATAGCCTTCAGCTAGTCCATCGCTTCTACCTAGCAAGGCGCCATGTGTATCATTGCTAATTGCTTACTACTATGCAAGAGATGTATTTCAACAAGAACAAGACTACATTAAAGTTAAGTATATTAAAATCTCTCTTCTTTTCTTTATAGTTTTCATCCAGTCTCCTGTTTCAGAATTTACGCCCGTCTGCGTTAGTTTCGCGTGCACCTAGCCACTCATTGTGTCGAGACCTTAGGGAATCGACACAACACATTTCATCTTGGTATAGCAATATTAATGGCCAGTAATGTATTATGATCACTTTTGTCTGAATCTCATGTGTCGACTCTCGGTTTTTCACTGTTTCTTTCATACATTGGAGCCAAAGTTCATAGCGGAGGCTTTCTCACGAGCGACGCACGCTCTACTGTGATGTCAGCCAAAAGTGCACAGTGTGCACGAGGGATTTTCGACACCCCTGCTTTTATTGCATCGGGTGTTGGCCAGCCATGTGAAACTGGTTCTGAGTGAACAGAGTACAGAGAAACTGATTTTTTTTCATTTCTTGTACTATTTATCGAACTAAGTTCTTTACAGGGGAAGCTATGCAGCTTTGCAACACAGACCTTTTAAGACAGTCGATATTCTGGTATGGGCTCTGAACACTGTGCTCTTGAATGACTCACTGTATCATAAGTAACCACTACCACTATTATCCCTGTAACTGTGCCTTCTCGATACGGATGTGAAAGAGACAGCACCTGCCGAAGAGTAAAGCCAGGTGAAAGAGGGCGAGGGTCGCAATGCAAGCAGAGCGTTTAGTGGAGGCCCCAGCACGGAGCCGCGAGGAACACCTGGCGGCCGCTTCCTGCAGGCGCTCCGCAGAGGGGCGGCTAGACACACCGCCTGTCTGGCACTCTTCAGGAAGCCGGCAGGAGACAAGGAATGTAAAAGCTGCGAGAATCCCGCCTCTCTCCACTGCTGCTGCCTACACGTACCCCGCACTGTTGCTTCTGTGGAGCGCCGCTTTCACGGACACACCGTCCGCGCATCGGACTGGAAGGGCAACAGGTAACGGCGGCCAGCTTCATGCCTTAATCCAGTCTTTCCCAACCTGAGAGGAATCACCCCACTACGGGGGAAAATGAATTTTTCCGAGATGTAAAAACAAAAGGACTCAATTAGGTAAGTCCGCAGCTCGTGGTCTCGCGCACGGGGTCCCGGGTTCTATTCTCGACGGGGTCAGGGATTTTCCCTGCCTCGAGATGACAGGGTGTTATGTTGTCTTCATCATCATCATTCATTCCCATTACGGCCGGAGGAAGGCAATGGCAAACCACCTCCACTAGGACCTTGCCTAGTCGGCGGTGCGGGTCTCCCGCATCGTCCCCTACGCTCCTCGGCGTATGGGACCTCATCGTCATTGTCGTCGATTAGGTAACTCGTAAGACTGTAACACCAATTACATAAGTTACCAATAATTACATTCTTTTTCAAATACTAGAGACACAGTTCAGTGGAGGTTACACCTTGTCAAATGACGGTACCAGGGAGTGCTGAAAAGAAATATCTTCGAATTTTTTATGTGAAAGCTCCAAAAATCAAAGCTCTTTAAGTAAAACAAACGTTATAAACGTTCTACATGGTTCAAATGGCTCTGAGCACTATGGGACTTAACATCTTAGGTCATCAGTCCCCTAGAACTTAGAACTACTTAAACCTAACTAACCTAAGGACATCACACACATCCATGCCCGAGGCAGGATTCGAACCTGCGACCGTAGCAGTCCCGCGGTTCCGGACTGCAGCGCCTAGAACCGCACGGCCACCAAGGCCGGCAAACGTTCTATATCATTATTCATGTATACATATAGTGTTTGCACCTTCTGCCGCTATACGGCTACGAAACATAGCATATAACATGGTGCTGTGTAACGTAACTACACTAAAGAGCAAAAGAAACTGGTACAACTGCCTGATATCTTGTAGGGCACCCGCGAGCTTGCAAAAGTGTCGCAACACGACGTGACATTGACTCGACCAATGTCTGAAGAAGTGCTGGAGGGAACTGACATCATGAATTCTACAGGGCTGTCCATAAATCTGAAAGAGTACGAGGGCGTGGAGATCTCTTCTGAACAGCACCTTCTAAGGCATCCCATATACGCTCAATAATGTTCATGCCTCGCGATTTTGACGGCCAGCCGAAATGTTTAACCTCAGAAGAGTGTTCCTGGAGACACTTTGTAGCAATTCTGGACGTGTGGGGCGTCGCATTCTCCTGCTGGAGATGCCCACTCCGTCGGAATGCACAATGTACATGAATGGATGCCGGTGACCAGACAGGATGCTTACGTACGTGTCACTTGTCAGAGTCGTATCTAGACGTATCAGGAGTCCCATATCACTCTAACTGAACACGTCCCAGCAGCCTGACCAATCCCCTGCTGACATGCAAGTTCCATGGTTTCATGAGATTGTCACCATGCCCGGACACGTCATCCCGCTTGATACAATTTTAAACGAGACTCGTCCGATCAGGCGACATGTTTCCCGTTATCAATAGTGCAATGTCGACGTTGAAGGGCCCAGGCGAGGGGTAAAGCTTTGTGTCATGCAGTCATCAAGGGTACACGAGTGGGCCTCCGGCACCGAAAGTCCACATCGATGATCTTTCGTTCAATAGTTCGCACGCCGACGCTTTTTGATGGCCCAGCACTGAAATCTGCAGCAATTTGCGGAAGGGTTGCACTTCTGTCACGCTGAACGATTCTCTTCAGTCGTCGTCGGGCCCTTTCTTGCAGGATCTTTTTCGGAGATTTTATGTTTTACCGGATTCATGATATTCGCAGTGCACTCGTGAAATAGTCATACGGGAAAACTGCCACTTCATCGCTACCTCGGAAATGTTGTATCCCATCGCTCGAGCGCCGACTATAACACCACGTTCAAGCTCACTTAAATCTTGATAATCTGCCATTTAGCAGTCTTGATAATCTGCCATTTAGCAGCAGTAACCGATCTAACAACTGCGCCAGGTACTTGTTGTCTTATATAGGCGTTGCCAACCACAGCGAAGTATTCTGCCTGTTTATACACTCACGCTCATAAATTAAGGATAACTGCAGAATGTGGTGCCGCACAACGTGTCACTACACAAAACTGGATCTAATAGTATATACAGATAGGGAACACACAGGACACAGATCTGTAAGTCCACGGTATTGGTGATAAGTTGAGAAAACCGTCCCGAAACACATGTGCTTCAAAACGCCACTGTTTCCTGCGCATGTACCCCGACATCAGTATGGGATATGATCACCATGCACACGTTCACAGGCCGGACAACGGGTTGGCTTACTCTGGATCAGGTGGTCGAGCAGCTGCTGGGGTATAGCCTCCAATTCTTGCACCAGTGCCTGCCGGAGCTCCTGAAGTGTCGTAGGGGTTTGAAGACGTCCAGCTATACGTGGATCGAGAGCATCGCAAACGTGCTCGACGGGGTTTAGGTCTTGAGAAAAGGAAGGCCACTCCATTCGGCATATCTTCTGTTTCAAGATACTCCTCCACGATGCCAGCTCTGTGGGGCCGTGCGTTATCATCCGCCAACAGGAAGGTGAGACCCACTGCACCCCTGAAAAGGCGACATACTGGTGCAAAATGACATCCCGATACACCTACCTGTTACAGTTCCTCTGTCAAAGACATGCAGGGGTGTGCGTGCACCAATCATAATCCCATCCCACACCATCAAACCACGACCTCCATACAGGTCCCTTTCAAGGATATTAAGGGGTTAGTATCTGGTTCCTGATTCACGCCAGATGAAAACCGGGCGAGAATCACTGTTCAGACTATACCTGGACTCGTCGGTGAACATAACCTGGGACCACTGTTCAAATGACCATGTACTGTGTTCCTGACACCAGGCTTTACGGTGTCTCCTGTGACCAGGGGTCAGTGGAATTCACCTTGCAGGTCTCCAGGTGAATAAACCATGTCTGTTCAGTCGTCTGTGTGTCTGGAGACAACTGTTCCCGTGGCTGCTGTAATGTCCCGAGCAAGGCTACCTGCAGTACTCCGTGGCCGTCTGAGGGCACTGACGGTGAGATATCGGTGTTCTTGTGGTGTTTTACACTGTGGACGTCCCGTACTGTGGCGCCTGGACACGTGTCCTGTCAGCTGGAATCGCTGCCATAATCTTGAGATCAAACTTTGTGGCACAGGGAGGGCCCTTGCTACGACCTACTGTGTGTGACCAGCCTCCAGTCGCCCTAGTATTCTACCCCTCAAAACATCAATATGTGTTCTTTGAGCCATTTTCAACACACAGTCACCATTGGCACGTCAAAAACATCTACACACTTACTCGCTGCACCGTACTCTGACATGCAACGCCACACCTCTGCGTACAGCGACGACCGCTGGTCAAATGCACCGCATGGTCATACCCCGAGGTGATTTAAACCCACAAACCGCCCACCAGAGCATTGTTTCATCGTATATCAGCATTATCCTTAATTTATGAGCATAAGTGTATATGTCCGTATTTGAATACGCATGTCTATACCAGTGTGTTTGGCGCTTCAGTGTATGTCATTGGGGGAGAAATAGCATGCTGTAATCGAGTTTCGTCGACACACGGAGCACGGTCACCTTCAGCATGACAATGCCGGACCACACACGAGTGCTGCAACATGAGCAACAATCCGACGCCTTGGATTCACTGTCATCGATAATCCTCCATACAGTCCGACTTGGCCCCATCCGATTTTCATCTGTTGACAACACTTAAAGAACGCCTTCGAGGACCTCACTTTGATGGTCATGAAGCGTTGCGGGCAGAGGTGAGATTGTGGCTCTGTCAACGAAGTCAAACTTTCTATGTGACGATATCAACAAACTGGTCTCGTTGGGAGAAATGTGTTCTTCGCCAGGGTGATTGTGTTGAGAAATAAATACGTAGGCATGAAGAATAAAGATGTAGAATGTTAATAACGTTTGTTTTATTTAAAAAGCTATAAGAGCTTTCACGTAACATATTAGGAAGCATTACTTTCTAGCACGCCCTCGTATGAACGTCAACTTCCCAGCACAGTCCTCTCACAATACCCGTATTTTGTGCTTTGTACCAAGCACCTATGGCAGTAAAATTGAGAGATATACTTCATTTACTGTTAAATACGTCATGAAAATACCTTCTCCGAGTTGTAGGCAGTGACCAGAATGGACCAGAAATTGCTTCAGTAATCGCTTCGCAACAGATAAACGAACTTACCTCAGCGCAACATAATAGTAAGTATGTGACTACGTTATAGTTCCTACACCGTATTATTATTATTATTAGACGTAGTGGTCAAGCACAAAAGATCGGTAGCATGAACTCTTCAAATCAGTGGCAGTGCAGAAGTAAGGAATCCAGCAATCAAGTGATTCACAAACATTAAGTATAGCGCTGACATTTTAACTTGGTTGATTTTAAGTGGGAGTGAGTGGTGTGGGTAATGGAAGAGTCTCTATAGAGATAATTGGTGGAGAGGAAGCACGTTTTGTAACAAGTATCTACCCTCAATGTGGGTAGTTAGTACTTGTTGTGGATAGTTAGCTTTGTTCTGTGAGACAGAGTTGTGCGAAGCACTTACGATACAGTAAGAATTACTTCAACATTTTATAAAAAGGTTATTATAAATGCGTAGTAGCAACTGTCTCAATGAAGTATTCGTTCGCGGTTTAGTAAAGCACCTACAAAAGAATCATTTATTTTTCATCTTCAAAAAAAAAAAAATAAAAGTTTTGAAAAACAATATTTTTTCATTCTAAAGTTTACTTAGATAATGTTACTGAAGGTATGGGTACTAGCTGATTGTACAGAAGTAATGGAGTCAGAAAGGTTCGGTGCCACTGCCTTAATCGATTTCAGAAAAACGAAGGAAAATGAAATTACGATGGCCTAAAGGTATTGTCATTGTCCGTTCTGTTAACCACTGCCTACTGTCGCAGTTTCGAATCCTGTGTGATGTCGTTAGGTTTAAGTAGTTCTAAGTCTAGGGGACTGATGACCTCAGATGTTAAACCCCGTAGTGCTTGGAGCCATTTAACCACTGCAGGCCTACCTCTCGGTGCGTTTCTATTTGGCTCGCATACAGGATGTCCCGTTTATCTTGACCACACCAAACAACTTCTTATCCATAAGGAAAATAAAAAGCGTATGAAGCAAATGTTGTTCACCTAGCGGGGTGATATTACCCAGAATTATTGCCTTTCCTGTAACATTTCTCGTTGCAATGATACGAACAGCAGCATGCTTCCTCTCCTCAAGACCTGTCCAGAAATGTATCACAGTGTAGCATTCACGTAAACATCACGCTGTTAAAACCTTAACGCAAAGCTGACTTTGACTCCGCTGTACTAGCACGGAGTGCAGGTAGTACAGGGCGTCCATAAAGTGCCTTTACAACTTCAAAATTTTATTACAACGGCAGTTGTTGAAATATTTTAACAAAATTTCTTTTATTGTAATCACTGTTTACTAAAGTTTTTATATATACTAAAATTTTGTGTTTCAGATACTCTGTTGATGGAAGGAACTAAACCTCTATAAAATGGCAACTCCTCAAGAGAAGGCACAATGTGTGTCCAGGTTTATTGAGACAAAATCGAATGTTCAGACTCAACGAAACTTCAGAACGAAGTATGGAAGAGATCCACCATCGCGCCCTTCAATGCGTGCGTGGCACAAAAAATTTATGGAGACAGGAACAGAGTTGGATAAAGGGAGGAGCAGGCGAACAAGAACATCCGATGAAAGCATCAATCGCGTTTTAAACGTCTTCACTCTTTCACCTACGAAGTCCATCCGCACTGCTTTCAGACAGTTGCAACTACCACGTTCAACTGTGCATGAGGTCCTCCACAAGAACTTACGGTTGTACGCTCACAAAGTTCAACTGTTACAGACACTTGAGCCAAATGACAATCCAAAACGGACAGAGTTTGCACTCAACATGCTGGAACGCCTTTCGGAGGATGAAGCATTCCTCAAGCGAGTTTGTTTCAGTGACTCGGCAACTTTTCATGTTTCTGGGACATGAAACAGACACAATGTGAGAATCTAGGGATCTGAACACCTCCATGTGACCTTCACCGGGATAGTTCAAAACTTGAATGTATGGTGTGGAATCATGTGCAACCGAATAATTGCTCCATTTTTCTTCAACGAGTCAACAATTACTGCAGATGTTTACCTCGACCTTCTGACCGAATATGTAGCACCACAGCTGATTGACTTAATAACTGACTGACTTACAACCAACTGTCATTTTCCAGCAAGATGGTGCACCACCACATTCGGGACTGCATGTTCGACGATTCCTCAATGAAACAGGCAGATGGATTGGGAGGGATGGGCCAATTCCTTGGCCCCCGCGTTCGCCAGACATCACTCCCTTGGCCTTTTTTTTAATGAAGGTATGTAAAGCATATCGTGTATCAAACGCAAATACGGGACATTGCTGACTTGAAGCAAAGGATTCGCAATGTCATCGCCACCATTGATGAGGCTATGCTACAGCGAACATGGCAAGAAATCGAGTACCGTCTTGGTGTGCTTCTTGCAATTAAAGACACCCATATAGAGGTCTATTAAACACTATCAAAAAAAATTTTACAAACAGTGATTACAATAAAAGAAATGTTGTTAAAATATTTCAAACAACTGCCGTCGTAATAAAATGTTGGAGTTCATAGTAAGAACATGGGAACACAAGAAAAATGCGCACCTATCATTACTTTTTGGATAGTTAACATTCCCCGTAGATGAGCAGCATTTCTACCCTCTCTTTGGGTACGATTTGATGAAACTTTCAGCTGAAGACCGTTTATTGAATGACCAGGGTTCATTTTCCTTGTGTTTCCGTATGTTTATTGTCCATGGTCCCTACACTGTGGAGTCTGTTTTGTTTAAGTCTTTTAATGGCGTCGTGTGTACGTGAATGGTACTCCGTGATACCTTTGTGGACAGATCTTGAGGAGAGGAAGTGGAATAGGTAATAAAAAATATAGGGCGTTATTTTTTTAAAAAAAAGACATATTGCTGTTCATATTTTCGCGTCTCTGTCGTAAATTGTTTCGTTATAAACTCTTTTCTGTTATTATTATGATTATTTGCGTTATTATTATTCTTGTAACAACGCATATATGAAAAGAGCCGCGAAATATCTGTTAGTAATGCTGTGCTTTGAATTTCTCTATCATCATTACCTTTTAACAAAACAAAATATATATATATTGAGATCTTATTGTTCTGTATCTGGCCTACAGTTAAAGGAACGTTTTTTCGTGACTGTAACTCATTCTAAAAATCAACATATCTTCCCTACTTTATAGTTATTGAAAATGGAAATTACTTTGTTATGAACACTGATGTTACAGTTCGTATGATCGTTCAACAACAAAATTTTGCAGTGGATTTTGTTTCTCGGTAAAACACCATTCAATACCACGACTAGCACAAGAACATGAGACTCTTATTGAAAAAATACGTTTTCACTATAAAGTTTGCCAGACCAGAACGGAGCACAGCAAGATTCCTATTAGAGTTTGAAGGTACATTAACTTATTTGTACTGTGAATTATATACAATCAGCAGCCCGCGTCAACCTGCAACACATCATAAAATCTGCTGATCTGCACTGCAAGTCTGGAAGCTAAAAGAAATAATATTATTTTACTATTACTTTACCGCTTCCTTGCGGTATGATAGACTATATTGGAAGTCGTTTGAATACGCCGCGGCAGCGGCTCTTTCGTTCGCCACGCAGCTCAGCACCACAGATAATATTTATATAACTGAAAAAAATGTCTCAACAGGACGGGATAATAGGCAAGCAAGCTTTAACAATTAATAATGCAAGTTTTCATTTAAATAACTCTATTAAAACATTTAAATATTTCAATTGTTGCACACCTTTATGAATTCACATGTAATGGCGTACATCTCTTAGTCTCGACAAAAGAATGCTACACTAGCGTTCGCTACTACGACACAGGATATCTTACTCGCTCGACTCCCAGATGATGAAGACAAAGAAATTAATGTTCATCACGTATTATATACTAGTTACTTATTTTAATCTTTGTTATACATTTATCGTCTGTGGCGGTTTCATTACTCGCCGACGCAGATGTGCTCAAAAATAAATAATAAAAAAAAATACATAATTTTATACAATAACACAATATGATACATATAATTTTCTCATTACTACATAATATGTTGTTTTTGTTTCTTACTAGACGTTACAATATCTACGTAACGAATAAAGCTACAGGAAAAGCAATCGTGTTGTTTTATAACCCCCTAGTGGCTAAACCACTTTTGCTTGATACTTGTTTTTATTTTGCATTTCGACAAGAAGTTATTAGGGGAAGTGAAGGAATGTGTAAATACTACTTCCGACTCAGATTTCGGAAAAAGAAGGATCAGTGTCTAACGTTACTTGAGACAGAATATCACCTACAGTTGGGGAAAGATGGAGAAGGAAATCGGTATTGTGCATTTCAAAGGAACCAACCCGGAATTTGCCTCTACCTGTCTACGGGAACCACAGAAATCTGAATTTTCTGACGGGGTCTGACCTCTACCACCGCTACGTGGTCATCATCATCATCATCATCATCATCGGTATCATCGCAATTGCGTGTCCAGCATCTGCCACAGCAGCATCTTGTGACGTACGAGTTTAGGATCAGATCAAAAACTGGACTTATACACGAAATTTTAACGCCCTGAAAGAATGTAACATTTTGCACTGTTTAGAATTTTTGTCACTTAAAAACCGTTTAATTTTTGTCTGTCTGTATCTTCCCCCAGATCAGAGAGTAAGAAGAGAGACTGATTACTGTGTACTGCAGTATCTGGGAGTCGGTTGTCAAAAGGATAGCTATCAGCTTGTATTCTAATGAATACGCCCGCCTGGCACTGCGACTGCGATTTCATTCGTCCGCTCTTTGCGGACAGATACATTACTGGTGGTACAGCAGAGAGCAACTTAAGCCTGCCATCGCAGGCACTCTCTTGACGTCATCAGGGAGAGCATTTTATTATAGCACCTGAACAGATAGTCAACGAAACGTAGTGCCCCTTCCACGTCAGAGACACTCCGTGCCTCTTCTTGGAGAGACAAGCGCACTGGAGTCCGACTTTAGAACCAGCAACGTGTAACGTGTCGGGTGTTACAGACGAGCGCACAGCGTGGCATGACGACCGAGCGAAGCGTATCCCCTTCTGAATGGAGCGTGAAGAGAACTACATGCCTCAACATGGAAATGGTGAGCACTTCTGTGCAACTGCATAAATTAGGTAGCGCCATCAGCATTGTGGCAGTGGACTTGTCGTTACGAAATCGCACATCGGTTTTTTTTTTTTTTTGTGAAAAGATAGTGTTGTGTCTCGTGTAACAACGAGAAATGTGTTGCAACAAGTGTCGGAATCTGAAAGCAGGTGCCTTTCGAGACTGTGATGGGTCGTTCCGCTGTATTTCTGCTTGCCTTATTCAAGTTCCAACGACTGCCATGCGACTATGGAAACGATGGGTCCAGGAGGCTCACACTGGATGTCATGCAGAATCTCAACAGCCCCCCGCCACTCATCTAGCGCCTGAGAGCATAGACGCACTGTTCGTTCGGCCACAGGATCGTACAACCACGTCAGGAGCCTTCTGTAACGAAATGGGCTTCTGCTGCAGCAAGACAAGTATCCACAGTAGCTCGGCGTTGGGGTACCACGACTGCCACCATTGTTGCGGCTTCCTTTGAGAGAGAGGCGCGCCTTCAGTGATACGCAACGACGGCACTGTACACAGAACTGCTTGGTACCACGTCCTTTCTTCAGACGGCTCCCTGTTCTGCATACAGCATCACGATGGACGTATCCACGTGTGGAGGCTGAAGGAGATCGAACCTTGCGAGATTTCAGTCGTCATCGTCTTATAGGCCCATCACCTGGCGTGATATTATGTGGTGACGTTGGGTAGGCAATACGATCTCACCAGATTCGCATAGCTGGTAGTTTGGATAGCAGCCGTCACATTTCTAACGCCTTAGGCCCGGTAGCTGATCTTTTTCTTCCTCACGATATCTTTCAACAAGATAACACAAGACGACGTATTGCCTGTGCTGTCCTGACCCACCGCGATACACAGGCTGTTCAAGTGTTGACCTGGGCAGCACGTTCTTCAGTCTAGAGTCACTCTTCTCCACCTGTACTAAGAGTGGGGATAGGCAGCCAACCCAGCACCACGAATTTCCGCGAGGATCTCGGAATTGTCCGAAGTGTGCAACTCTCTTTGAGTGCCGTGCTGAGGGAGGGTTACATGACCTTTCTTATGTAAATAATACTAACAATTGTCGAATGTACGGTGTTTGGTGCGGACAGGTAGGGATGGCCGTTATCGGTGAAACAACCGGTTTTTTTCCTCTCCATTTTAACCTGATTGTAAAAACCACTCAAAATAACCGGTTTCTGGAATAACCGATTTTCGGATCTTTATTACTACATTTCCTGCAACAAACGTAGACATCGAACGATGACTGAAACATTCTAAGAGTCCCTCAGATTTTTGCATTATATATTTCAAAATACGTAGAACAAAATATCAAATAAGATAGGTAAATAAAAGAAAAGTCCACCATTCGCTGTTTCTCCCGAAAAGCAATGATGGCTTGAATACTACAAAAAATACACCGGTATTCTCCGAGTGATTCTATTTTTTTTAATTTCTGCTTAAAAATCTTGCTGTAATCGACGTGCTTAGTACTATTATACATTACGAATAGCCAGTAGTAAAGCATGAAAACTGAGGTTGGAGAACTCTGTATTTCGTGTTACGTTGTCTTTTTCCAAGGGTTACAAACAGATAAGGACATATTCTGTAGACACAATTAGCAGGTCAGCTAGTTTCTATTTCTGTTGTAAATTACGAATGGAGTGTTAAGTTTATAATTTATTATGTTTCCATAACTTCCTTTTCCTTATGTTATTTCATAGGTATAATGGATAAGTAATAAGCTGTTGAGCAAATTTTTTATCGTCCTTTTCATTAATTATTTCGAAGGGAAACCCCGTTATCAGCCAAATATATATAATAGTCTTTACTTTTAGCAGAATTTTGAATGGGACTGATTTTTTACTGATAAAACCGAAAATGCTGTTTCAAAATATTCAATTGAAAAATTTAGAGCGCAAGCAAAATACAGTATTTACCGGGAACAATTACTTGAAAAGACTTAAAATTTCAGTAATGAATTAATCCATTCACCAGAAATTACTGTTCAATTTGTTCATAAATAGTCCTTCTCCAGTTCGTTGCCCTGTATGTTGACTCTTTCATCAGAAACAGTATCGTCCAAAGGTTATACTAGTCTTTCAGAATCCGAAGAACTTCCAACCAAACTAGATTTCAAATAAAGTTTTATTAAAAAATGAAAACTTTTAGCACCATTGCTAGGGCAAATTGATAAATCGGTTTTATATCTGGTTATCAGTAGAAATTAAAGAAAACCTGTCATATCGACACAAAAGAAATACCGAAATATACCAGTTATTTTGAAGTAAAATATCGGTATCGGTTTTAATCGGTCGGTTTTTGCCATCTCTAGGCATAGGGGTGAGTGAATAAAATGTTCTCGGTTTTCAAACCGCGTCAATTCGAATAAAATCCTGGAGCTTTCGATGGCAAGCTCCGCCATCGTCGTCAGGAGTTCACTGACTGCCGGGGTTGCTACGGTTTCTCGCTTGTATAGGAATGATGACATCATCAGCAGCCAGTCAGATAGACCCACTGTGGGGCGCGCGCGTAAGTCGACCCGGGCAGCTAGCGGAGCTATTGCCCGTGTCAGCACCGGTAGCGTCAGGTGGCGCCAGGGGCAGGCGCCACGTTTGAACTGCCGCTCCCGCGTCGCGCATCTGCCTCTGCTTTCTTTCGACGTCCAGCGCCCGCCCGCATGCCCTGCTGAGTGTGTATCCCTGGTCTCTGTTGAAACTGTTGTTTAAACGAATCTCGGCAGATTCCTTTATAACGGAGACCCAATATGTAGATGCATGAGCCAACACGTTTGCATTTTCGAACTGTATTTTATGTCCGTTTTCTAGGCAATGGCCCACTTGCCAAGTTCCCTTTGTTTTATATGGCGCTTGTTCTCAGTAAAACCCTCCGCAACCCTGTGATTTGTTTGTCCGATATACAGGGTGTTTCAAAAATGACCGGTATATTTGAAACGGCAATAAAAACTAAACGAGCAGCGATAGAAATACACCGTTTGTTGCAATATGCTTGGGACAACAGTACATTTTCAGGCGGACAAACTTTCGAAATTACAGTAGTTACAATTTTCAACAACAGATGGCGCTGCAAGTGATGTGAAAGATATACAAGACAACGCAGTCTGTGGGTGCGCCATTCTGTACGTCGTCTTTCTGCTGTAAGCGTGTGCTGTTCACAACGTGCAAGTGTGCTTTGGACAACATGGTTTATTCCTTAGAACAGAGGATTTTTCTGGTGTTGGAATTCCACCGCCTAGAACACAGTGTTGTTGCAACAAGACGAAGTTTTCAACGGAGGTTTAATGTGACCAAAGGACCGAAGAGCGATACAATAAAGGATCTGTTTGAAAAATTTCAACGGACTGGGAACGTGACGGATGAACGTGCTGGAAAGGTAGGGCGACCGCGTACGGCAACCACAGAGGGCAACGCGCAGCTAGTGCAGTAGGTGATCCAACAGCGGCCTCGGGTTTCCGTTCTCCGTGTTGCAGCTGCGGTCCAAATGACGCCAACGTCCACGTATCGTCTCATGCGCCAGAGTTTACACCTCTATCCATACAAAATTCAAACGCGGTAACCCCTCAGCGCCGCTACCATTGCTGCACGAGAGACATTCGCTAATGATATAGTGCACAGGATTGATGACGGCGATATGCATGTGGGCAGCATTTGGTTTACTGACGAAGCTTATTTTTACCTGGACGGCTTCGTCAATAAACAGAACTAGAGCATATGGGGAACCGAAAAGCCCCATGTTGCAGTCCCATCGTCCCTGCATCCTCAAAAAGTACTGGTCTGGGCCGCCATTTCTTGCAAAGGAATCATTGGCCCATTTTTCAGATCCGAAACGATTACTGCATCACGCTATCTGGACATTCTTCGTGAATTTGTGGCGGTACAAACTGCCTTAGACGACACTGCGAACACCTCGTGGTTTATGCAAGATGGTACCCGGCCACATCGCACGGCCGACGTCTTTAATTTCCTGAATGAATATTTCGATGATCGTGTGATTGCTTTGGGCTATCCGAAACATACAGGAGGCGGCGTGGATTGGCCTCCCTATTCGCCAGACATGAACCCCTGTGACTTCTTTCTGTGGGGACACTTGAAAGACCAGGTGTACCGCCAGAATCCAGAAACAATTGAACAGCTGAAGCAGTACATCTCATCTGCATGTGAAGCCATTCCGCCAGACACGTTGTCAAAGGTTTCGGGTAATTTCATTCAGAGACTACGCCATATTATTGCTACGCGTGGTGGATATGTGGAAAATATCGTACTATAGAGTTTCCCAGACCGCAGCGCCATCTGTTGTTGAAAATTGTAACTACTGTAATTTCGAAAGTTTGTCTGCCTGAAAATGTACTGTTGTCCCAAGCATATTGCAACAAACGGTGTATTTCTATCGCTGCTCGTTTAGTTTTTATTGCCGTTTCAAATATACCGGTCATTTTTGAAACACCCTGTACATGCTGCTACATTCGCTGTGAACACCATACACGCCGGACACTCTAAGAGCAATGTCGTTTTCATGAGGGCGCAACATATCTCGTATCTTGGGGGCGGGCAGGAACACTGGTCTTAGCCCATGTTTCTGCAGCAGACGTCCTAAATTGCTGCTAGTTGCTCCACAGTATGGCAGGAATGCAGTCCGTTTGGCCTCTTCTATTGATTCACCAGGTGTCTTTTCGTCGGCGGCCCTTGAAAGCGTTTGCGATGTCTCTTTTGCTGTATCTATTTTCCCCGAAACACGTTTTAAATCTGCAATTCAGACTGTAGGTGGTCGTCGTCAGAGATAATCTTGGCTCTGTGAACCAACGTGTTCAGTGTTGTTGCTTCTCCTTTGTTCAGAGTGAGGTTCTCCCGCTTGAATGCCTTTGCTCACCGTTCCAAAAACTAGAAGATTGTTGGGTTATGAGCTCGAACAAGTGGAAGCAAGCAGTCACGTGCTTACAGCAGGCCTGATACTGGAAACCTCGATGTGATCGACAGAAGAGCCGTCCTTCTGTCTTGGGCGGCCGAACTAGACTCCCGGGCAGTTCCTGGGATGGAACCGTAGTTGGTGAGACCCACAGAAAGATGCACGAACTGACGCGTACGGGAAAACGTGTCAGTTCGTGCATCTGGTTTACCTATCGGTGTCTCCCGTGTTAACGCTGGCGGCTGAGGTCGCAGGGCACGATGTAGCGAAATATAGGAAGACTAGCGGAAGATTTATCAACAGCGCCACCACCCGCCAGCCACTACGATTGGCGAACCCCGGCAGGGAGTTGCAGCGGCACGATCTGACGTACCCCCGATTCTTATCCAAGCTCAGTTCTGTTAAATGCCCAGAAGGGTTAGGTTGCGGTCGCAGTGGCACCGACGTCTGTGGATTCCTCCGACGGCCGACGACCGACATGGGCGAAAGAAGGCCGCCATTAAAAAAAAAATGGTTCAAATGGCTCTGAACATTATGGGACTTAACATCTGAGGTCATCAGTCTCCTAGAACTTAGAACTACTTAAACCTAACTAGGGATGAATCGAACCTGCGACCGTAGTGGAGTTTGTTTAGCATCTCCGTAACGCTCTCTCGCCACCTAAACGATCCCTTGACGAAACGCGCCGCTCTTCGTTGGATCTTCTCTGTCTCCTCTATGAGTCCTATCTCATAGGGATCCCAGATAGGTGAACAATACTCAAGAACCGGGCGAACAAGCGCATTATAAGCCACTTCTTTTGTGGATCAGCAACATTTCCTTCATTCTTCCGATGAATCTGAGTCTGGTTTCTGCTTTTCCCACTGTCTCTTTTATATGGTCGTTCCACTTAAGGTCACTCTGGATAGTTACGCCTAGATATTTTACGGCAGACGCTGTCTGTTTGTCATCAATAGTGTAGCTGTACTGTAGTGGATTTCTTTTCCTATATATGTGCAATATGCTACATTTATTTACGTTGAGGGTGAACTGCCAGAGTCTGCACCGTTCATCAATTCTCTGCAGGTCGTTCTGCAAGTTCTTACTATGTTCTGGCGTTGCTACTTTGGTATACACGACTCCATCATCTGCGGATAGCCTTAAAGAGCATCCGACTCTTTCTACTTGAATATTTATATATATTGTAAACAGCAACGGTCCTATCAAACTTCCTTTACATCTGTCGATTTAGTTCCGTTAAGGTTTGTTTATGAGTGACTCATCTGCTACCAGTCACGATTTTCTTTATTTTATTTTTCGCACGACGCGTTTCGGGAAATGATTCCCATTTTTAAGTGCGGTTTTTGTGTTTGTTATGTCATTCTTATGAGATGTTATCGATGTGTGAGATTCTGCTTCATTATGTTGACTTTACTGCAGTATATAAGAAAACACTCCATTTTTAGTTGGTTGTCGATCTTTTTGTAAACCAACAACCGACTAAAAATCGGAATTTACATTTTATTTTTGTTCATCACCACACGCCACTGAGCGTATGAGTTGCTGCTTCACGTACGTCTCGAGACCGTATGCATTTCAGGATATCGAATGCAAACATAAGGATGAAGGGCTATCGGCAATTCCCCTCTTCCCATTGTAACTTTATTTGCGGTGCGTGATACAGAGGTTGGAAGACTTAAAGATATTTTGTATGCTTCATCAGCTTGATTCCGAGCTCGTTGTCGACAGCTCACAAACTACTTCTTCGTTTTTCTCTTTTTTTTCTCCAATTTGCGACCTATGTATAGATTAATCTTGAAGTACCATTGCTCTCGTCGTGGATGAATAGCGTTTATAAAATTCACAATTCCCTAGTTTGTCCACTTCTCCATTACTGCACACATCAAACAAATAGAACACATGCCGGTATATGTGCGCGCTCAAACTATCTTACAAAAGCGGAAAGATATACGGGTATGTATGAGTTTCACATGTGGCTGGGTCCGATGTGGTCTTTAGTGATAAGTAAGAATTTTTGCTACGAAGATCGCGTCTTGAAACATTTTTTTTTTCTCAGTGACTGGTTTCGACAGGTTTAGCTGCCATTTTTTGAACTTCTGAAAATAATATTAACCGGCATAAATCGAACAACCGTAACGAGAGCACGCTCCATTAAGAAAACAGAGGCATCACATTGTTTTGTCAAATACGTAATTATTCTGTCTTATGTATTTAACAAGCCAATATGGCACCCGTGTTTTATGAACGGTGTGTGCTCTCGTTGATGCACATTAATATTTTTTCCAGAACATCAAACGATGACAGCTAAACTTGCAGAAACCGGTCACTGAGGTACTAAAAATATTTCAAGAAGCGATCTTGGCTGCAAAAATTCTTCTTAGTCACGAAATGATATTGTTTTCGCTCGGACGCTTGACTGTGGCACTGACGGTGAGAGAAGTACACTACTGGCCACTAAAATTGCTACACCAAGAAGCAATGCAGATGATAAACGGGTATTCAGTGGACAAATATATTATACTACAACTGACATGTGATTACATTTTCACGCTATTTGGGTGCATAGATCCTGAGAAATCACTACCCAGAACAACCACCTCTGGCCGTAATAACGGCGTTGATACTCCTGGGCATTGAGTCAAACAGAGCTTGGATGGCGTGTACAGGTACAGCTGCCCATGCAGCTTCAACACGATACCACAGTTCATCAAGAGTACTGACTGGCGTATTGTGACGAGCCAGTTGCTCGGCCACCATTGACCAGACGTTTTCAATTGGTGAGAGATCTGGAGAATGTGCTGGCCAGGACAGCAGTCGAACATTTTCTGTATCCAGAAAAACCTGTACAGGACCTGCAACATGCGGTCGTGCATTATCCTTCTGAAATGTAGGGTTTCGCAGGGATGGAATGAAGGGTAGAGCCACGGGTCGTAACACATCTGAAATGTAACGTCCAATGTTCAAAGTGCCGTCAATGCGAACAAGAGGCGACCGACACGTGTAACCAATGGCACCCCATACCATCACGCCGGGTGATACGCCAGTATGGCGATGACGAATACACGCTTCCAATGTGCGTTCACCGCGATGTCGTCAAACACGGATGCGACCGCCAAGATGCTGTAAACAGAACCTGGATTCATCCGAAAAAATGACATATTGCCATTCGTGCACCCAGGTTCGTTGTTGAATACACCATCGCAGGCGCTCCTGTCTGTGATGCAGCGTCAAGGGTAACCGCAGCCATGGTCTCAGAGCTGATAGTCCATGCTGCTGCAAACGTCGTCGAACTGTTCGTGCAGATGGTTGTTGTCTTGGAAACGTCGCCATCTGTTGACTCAGGGATCGTGACGTGGCTGCACGATCCGTTACAGCCATGCGGATAAGATGCCTGTCATCTCGACTGTTTGTGATACGAGGCCGTTGGGATCGAGCAGGGCGTTCCGTATTTTCCTCAACCCACCGATTTCATATTTTGCTAACAGTCGTTAGATCTCGAGCAGTGCGAGCAGCAATGTCGCGATACGATAAACCGCAATCGCGATAGGCTACAATCCGACCTTTATCAAAGTCGTGATGGTACTCATTCCTCCTCCTTACTCGAGTCATGACAACAACGTGTCACGAAGCAACGCCGGTCAACTGCTGTTTTTGTATAAGAAATCGGTTGGAAACTTTCCTCATGTCAGCACGTTGTAGGTGTCTCCACAGGCGCCAACCTTGTGTGAATGCTCTGAAAAGTTAATCATTTGCATATCACAGCATCATCTTCCTGTCGGTTAAATTTCGCGTCTGTAGCACGTCATCGTCTTGGTGTAGCAATTTTATTGGCCAGTAGTGTATTAAACAAAGCTGAGAGCGGGAGAGAAGCATTTACAGACAAGGACAGAGATAGATATTGACCTGCAGTACGACATATTCTCCACCCTTGTTGGACGACACTGGCAATCCTTCACCAGTACATTGGCCGCGACCTATAAGAACGTACAACGTCAGCAAGTATTTCCCAGCAATACTTCAAAATCGCCGTGTACTGCAGTCACATTGCAGCAATGTTGACGGCAAATATTGCCAAATATTGCCGTAAAATATGGCCCATCTAGAGGCACTTTAGAACCGTTGTTGGTGCCAGACGTACGACCAGGCCTGGGCTGACTGGTTTGGCCTCGCAGTGTGTCCGCCTGCGAGCAGGAGTCGTCCACGCGTGTCTCCTGCCTGTTCTGGCGCTGTGCGTGGAGGTCGAAAACGCCCGGCCACTGGAGCAGAACCACGGCGCAGGCCGCAGCAGTCGAGGGCTGCCAACCGATGGCCGCTCGTCCTTCAGCAGAGCGGCCAGGGGGAAGCGTCCACCCACCGCACGCTCTGATGCTTCCCGGACCTCGAGGTGCAGACAGCCAGTGGCAGCCGTCTGCACTTGCGTCTCTGTTACTAGACAAAGACAGAAAATTTTCATTTTTCATAGGGGAAAAAGGGATTGTTTGAAACAAATATTATATGAAAGTCCATTCCTTTACACTGATCAGCGAGAAAATTATGACCACCTACCTAATAGCCGGTATGTTCACCTTTGGCACGGTAATGGCGATACGTCGTGGCATGGAAGCAATGAGGCCTTGGTAGGTCGCTGAGGGAGTTGGAATCATACAGGGTGTCCAGAAAAGGACTCCCTGATTTCAAAATTAAGTATCTCGAAAACAAAGATCGATAGAGGAATGCAGTAAACGGTATGTTTATTGTGAAAGCTGTAAGAAGTTTATACAGCAGTTTGAAATAATAGTTACAAAAGCTGCTAACAGATGGCGCTGTAATCGCCATACGGAATGCCTAGTATAAATAGTGATCCGAAGCCCAGAGCGATCAGTTCCACTATTGAAACGTGAAAGGAGGTTAGCGTACCGAAGGAAGAGATTAAAACCATGTACTGCATTGAACAACGCGTTTTTCTGGTGCTAGAGTACCACAGGTTAGAAGAGAGTCCTACGGCAACAAGGCGAAGTTTTCAAGCACGAGTTAATGTTCCAAAAGGACCCGATGCGAAAACCATTCGTACGCTCTTCGCAAAATTTCAACGAACAGGCAGCGTAACTGATGATCTAGTGGGGCATGTTGGCTGCAAGAAAACCGCAGTTACTCCTGAAAATACCGCCACAGTTTCTGGAATTATTCAGCGAAATCCAGTGTCATCCGTGCGTAACATTGCATCTGAGACTGGTTTGAAGCGTCCCAGCACGCAGAAAATACTGAGAAAGAGCTTACACATGTTTCCATTCAAAATTCAAATTCACCAGGCCATACCCGTACGAGCTGTGCAAGGGTTGCCTTTGCTAATCAGATGCTCACAATGATTGATAGTGAAGGATTTGATGTTGGCTGCATCTGGTTTACAGATGAAGCACACTTCCACCTCAATGGATTCGTGAATAAGCAGAAATGGCGATTTTTGGGTTCCGAAAAGCCATATTGGTGTGAAGCGAAACCCCTATATTCTCCTAAAGTTACTGTGTGGGCTGCAGTATGCAGCAGAGGCATTATTGGCCCTTTTTTCATTCGAGAAACGGTCACTGGTGCACGTTACGTTGCAATTTTGGAACAATTTGTCGCCACACAGCAAGCGTTAGAGGATCGACCAGGTACTGAATGGTTTATGCAAGATGGAGCCCGACCACATCGGACCGAACAAGTGTTTCGCTTTCTTGAGGAATACTTCGGGAATCGAGTCATTGCTTTGGAATATCCCAAATTTACTGGTTCAGGCATGGATTGGCCTCCATATTCGCCGGATCTGACTCCCTGTGACTTTTTTTTGTGGGGCACAGTGAAAGACACGGTCTACCCGAAGCATCGCGCCACGCTGGACGAGCTTGAATCGGTGATCTCTGTGGCATGTGAATCCATTTCGGTTGAGACACTACGAAATGTGATGGCGAATTTCATTCTTTGTTTGCGCCACCTCTGTAGTGCCAATGGTGAACATTGTGATGTGATTGCTTGCAAAGATTGTTTTCATACGATTATTTCACTTATGTATGCTGATATGAGCTGTACAGCGTACAGCGCCATCTGTTAGCAGCTTTTGTAACTATTATTTCAAACTGCTGTACAAACTTCTTACAGCTTTCACAATAAACATACCGTTTACTGCATTCCTCTATCGATCTTTGTTTTCGAGATATTTAATTTTGAAATCAGAGAGTCCTTTTCTGGACACCCTGTATCTGCACGCACAAATCGCCTAATTCTCGTAAATTCCGGGAAGGGGGGTGCTGAGCTCTGACGCCACGTTCAGATCGGCTTCAGATCTGGCGAGTTGGGGACCAGCGCCTCATTTGGAACTCGCCACTGAGTCCCTCGAACCACTCCATCGCATTCCTGGTCTTGACGTGGCGTATTATGCCAGTGGAAGACAGATGAAAGTAGTATTTGAAGGGAAGCCAAACACCAAACGCCTCATAGAACGACAAAGGCTGGATTGACGACCTGTCGAGCGACCTGGCAGGCCTGGGAATTGAAGAGACTTCGAAGAACTAAGGAATGGAGGTAGTTTTGCGGAAGCAGCGCGTGGTCTGCAGGCCATATGACCGCTGTATATGTATGTACGTATGTATGTAGCTGTTGGGAAACATGATCGTCTTGAAGGGGTGTACGTGGTCTGCAACCAGTGTACGACACCCGTTGAGCGTCACGCTGCCTTGCGTGAGCTCTATTGGATCCACGGATGCCCACGTGATTATTCACCAGAACGTAATGGAGCCGCCTCCAACTTGTCTCCGTACCGCAGTACAGGGGTCAAGGAGCTGTTCTGAAAGTCAATGGATTCGTGGCCTCCCGTCGGCACGGTGAAGAAGCTATCGGGATTCAGCAGACAATGCAACTCTCTGGACTGCGCGAACGTCCATTGCCGATGGTCACTTGCCCATTTCAGTTGTAGTTGCCAATATCATAGTATTGACACTGCCACATGCATCAAAAAAATGGCTCCAAGCACTGTGGAACTTAACATCAGAGGTCATCAGTCCCCTAGACTTGGAACTACTTCAACCTAAGCAACCTAACGACATCACACACATCCATGCCCGAGGCTGGATTGAAGCGCCTAGAACCGATCGGCCACAGAGGCCGGCCCACATGCATCGGTCGTCGGCTGCGGAGGCCCATCGTTTCAGACACACTTGTTTCTCTGTCCAGCATTAGAGTTCTGCCACAGTCAGTGTGCGATTTGTGCTTTTACCAGTGGGGGGGATGTCTTAGGGGGCTAGTATAATTACATATGTTACTAGCTTGGACCGTGCCGTTACCCATGGTTAAACAGTTATTTATAAATAGATGTTAATGCCGAAACTCACTATTCACGCGTATGCACTACAGAAAAGCCATCACTTGTTATATCTTTAAAAGTACATTATTGGTAAAACTTATTTACAAAATCATCTACGTACAGGTATACGACGGGAATTCAAAAAGTAAAGGCACATTTGTGAAAAGTTGTACTTATTCTGATGATAGAAAACTGAAAATGCGTTATTTTTCTACGTAACCTCCCTAGACTTCAATGCAGTTTTCCCGACGTTTTACGAGTTTTTTTTTATTTCATCAGAAAATACGTTTTTCTGTTGCATCTGTAACGAATTTTGCACCGCAGCAATGACGTCTTCATCACTTTCAAATCTTCTTCCCTGTAGTGCTTCCGTTAAGGGTCCAATCATGTGAAAATCACTTGGAGCCAGGTTTGTACTGTATCGTGGATGTTCCAGCTCCTTGAATCTCAACTCCTTTATTGCATCGGCTGTCCGTTTGGCAGAATGTGGGCGAGCGTTATCTTGCTGCAGGATGACACCTCTTCACAGTTTTCCACGACGTTTGGATCTGGTTGCAGGTTTTAGTTTCGTACGCAACACATCACATCCACCATACAATACAGACCTGGCTTTAAAGCCTCGTTTACGCTGGGGCGACGTCTTGCAAGATTGTGGCATGCTACAGAAATGTGTCGTGCGTCGTCTTGTAGCATGCTACAACAGGCAACATCTTGCGGCGTATGTTTCATGCGGCAGGTTAATTTATACCAAAGCAACAGAATTTGTGCCACACGTGTGTGGGTCTTGTAGTATAAAGGATGATAAAGTATCGCAGCGGCGGCCTACTTGGTACTTGCACATGCAGCTAACAACGGAAATGAAAACCAAAGGAGAAGAAAACGATGGTGGAAGAGAAGAGTATTTAAGCGAGGCCCACGAAATAGTATCCTAGGAACTAGAAGCAGACGATGGTGCGTTATTTAGTAGTGTGTGCTTTCGTCCCAGGCGCTTTAGTCCTCGCCATATCGTTGCCAAAAGGTAGCCTAACGGTAAATGTTCGCACAGGTACCAGGTCGGTCACCATTCTGTGTCAGGGCCCTGGGTGGGACTTTCAGCCCCCAGCTCACCCAACTCTGCAGTACGACTGCTGCGGTATGACTGCCACACTACTTCCCTCGCAAGCTCGCAAGTAAACGGATGACGCACCTTAGACGAAAGCAACAATGACAACAAGAGAGTGATGATTTAGTTCTAAATGTTTTGAAATGCTTAACTTGTACATAACACTTTTTCAAAATTAGTAAGAAAACATATTAATAGTATTAATAGTAAGACTGTGTTAAAAACTTTCAGTGTTCGGCTCCACAAGTTTAAATTACATGTAAAGTTTTACTCCAGTGCGTGGGAAATAAACATCCCAGGTTGGGATGCATAAACTAAAGACAGAGGAGGGGATGGTCTGGTGCAGAGGGGGGGGGGGGGGAGGAAATCCCCCCCCCCCATCCCCCCCTGCAAATCGCACACTGGCCACAGTTCGCCCCTGCTGTGTTTTACCAGCGTTCCCAGTCTGCGATGTAATGATGGGTGGCCGCCCAAACCCACGACGTCTGGAAGTGGTCTCACCTTGGTTTCGCCACGTGCTGAAGACACTCAGCAAAGCACTCCTCGAAAACTCGACAAGTCGCGCAGTTTCCGAAATGCTCGTGCCGAGCCTCCGGGCTATCACTATCTGCCCTCGGTCAGACCCCATTCTACACAGGGACAGCACGCTCACAGATACTACATGCACCGTGAGTGTGTCTGACTAGCAGTCATTTCTCGCCAGATAACGCTGCTATCACCTGGACAAGTTTGTATCGGTAGTAGGTCGATGGTCATAATGTTATGGCTGATCAAATGGTTCAGATGGCTCTAAGCACTATGGGACAACATCTGAGGTCATCAGTCTCGTAGATTTAGAACTACTTAAACCTAACTAACCTAAGGACATCACACACATCCATGCCAGAGGCAGGATTCGAACCTGCGACCGTAGCAGCAGCGCGGTTCCGGACTGAAGCGCCTAGATGCGCTCGGCCACAGCGGCCGGCGAACCGAATCAGCGTCCGCATGAAGCCCAGGGGTAGTTCACCTCCACGCTAGTAAGTGTGTGAGTCGACTTTGGAATCATTCAAATGACATCAGGTACCCTTTCAAGCTGTGAACGTCTTTTTCGTTTTCTCCTCCCGTTCTAGATGCTTCAGGGTGCTTTTTTATCAGCCTGTGTATTAGTGACCCAGTAACCAATTATCCAAACACTATTACTACTGAAACTTCCTGGCGGATTAAAACTGTGTGCCGGACCGAGACTCGAACTCTGGACCTTTGCCTTTCGCGGGCAAGTGCTCAGAGCTCCACTTAAGCCAGTACCTCGTCTCCTAGAGCACTTGCCCGCGAAAGGCAAACGTCCCGAGTTTGAGTCTCGGTACGGCACATAGTTTTAATCTGCCAGGAAGTTTCATATCAGCGCGCTGCCGGCCGCGGTGGTCTCGCGGTTCTAGGCGCGCAGTCCGGCACCGTGCGACTGCTACGGTCGCAGGTTCGAATCCTGCCTCGGGCATGGATGTGTGTGATGTCCTTAGGTTAGTTACGTTTAAGTAGTTCTAAGTTCTAGGGGACTGATGACCACAGCAGTTGAGTCCCATAGTGCTCAGAGCCATTTGAACCAACCATCAGCGCGCTATGACTACTGTTTGTGGAAATGCAGACTTCTTTATGGTTTCCCTTGCGGAAATAATACGTCTAAAGTCTTGAAAGTTGTCTAATTTGAGCTCGATTTTTCATAAAATTTGGGGAACGCAATTGAGACAGGTTTTATCGTGAACCGCCTGTATTTTGATTCCGTGACAATTAAAACTTTGACTGCCACTCTTGAATCTTCCTACCTGTGCCCTGAATATGACTGTGGCATGTCAGGTCGAAATATCGTGCTAACAAGTGAACGACGACTGGCTGCAGCGCCTTGACGTGGTCTAGTTAAACGTCTCCAGTGGTGCGTCCGCGCCACAGCCAGAGACGTCACGGTGCGCCTCCCGGCTCACATTCCGCTATGGCAGCGTGATGCAGCGCGGGGACAGCTGGTCGCCAGTGACCGCACACTGTGGAGTGTGTACCGGCAGGCAGTCTCCCACGTTCTTCGAATTAGCGCCGCGACAGGCTGGCCAACATTCCGCGGCCGCCTTTCCACGGCTCTCGTCGCGCTCTGCAAACCACGCGAGCCGGCTGGCCGCCCAGGTTGTGTTCCTGGTCCGCCTCACATCCCCCCCCCCCCCCCCCCGCAACCCTCCGTGTGCCGACAGAGGACACTCGGGCTATCCGAGTACTGCGGGTCAGCGCCTGCACTCCTACTAGTGAGCAAAACCATATACGCCTCGGTACCAAACACTAGTGAAAACTCGGACAGAATCACGCGGTGAAGGAACAGTAAATATCAGCTTCCATACTGCGCGTACATTGGACAGGTACACGCGTCACGCAAACAACAAAGCGGACCGCTTCTCAAGTTTCGGTATCTACGAATTTATGCAATTTTGTCATATGATGACATGGTTGTAGACCGTGGCTGTTATTTGAAGACAAATGTTGATGCTGTTGGGACAGCAACCAGCCACAAATTTACTTTCAGTTCCTTTATTCAAAGGGTACCGTTACCGGTTTCGAATCGTTGTGACTCATCTTCAGACGGTTTACACGCTTTCCTTATGACATGTGGTGTGTTTTTTACAGATTAATTATCCTAAAATATAAATAATACATAATTATAAGCACGCCACACACAGATGGTTGCGTTACAGGTTTCGTTGCGTGTGACTTACGTGAGATGTCGGTTTGGAGTGTTTGTTTCCGTAACATTCGTCCAACAGATGTGAATCTTCTTATTGTTGCACACGTAAATTTTCTCACTGAACTCTTTAGATTTGTCACAGAGAAGATTTCTACCACGCACCACATGTTTAGATACCTACAAAGAGCTTACAAACATATGAGTATCAAGGAGTCTATGATATATCGTAACATTTGAAGATGTCCTATGTTTGGAAAGGATCATATTTTTAGTTACATAACTGAAATGCATTTTACACTGCCTGTCTGCAGATCAAGTAGCAAATTTATATGTTACTATAACTCTCATTATGCTAAATGTAATTAAATATTGTACTATTTTACCTATACATAGGAACAACTTTATAATTAATGCAAAGTATCAGCTCAAAAAATCAATGTCTCTGCGCTAGTGTAAAATGCATTTCAGTTGCGTAAGTAAAAATATGATCCTTTCCAAACATAGGACATCTTCAAATGTTACGATATATCATAGCATCCTTGATACTCATATGTTTGTAAGCTCTTTGTATGTATGTAAACATGTAGTGCGTGATAGAAATCTTCTCTGTGACAAATCTAAAGAGTTCAGTGAGAAAAATTTGTGTGCAACAATAAGAAAGCAGTGGGAATGTATTCACATCTGTTGGACGAATGTTATGGAAACAAGCACTCCAAACCGACATCTCACGTAAGTCACATGCAACGAAAATCTGTAACGCAACCATCTGTGTGTGGCATGCTTATAATTATCTATTATTTATATTTTAGGGCAATTAATCTGTAAAAAACACACCTCATGTTATAAGGAAAGCGTGTAAACCGTCTGTAGATGAATCACAACGATTCGAAATCGGTAACAGTACCCACTGAATGAAGGAACTGAAAGTAAATTTGTGGCTGGTTGCTGTCTCAACACCATCAACATTTGTCTACGAATTTGACTGTGATGCTTGAGACCTGGTAGTCAAGGGAAGGCAGGATTCGGTTATTATTGTGGACGGGGCCGTAATCACTTACTATTGATTGCCTTTTACAGTTACACACAATTTATTTTCACCACTAATTCCAGACTCAACAATAAATAAAAATATCACACGTTATTAATGAAGGAATGAACATCTGTGAAAATAATAGTGTTTTCAGTGAGTTACAATTTAGCAAATCACCATTAAATACATATACAGCAGATAATGTTTTAAAAGCTGGCCACTGTGATCTGTGCAGAAGGCCTTACACGCCAGGAATGGCAATAAATTAAGAATTGTTTAGAACTCGCTGCAACTTACAAACTACAGGTATTGAAATATTAAAGGCAAATCACCACAGACACAGCAGAAGGCAGCAGACGCCAGGAATGGCAGTAAATAAGGTTTTAAGGCTTACTGCGTAAATACAAATACCAAATTAGAATTTTAAGGTAAGTGTCCACAATCACGGCTGAAGGCGTTTCACGCCAAGAATGAAAACAATATAAAAAAAATTTAGAAACCTGCTGTAAAACAGCAAATACAATAGCAAAGGTTAATTAAAGAAAAACAAGCAACTGATCACCAAACGGGTGAAATAAGATGATGATAAACTTTGTTACACAACCCTTAACATCCACTGAACACTACACTGCTAGATTTATTCCAGAAGGCGACCAGAACTATTAACTAGACATATATAACTCTTTAATGTAGGTATTACAAGGTATTGTAATAATTAATACAATAATAAAACACATGGACCAGTACATAAGTTTCTTAAAGGGTACTGAGGCAGATTATACCCGCTGAAGGAGCGTTACACTGAACTACCCGCCATCAGACCTCCTTTGAGAACAAAAATGTCTTAAGAACGAAGGGACCACAGACGGTGCTCCAGGAATCGGCCTCTGAGAAGGTCCGGCAACAAACACTTTCGCGAGCGATGAGATAGGCAGCCAGGAGTTGCATTCACTTTTCAAGATGGTAATTCAGACTATTGGCAGTCTAACGAATGACTAATTATAATCTTGCTGAAGCTACCTGACGTCCGATAAACCAAATGCAACTATGGAACAATAAACCAAAGCCGGATCCGGCGGTCTGCACTACGTCCCCTGAATACTGTGTTTATAGCGCCCAGAACGAGAAAGGAATCACTAGCGCCAACCGGCCTACAATCACGAAAGCTGTCAAAGCTACACGCCTTACCGGACAGCAGCGGCAAGGCGAGGAAACGTACACTGCTGTTACATACACTAACCCTTAGGACAGGTATCTGGGGCGTTAGCGGCCACTAGGCAGGAAAAATTACCGCTGGTTGAACTTAATAAATTGTAACAAGTTTAACGCAGTAAATAGTAATAACAAGTCGAGGAAAGCTAATCAGATCCGCCCTCCCCAAGCACTCCACTCGCTGCTCTTCGCCTCGGCGCATCTACGAGCAGCAACACGAATCCAAGTCACTGGAGAATCGCGAGATATCACAATGGTGGAGGTTTCTCTACTTGGATTGAAATGCACTTATCTTAAAGCTTGCTGGATCCGGTCTACGGCGAGGTAGTACACCCTCGCGACCACAGCCCTTCCATCTGGCAGTCCATGCGTGCCGTCAGCGGTGCCGGCGTGTTCGGTCACTGCGAGAATCTGGCTGCTCTTGAGTCCCCAACCGAACTGGCACACTCACACGACCCGTAAAAGCAACGACGTCGCCCCAAAGATAAGGCAACAGTTACCACATATCGATAACCGCCGCTGCTACCACTAGCGGAAAGGCAATTCTTGCGAAACCGAGTGGCGCCAGTCAACACGAGAAGAAGACAAACAACCGCAACCATGCCAACTAAGCGATATCGTCTGGCATCCAACAGAGGGCGCAAACATACAACAGCACCAAAGCGAGGCGCAGCACGGGTCAATGCTAGAAATTTTATGTAGGTCATACGGTACATCAGTTCAACACAGAATTTTAAGAGCACAATAGATTGACTGAGACCAATAGTACTGTAGTGTCGGCAGACTTGCCAACACTACGCACACTAATTCAAAGAGGCGGCCAAGATGCACGCGCTAACTCACGAAGGATGGAGTGAGGTCTGAAACAGGAGACTTAATGAATGCTATAAAGAAAAGTACGTAGCTTCTGGACTACTTAACTTTTAATCCGTCCTCGTATACATCGTTCTTGATTATACATCTGGAGATTGTGGCGATACAAATGAGACTCGTATGATACATGCACTGATACAATTGGCGCCTTGCTAAGTCGTAGCCATTAACTTAGCTGAAGGCTATTCTAACTGCCTCTCGGCAAATGAGAGCAAAGGCTTCGTCAGTAGTCGCTAGCAACGTCGCCGTACAACTGGGGCGAGTTCTCGTACGTCTCTCGAGACCTGCCGTGTGGTGGCGCTCGGTCTGCGATCACACAGTGGCGACACGCGGGTCCGACATGTACTAATGGACCGCGGCCGATTTAAGCTACCACCTAGCAAGTGTGGTGTCTGGCAGTGACACCACAAGTACCACAGTGGAAACTCATTTGAAAGAGTCAGTCCACAGCATTTCAGAGGCCAGCAAAGTCCCACAAACACAAGCAAGAAAGAGTGCACTCGAGGAAATGGAAATACAAAATGTGCCATGAAGAGTGATCAATATTCAGGAAAATTGACAGGACCGCTCAACTGAAGCAAGAAAACTTGATATGGATACATGCCCTATTCCGCATGGTTTCCTAGATACAACACAGTGTATATTTGCTTTCGGGTTAGTGCGCCTCGCACATGTGTCTTACCTCCTAACCTCTTTGACATTTTATTCTAGAACGCCCTCCCTCGTTGCTTTCAGTCTCATTGCCTGAGATATCTTTCTGTCATTAAACGTGCCCGTTGTACGCGAAGTTGTCCGTGGTGTGTTGCGAGTGAAGTTACGCCCGCGATTGTGCGTCTATCAGAGAGAAGCAACGGTTACCTGTGTTGGTACACGCACTTACAGGGTGTTTCAAAAATGACCGGTATATTTGAAACGGTAATAAAAACTAAACGAGCAGCGATAGAAATACACCGTTTGTTGCAATATGCTTGGGACAACAGTACATTTTCAGGCAGACAAACTTTCGAAATTACAGTAGTTACAATTGTCAACAACAGATGGCGCTGCGGTCTGGGAAACTCTATAGTACGATATTTTCCACATATCCACCATGCGTAGCAATAATATGGCGTAGTCTCTGAATGAAATTACCCGAAACCTTTGACAACGTGTCTGGCGGAATGGCTTCACATGCAGATGAGATGTACTGCTTCAGCTGTTCAATTGTTTCTGGATTCTGGCGGTACACCTGGTCTTTCAAGTGTCCCCACAGAAAGAAGTCACAGGGGTTCATGTCTGGCGAATAGGGAGGCCAATCCACGCCGCCTCCTGTATGTTTCGGATAGCCCAAAGCAATCACACGATCATCGAAATATTCATTCAGGAAATTAAAGACGTCGGCCGTGCGATGTGGCCGGGCACCATCTTGCATAAACCACGAGGTGTTCGCAGTGTCGTCTAAGGCAGTTTGTACCGCCACAAATTCACGAAGATTGTCCAGATAGCGTGATGCAGTAATCGTTTCGGATCTGAAAAATGGGCCAATGATTCCTTTGCAAGAAATGGCGGCCCAGACCAGTACTTTTTGAGGATGCAGGGACGATGGGACTGCAACATGGGGCTTTTCGGTTCCCCATATGCGCCAGTTGTGTTTATTGACGAAGCCGTCCAGGTAAAAATAAGCTTCGTCAGTAAACCAAATGCTGCCCACATGCATATCGCCGTCATCAATCCTGTGCACTATATCGTTAGCGAATGTCTCTCGTGCAGCAATGGTAGCGGCGCTGAGGGGTTGCCGCGTTTGAATTTTGTATGGATAGAGGTGTAAACTCTGGCGCATGAGACGATACGTGGACGTTGGCGTCATTTGGACCGCAGCTGCAACACGGCGAACGGAAACCCGAGGCCGCTGTCGGATCACCTGCTGCACTAGCTGCGCGTTGCCCTCTGTGGTTGCCGTAGCGGTCGCCCTACCTTTCCAGCACGTTCATCCGTCACGTTCCCAGTCCGTTGAAATTTTTCAAACAGATCCTTTATTCTATCGCTTTTCGGTCCTTTGGTTACATTAAACCTCCGTTGAAAACTTCGTCTTGTTGCAACAACACTGTGTTCTAGGCGGTGGAATTCCAACACCAGAAAAATCCTCTGTTCTAAGGAATAAACCATGTTGTCCACAGCACACTTGCACGTTGTGAACAGCACACGCTTACAGCAGAAAGACGACGTACAGAATGGCGCACCCACAGACTGCGTTGTCTTGTATATCTTTCACATCACTTGCAGCGCCATCTGTTGTTGAAAATTGTAACTACTGTAATTTCGAAAGTTTGTCCGCCTGAAAATGTACTGTTGTCCCAAGCATATTGCAACAAACGGTGTATTTCTATCGCTGCTCGTTTAGTTTTTATTGCCGTTTCAAATATACCGGTCATTTTTGAAACACCCTGTATCTTCAGTAATGAAGAAATGCAGATGCAGTGCATGTTTACGGCTTCTACGGGGAAAGTGCTCCTGCTACTGTCGAAGAATACTGTCTGGGCTTTACGACACGTCGAATTCCCGATCGTAGAGTGTTTGTAGGAGTTTTCACTATGTTGCTTGAAGCAGGTATTCTTCTAAGTTCCCAGTTTTCTTTTGAGTGTGCAGTTCTACCACCTGTGCAGGAACAGCAACACCGTGGTGAAATGGCGCAGTGTAGTCCTACTGCCAGCAGACGGCGACTTAATCCACGTATCAGTACACGTGTACAGCGGACATTACATCCGGAAAAACTTGTTCCCATTTCATATACAGTGTATCCACAATCAGATTGCTGGCACCACCATACGACTTCAGTTTTGTCACTAGTTAAATCGTTTACCTCCATTAGTATTATTCGATGATGAGGCCACGTTTACACAGAATGGAATCAACAACACACGTGACAATCAATTATAGCCGAAGGAAGATTCACGCAGTAGAGAGGAAACCAATTTCCAAGTTCGTTTTTCGACCAATGTTTGGTGTGGCATGATCGATAACACGTCGAGAGTTCCAGTCAATTTAGAAGAGCGAATGATCAGACAATTTACTAGCACTTTTTGGAAAATTCGTTTGTTGAACATCCTGAGGACATACCTTTCGCCACGCGTACTGAAAATTTAAGTTTAGTACTTATTTTCTGATAGCGGCTATCGAGACGAATCCAATTATGTATAACAGTAAGGTCAATTAGGGTCAAAAAATTGGCATGAACGTCCATTTACAGAAGGTGTTCGAAGTGATGACCATTGGTATTAATGCAGTGCTGCAATCTTCTTATCATGGATTAGTGGTATTCCTTATCATTTGGCACTTATCGAAGCACATGCTCTGACAATTCTCTGTCGCATATCTTCAGGTGTAGTTGGAACGTCTTTATAAACAACGTCTTTTACGAATCCCCCAAGAAAAAAATCTGGAGGCGTCAAGTCTGGCTAACGAGCCGGCCACGACATATCTCCGCCGCGTCCAATCCAACGATTTCTAAATTGTCTCTGCAACTAATTTTTAGCCATCAGCGAAAAATGTGACGGACACCCATCGTGTTGATACCACATTCTGTTCCTTGTTCCTAAAGACGGTTCTTCCAATAACAGACCTAATGTTTCTTGCAGGAATGTGGTGCACTTCCTACCATTAAGATTTCCTTCGACGAAATAGGGGAATATAATTCCATCCTCCAAAATCCCACACCATTCATTCACCGACCACGGTTTTGGTGTGCAACTTGCCGCAGCCAACATGGATTTTCAGTAGCCCAATAATGCATGTTACGCAAATTAACATTTCCGTGGTTCGTGAATGTACCCTCTTCAGTAAATAAAATCAAATTAATAAATGTGTCATCCCTCTGAATCTGAAGTTGAGCCCATCGGCAGAATTCATGAGATGCATACAATCCGTAACAGTTAATTCTTGCTGGAGACTGGTACGGAAAGGATGATATTTATGGCGATGCAGAACACGAACATTATACTGCCTCGCGCCAGATTCCCTTGCGATTTGATGCGAACCAACACAAGGATCTCGAACCACAGTGGCAAGAGTACCAATTTCCGTTTCCTCGTTAGTAACTTTCCTCTGCCGGATATTTTTCCGATGCGTTAAAGATCCAGTTGTTCTCAATTTATCATACACATATTTAAATGTACGACGTGTTGGGTGAGTACGCTGAGGCTGTCTTTCAGCGTATAAGTCGCTAGCTGTCACTGAAATTCGTTGGCATTCTCCGTACGTGAGAAGCATGTCGACTTGTTCTTCGAAGCATAAATAATTCACATTCGCTTGATTCGACGATACTAGTCTTACCGTTCCTATTAGTGTTGTATTGCGAAACCGTCGAATGGTGTTTACATGTCAATGGCACGTTAGATGGATACGCCGTATTCGGCGAATATTTACTATTTGCACGATATACGAGAGAGAATTATAAGAGCATGTGCTTCGATAAGTGCCGAAGTGATAAGGAATACCACTCACTCCATGATAAGAAGATTGCAGCACTGCATTGATACCAATGATACTTAGAACACCTTCTGTAAATGGACGTTCATACCACATTTTTGACCATCGTTGACCTTCAAAGACCTTACTGTTACACATCATTGGATTCGTCTCGATAGGCACTATCGCAAAATAAGTGCCAAACTATAGCATCCCATTTCAGAAAAAAAATTTGACCTTCATATCTCTGACGCGACCCCACCTAACAACAAAAAACCAACGCCATATTATGGCCCCCGTAGTCCCATGCAACATTTGTTCCACAAACTTTTCAACTGCCATCATACTTTGGGAGTTATAGTTAGTAACTCACCCTGTATAACTAGGTGCAACCAGCAGGTCTGTGGCGACTGTTTCTCGGTGTATCTTTGAACAACCGCTTGCTGTAAAGTGGACAATGTAGAGTCAACTCGGTAGGACAACATTCTGTGCGATATATATAGGTAGCTTTTACTTTTACATGCGTATGCTCCTACTGCAGTAATGTTATTTTAAGGCGATGACGAATATGGAACGTTGTTACCTTTCGTGTTTGCGACGACAGTGTTTACGTATTGAAATGTACATTTGCATAAGCCCACAAAGGATGAGAGTGTAAATTTACAAGTGGGAGTACGCACTTGAAGTGGAAAACAGTGGAAATCAGCTGATCGTGCAGTAAATAACGGCGATTGTATAACAGCCTGGGAGGTTAATAGAACTGTCTTCTGCTCTACCACGATTGGCCTGCTGTTGAATTGATGTGCCTTGTCCTTCATACGCTGTTGTGGTCTTCAGCCCGAAGACTGATTTCACGCAGCTCCTCATGGTACTCCATCCAGCGCAGTCCTCTTCGTATCTGCATCACGGCCGCAACTGACACCTGTTTCGAGCTATGTGTTGCACCCAAGCCCTGGTCCACTCCTATAACTTTTCTCGCCCACGCTTCCCTCCATTACCAAATAGACTCCTTCTTGGTAAGTTCTATTAAGCGATTCCTTCTTTTTCTCAGGTTGTACAATTAATTTCTTTCCTTCCAGATTCGATTTAGTACCCTTTTCAGTAGTCATCTTAATTTCCCATCTAATTCTTTATTTGTGTGGTCATATTGTTGCTTTATAATTATTAAGAAAGTTCGTATTTTTGTCTCCAAAAGCGTTTCATTTTATTAATGTAAAACATCATCAGTGGTGGCATTTTATGCCCCATTTTCGTTCACTCCAGGAAGTGTCCAAAATTTTTCAAAAAAAAAAAAAATCCGGTGCCAAACGAGAGAACACCTCTAAAAAGTTCAAGTACACGACAGTTCCTGATGTGAGCGTCTTCGGCCACAGAGTACCACTACCGATGATGTTTTATAACGACAAAACGAAACGTGTTGGTGACAAAAATACAAACTTTCTTGCAGTTGCACCAGTGGATTTAAAATACCTTCAATGGCCATCCAGCCATCAGTATTCTTCTGTTGCATCACTTTGTAAACCTTATATTGTTTGCTTGTCTGAGCTGTTTGTCGTCCTCGTTTCGCTTCCGTACAAGGCTAAGCGCCATACAAATACGTCCTGGAATTACTTCCTAACCATTAAATTTAGATTGGATGTTAACGGTTTTCTGCTTTTCAGACAAGCGTTTCGTGCAGTTGTCGGTTTGCATTTTATATCTTCTCTACTTCGGCAGTGGTCAGTCATTTTCTGCCCAAGCAGCGAAACTCATCGACTACTTCAGTTTCTCATTCCCTGATCTAATTACCTCATTATCACCTGATCTAGTTGTTTTAATCTAGTTGATATTAACCTTACAACCACTTTTCAAGAGACTATTAATTCCGTTCAGGTGATGATCTCATATTCTCGCGTCGGGCTCCGTCCTTCCATCAAATCTGTTTACTTTTATCCTCACAGCGGCTCATTTAATTACTAACATGCACACACACATCTGAATTACTTCTGTTGGAGCTTTTTGTCATATGCAGGAACTCAGCACGTAGTTCAATTTACAACTACCGTTGCTGGCGCTTTATCTGTATAGTGCCGAGAGGAATTGAGCTTTACCTGATTGTGAATAGGGTGGGCCTAGCTTCTCGACAGAGTCTGCCACGAGAATCAGAGTTTATACCTAAGTAGCCGTTTTCTGTCACCATAATATTCAATTATGGAATATTTCTCGCCCACTTTTGCGAAGTATTTGAACGCCAACTTTACATATTCTCATGACATTTCACTTTCCGCATTTCGTGCCATACTTTTGTGAATATCTCGGTCGGTGCAAGAGCTAAGAGAATGAAAGATACAACAAAAACACGACTCGTCATACTATGTTGTTGCCAATATTATACTCTTTTATAATCAGAGAGCACGTATGGAATGTTTTCTCGAAGGCGCCCATCTCCTCGAATTTCGTTCCAACCAATCCCGGTGCTCGGTGGTTAAAACTGTTACGGATCATCATAGCAATCCAACGTCATCAGTCTCTTGTCGAAACGATGCCGTAGACTTCGCTATAGTTCACCATGAATTCATCGACGTAGCTGCAGTTCAAGTGTTGATGAATTTTTATAAAATTAGCTGATATTTTAAGAATCTCCTAACAAAGTTTCCCGTTGTGCGGAATTAAAACTAAGATTAATAAGCAAAATGGTTTCACAGTTCTATAAAGGTTGAACAGAAACTTGATCGGGTAAAGGTGTTAATTTGGAAAAAAACGTAGTATTTTTGTTTAATAATTCACGTGGCTACCCCTGTCCAGGTAGAGATTGCAGTTCCTGTAAGCGCCTGCTGGTCGTCAGGTAGATCACCCGCTAAACAGACCTGCTTGCCGTGTAGTTCTCCGGGCATTTGTTAGGCGTTGCGTCGTCCAGCTCCTCCTTCATCCAAAACTGTCAAACGTTCCAATCTCATGATGCGAACCTCTTGCTGTGACATAGCTCTTGCAGACCTTTGCAGCGGCAGGATCATCTTTCAGGATGTTTGTTTACGAGCCTATGGCCCTACGCACATGATTTACATTGGTTATATGATCAGAGATAAAATACACTATAAAAAATCAATGAAGGATGCTCAATAAAACAAAACTTAACATGGCAGCCGATAAACTGTTGTGTTTTCATATTCTGACGTTCATATTGGCGACCCATTCAAGGCAGGACGGTGTGATGTTGAAGAACTCAGCCAGACTAACCTGTCAGGCTCTCAGTTCACTATCCTGGGCAATGTGTTGCACAGTCGTATTTCGAGCTTCACAGTTATAGCTAGGGCTGAGTAGCTTTCCTCACTTACAGAGATTGTGTGCACATATTCCGTGCCCCTTTTGGGGTCTGTTTAGGCTCTTCCATATCTATCGTGGAAGTGCAAAATCCTTAGCTTTTTTCTGTTAGATTGACACGATCACGGTTCTCGGGGGAGGCACTATCATTCCAGCTCTCGTGGCATTTAGTACCCCTGATGAACCCTGTAGGTACCATTTGTTGGACCACTTTCAGAGAGGGTGGTGGGAGGCTTCTAGAGCTAAGTCGGGATGGTTCCCACATTGCGACATATTCGTAGATGAAAAATGGTTCAAATGGCTCTGAGCGCTATAGGACTTAACATCTGAGGTCATCAGTCCCCTAGAACTTAGAACTACTTGAACCTAACTAACCTAAGGACATCACACACATCCATGCCCGAGGCAGGATTCGAACCTGCGACCGTTGTGGTCGCTCGGTTCCAGACTGAAGCGCCTAGAACCGCTCGACCACACCGGCCGACCTCGTAGATGTCAGTGATATATTATATAACGACTTCTATACCGCGTTCGATTCATGCCACGGGAAATGTCAGAACTGAAACAAGCTTTGTGGTTTCTTTTTCCTTTTTTAGTCATCAGTCTTCTGATGCCAACCTTTTCATCTCAGAATAGTATTTGCAGCCTACGTCCTGCGTTACTTGCTTGGTGTATCCCAATCTCCTTCCACTACAGTTTTTACCCTCTGCAGCTCCCTCTAGTGCTATGGACGTTATTCCCTGATATCTTAACAGATGTCCTACCATCCTGTCCCTTCTCCTTGTCAGTGCTTTCTACATTCTCCTTTCCTCTCCGATTACGTGGATAACCTCCTCATTCCTTACCTTATCTGTCCACCTAATTTTCAACATTCTTCTGTTGCAGCACATCCAAATACTTCGATTCTCTTCTGTTCCGGTTTTCCCCACAGTCCATATTTCACTACCATAAAACGCTGTCCTGCAGAAGTACATTCTCAGAAATTTCTTCCTGAAATTACAACCTTTGTTTGCTACTAGCAGACTTCTCTTGGCCAGGAATGTCCTTTTTGCCATTGCTAATCTGCTTTTTATGTTCTCCTTGCTCCGTCCGTCATGGGTTATTTTGCTGGCTAGGTAACAGAATTCCTTAACTTCATCCACTACGTGATCTCAGGTTATAATAAATTTGTCGCTGTTCTCATAACTCCTACAGACAGGGAAATATCGCTTTATTTTATAGTCAAATTCGATGCTCTTTTTTGGTGCTTTTGGTGCCATATTTAGACGGTGTATTTTTCAAAATTTTATTTTATTGTTTTGTTGTGATTTTCATTCCGAAGAGTGTAATTGATGCAGTTTTCACCCTATTCTTATTCGCGCAAGTATTTTTTATCTCTGCGTAGCTCCATTTGAACGTGCTTACTACAATCAAGGCACGATCTCCCCACTACCACGTTTATCCCCCCCACCCCACACACACACACACACACACTTCCCTCCGTTATCAAACAGGTTTCTCCTTGGTGCCTCTCCCGATCTGTCCTATCAACCAATCCTTTCTTTCAGTCAAGTTGTGTCATAAATTTCTTTCCTTCCCAATTCTTTTCAGTGCCTCCTCATTAATTATTCGAACTAACCATCCAATGAAACTTCCTGGTAGATTAAAACTGTGTGCTGGACCGAGACTCGAACTCGGGACCTTTGCCTTTCGCGGGCAAGTGCTCTACCAACTGAGCTACCCAAGCACGACTCACACCCCGTCCTCAGCTTTACCTCTGCCAGTACCTCGTCTCCTACCTTCCAAACTTTACAGAAGCTCTCCTGCGAACCTGCAGAACTAGCACTCCTGAAAGAAAGGAACAATAGAGAGCCTATAACACTTCCTTGGGGAACGCCGGATATTACTTCCGTTTTACTCGATGACTTTCCCTCTATTACTACGAACTGTGACCTTTCTGATAGCAAATCACGAATGCAGTCGCACAACTGGAGCGATATTCCATAGGCACACAGTTTGGTTAGAAGACAGTTGTGAGGAAAGGTATCGAAGGTCTTCTGGAAATGTAAAAGTGTGGAATCAATTTGACATCCCCTGTCGATAGCACTCATTACTTCATGAGTATAAAGAGCTAGTTGTGTTTAGCAAGAACGATATTTTCTGAATCCGTGCTATGTGTCAATAAATCGTTTTCATCAAGGTAGTTTATATGTTCGAAAACAGTATATGTTCCAAAACCCTGCTGCAAATCGACGTTAGTCATATGGGCCTGTAATTCAGCGGATTACTCCTATTTCACTTATGGATATTGGTGTGGCTTGAGCACTTTTCCAGTCTTTAGGTACAGATCTTGATGTGAGCGAGCGGTTATATATAATTGCTAAATATGGAGCTATTGTATCAGCATAACCTGAAAGGAACCTGACTGGTATACAATATGGACCAGAGGCCTTGGCTTTGTTAAGTGATTTAAACTGCTTTGTTACACCGAGGATATCTACTTCTATGTTTCTCATCTTGGCATAACTTTGCTTTAGTGGCGCTGTCATCAGTGACTTCATCGTTGTTATCGCGCAGTGAAAGTGTTGATTGCGTCTTGTGACTGGTGTGCTTTATGTATGACCAGAATCTCTTTGGGTTTTCTGACACCCTACTCAGTGCTTGTTTGTTTCGTTTTCCTACGTGGGCCTGCTGAAAAGTAGTACCTCCGAATTTTTTATTCTGTTCTCAATAAGGGTTGTGGTATTACATGTAATGCATGTTACTCGGACGACTTTCCCACATCCTCTGGTCGAACATGGGGATTAGACCCTTCCACTATCCTGCACATCTATAAGTCCCTCATCCACCCCATCCTATGTTATGCCTACCCAACTTGGATGCCGCCCCCCCCCCCCCCCCCCCCCCACCTATTACAACTTCCTCGAAACCCTTGAGCGCCATGCACTCCACCACGCTTATCACATCCGTCTCCCGTCCACCATGTGGATCCTTTATGATCTGATTCCCTTCCCCCATCTCCTCCTGCTCCTTGAATGAATACAGACCCTATATGTCTCTCGCAAACTGGATCTCCCCCCCCCCCATCCTTTGGTTTCCCCCATCCTCTACCACCCTAGCCCACTGACATGCCTGTACCACAGTATCCCACCTGGTTTCCATCTCCACACACTCCATACCATTGCCCAAGGTGGCTTCCGCCAACTCCCCCTCCTGGATGATGTCGTTGTGCCTTCCCTCTACCCCTCCTACCAGATCTAGTCCCTCCTTCTTCCCCCCCTCCTCAGGGCTCCCTCTCTCCCTCCCTCTCTCCCCTGTTTCCCTGCTGAACACCTTCTTTCTCCTTTTCACGCCACCCCTCCCCTGCAAGGCTTCTGGCTTCTTTCCTTCTCCCCTCCACTGTCCCCCTCCTACCCCACTCCTGGTTTCCCCCTACCGTCTCTCCCCCTCCCTTTTCTCCCCCCCTCCTCCCTTTGCCTGGTGTTAGATCCCCTTTGGTGCAGTGATTTTTAACGTTTTCGTTGTGGTCAGTGTTGGGTGTCTGTGTTACTCCAGTGCCGTGTGCAGTGCTACATTCCACCAGCACCAACAGTGTCGCCGGTGTCAATCATTTGTGTTCCCATTGTGGGGTTTTCTTTGTTTTCGTGTCGACTGACAGTGTTCATTCTCCGCATGTATGTGTGGCTCTCATCTATGTTGTTTCTAAAGCTACCATTTACACTTATCTGCTTTTGTTATTGTTTATTCATCACTTTATACCATTCTATGTGATGTGTTCTTTTCTCATTTGACTATGTTTTTTTCCTGTAACTCTCTTGGCTGAAGAGTGGCGTATTGTGCCACTGCCAGCCAACCCCATTTTGGAGAATGAAATAACAATAAAGAAAAAAAAAAACTTTTCCACATCGCTGACACATGCTGCAGCCCTCTGCCACTAGAGGGCTCCAAACTGTAGTGCCTAATGGCGTTATCCATGCGTATGAAACAGGGTGATGTAATCGCGTTTCTAACCGTCCACATACAGAGCACCTTCTCCTTCAGCATAACAATGCCAGAATGCACACGAGCGCTGCCACATCAGCAACAACCCGATGCCTTGGGTTCACTGTCGTCGGTCATCGTCTATCGACCATACAATCCCGACTTGGCCCCAACCGCTTTTCATCTGTTTCCGAAACTTAAAGAACGCCTTGGAGGCTGCGCAAGCAGAGGTGAGGCTGTGGTTCTGTCAACAAAGGCAGGCATTCTACAGGACGGTATCAGCATGCTGGGTTCTCGTTCTTTGCCAGGGTCATTATGTTGAGAAACAAATATGTAGATGGAGAGAATAAAGGTGTAGAATGTTAATAAAGTTTGTTTTATTTAAAAAGGTTTTTAGACTTTTCACATAAAAAAATTCTGAAGCATTACTTTACAGCTCGCGCTTATGTGGAGATGCAGATGTGCAATGCTTAGCCCGCATCTCGTGGTCGTGCGGTAGCGTTCTCGCTTCCCACGCCCGGGTTCCCGGGTTCGATTCCCGGCGGCGTCAGGGATTTTCTCTGCCTCGTGATGGCTGGGTGTTGTGTGTGATGTCCTTAGGTTAGTTAGGTTTAAGTAGTTCTAAGTTCTAGGGGACTGATGACCATAGATGTTAAGTCCCATAGTTCTCAGAGCCATTTGAACCATTTGTTTGCAATGCTTAGTGTTTACGACTTCGATTCCGGGTCTAGTTGTTTTTGTTCTATTTTCTAACTTTAATATCTCCAATAATGCTAGTATGCCCTGTTTGCATATAAAAGGCAGTGTCCCGACTGACTGTTGGAATCACTGGTTCATCATCGTCCAATCCAAACCGCTAACGATAGAAACTTGAAATTTCGAGGGGGTGTTGACCTTAAGAAATTTCAACCCTAAGCGAGTGAAATAAACGATGAAAGATTTTAAGAAAATATTTTGTTGTATTAAAAAAATTTAAAATTAAATCGACGAAACTTGGTATTTCACTTCTCTGTAATATGCAGGGTGTAAATTTTAAGTTGACAAACCAGAATAACTAGAGAAATAAGCTTCACACGAAAAAATGTGTAGCATCCAAAGTTGATTATTTTCGAGGGGGACATCCGCTGGTGCTAAATTAGCCCGCCACCCCAGCCCTCTGGGGGTGGAGCGGGAGACAACTTTAAAATTTTAAATGGGAACCCCCATTTTTTTATTGCAGAATCAGATTATACATAAAAAGCTACGTACATTTTGTCTTAAACATTTGTTTTGATTCTTGGTAGTTGGCGCTGTAATTCAAGAAAATTCATTCTCCCTTTTTTTTGCATGGAAAATGCTTATGGATAAATCAAAATACTTATTTACTTCGTAAATTTTGATTCGCTTAAACTAAAACGGTCCCTCTCACCCCATATTGGGGTGATTTGTTTGATAATTAAAAGTTATGTGACCTCATGACCATGAAACAAACAAAAGTTGTCCGAATCTGCGGAAAAAAATAATATTTGGGTCAACATTTGTAAAACTCTAATTCCTCTCTCTCAAACCCCACCCTATGGGGACACAGGGAGAGTTTTAGTTTCAGCGAATCAAAATTTACGAAGTATATAAGTATTTTTTACTTATCCGTGAGCATTTTCTACTCAAAAATGAGAAGATCGATTTTCTTGAATTACAGCGTCAACTATCAAGAATCAAAACAAATGTTTAAGACAAAATGTACGTAGCTTTTTATGTAGAATCTGATTCTGCAATAAAAAAAATGGGTGTTCCTGTTTGAAATGTTAAAGTTGCCTCCCGCCCCACTCCCAAGGGGCAGGGGTGGGGGGCTAATTTTAGCGCCAGCATATGTCCCCCACGAAAATAAATAGCTTTGGATTCTACACATTTTTTTCGTGTGAAGCTTATTTTACGAGTTATTCTGGTTTGTCAACTTTAAATTTACACCCTGTATAAAGAAATCTTTGTTAGGGGATGAAAGTTTCTGTGGAAATACCAGCAGACGAACGCAAAAGGCATGATTAACGAAAACTAAGGACTTCTGTTACCTAAATCGCTTTTTCGTGAGAAGTACATTCGGGAAGTACCATGCTTCTGTGCCCTTAATTAGCGTGAAAAGTTTAGAATGTGTTGCAATTGGAAAACAACATAAAAATTCGATTAAAGAAAAAAAAAAAGCTATGGGGATCGTAGTCTACGCCAGCAAAGCAGCGGACGCTAAGCTAGTTAAATTGTTTGCACCGCACAAAAACAGTTTTGATGTTGAACGAAGCAATTATTAGTCAAAAATGTCAAAAATAAAGGTCAAGGGTTATTATCAGTTAAAATGGCATAGAAGTAATTACAAAAATTGTGAATGTGGAGATATTAAATATTATTATTAAATTTAGTAAGAGGGAACAGTTGTAATGTTTTAAATACGCTATTAGTGACAGCATATGTTTCATAAACCATGTGTAATAGCAAAGACTTGCTTTAATTGTTGTACAACGATGAAGAGGCCACTTAACGTATCATGCAGTTTCGAGTTAGGAAGTAAAAAAAAAAAAAAAATGTAGACTCCAAGGGGACCCTCCATACTGTAAGTCACGGATTCTGATGCGCTTCAAATATGTTGTAGAGGCACTTACCCTGAGTACCTGGCTATCCGGTTTTTTAGCGACGGGCACTGGTTTTTGAGAAAATCGATTTTGAAGTTCATTCCAAGCTGTGTATACCCGTAACATTAGACATATTCCAACAAAGTCGGTGTAGCGCGGCGGTAAAGGTTCAAGGCTACCGCGCTAGAGGTACCGTGTTCGAATCATGCACCTGCACTTTTGGATTTTTTTTTTCAAATTCGACCGACTTTTTCAATTTCATTTCAAAGAATATCAACAAACAGTATAAGGTGTGCGAAATTATGAAGATATATTCAGTTATTAATTTGTTCTGTCATACAATATTACAAAATCTTATTTTTCATCGTCCACATTGCTTGATGTGACAGAACAATATTGTGGGTGATACTTATCATAGAAACAACCGAAGCACAAATTTTCGCACCACCACGTGCAATTTACGGAAGCAACCATCTAGCAGGCGCACGGTTTCTTCATGAGCGATACCGGGAAACACAATTCCGTTGCATTTAAAAAGTTTTCTCTTTCATCCGCTAACTAGCGAACGTAATTTTATCGAATCTTCCCTAGAAGCGATTTCCCTATTGTCTTTCACCAAGTCGGCAGCATTCTGAATAATTTTCGTGAAGATTTTCACCTGTCGGTAAAAGTAAACATCGCAGGGCTGGCAATAAGGAGTGCACTTTGGTGGGACCACTTTTAGGGTGCAGGTGCTCGCTTTCCTTTCGTCAGTGAATATCGTATAAAGTTGAATCGGTTTGACCTCCCCACGAATCGATAATGTACAAAAAAATTTTGTGTCCCACGTACGGAAGAATTACAGAACGCAAAAATTCTTCGTACACCAGTTTCGTGAACTTCTCGGATTTCGTGCAGGATACGACTACATTTCTGTATTTTCCAGTTAATTCGTCTACTCGTTTTTGAACGTTGGGACCAAATTTTCCGGACGGTTCTTGCATTAAAAAGAAAAAGTGGGAGCTGGATTCGAACACGGTACCTCTGCCGCTGCGCTACGCTGACTTGCTTGAAATATGTGCAATGTTACGGGTATACAAAGCACGCAATGAACTTCAAAATCGATTTTCTCAGAAACCAGGGCCCGTCGCTAATAAACCGGATGGCCAGGTACTCAGGGTAAGTGCCTCTACAACATATTTGAAGCTCATCAAAATCCGTGATTTACAATATGGAGGGTCCCCTTGTCAGACCCAAAATCGAACTCGAGCATAGAAACGCAGACCTGCACCTCACTGATTGGACAGCATAGCTGCACAGCATGGAATGTATGCACTTGTCGTATATGAGATAAGAGCGTTGCCAACCTCCGTAGTTTGACGTCTGTTTTCTAACGAAAATAAGCACGCGACGAAATTTTGTAACAGACCTTGTACTGTTGGCACGAGAGGAATCGCGCGCTGCCATCCGAGTGCGCGGATTTTCATCTACATCTACATCATCTACATTTATACTCCGCAAGCCACCCAACGGTGTGTGGCGAAGGGCACTTTACGTGCCACTGTCATTACCTCCCTTTCCTGTTCCAGTCGCGTATGGTTCGCGGGAAGAACGACTGTCTGAAAGCCTCCGTGCGCGCTCTAATCTCTCTAATCTTACATTCGTGATCTGCTCGGGAAGTATAAGTAGGGGGAAGCAATATATTCGATACCTCATCCAGAAACGCACCCTCTCGAAACCTGGACAGCAAGCTACACCGCGATGCAGAGCGCCTCGCTTGCAGAGTCTGCCACTTGAGTTTGTTAAACATCTCCGTAACGCTATCACGGTTACCAAATAACCCTGTGACGAAACGCGCCGCTCTTCTTTGGATCTTCTCTATCTCCTCCGTCAACCCGATCTGGTACGGATCCCACACTGATGAGCAATACTCAAGTATAGGTCGAACGAGTGTTTTGTAAGCCACCTCCTTTGTTGCTGGACTACATTTTCTAAGGACTCTCCCAATGAATCTCAACCTGGTACCCGCCTTACCAACAATTAATTTTATATGATCATTCCACTTCAAATCGTTCCGCACGCATACTCCCAGATATTTTACAGAAGTAACTGCTACCAGTGTTTGTTCCGCTATCATATAATCATACAATTAAGGATCCTTCTTTCTATGTATTCGCAATACATTACATTTGTCTATGTTATGGGTCAGTTGCCACTCCCTGCACCAAGTGCCTATCCGCTGCAGATCTTCCTGCATTTCGCTACAATTTTCTAATGCTGCAACTTCTCTGTATACTACAGCATCATCCGCGAAAAGCCGCATGGGACTTCCGACACTATCTACTAGGTCATTTATATATATTGTGAAAAGCAATGGTCGCATAACACTCCCCTGTGGCACGCCAGAGGTTACTTTAACATCTGTAGACGTCTCTCCATTGATAACAACATGCTGTGTTCTGTTTGCTAAAAAATCTTCAATCCAGCCACACAGCTGGTCTGATATTCCGTAGGCTCTTACTTTGTTTATCAGGCGACAGTGCGGAACTGTATCGAACGCCTTCCGGAAGTCAAGAAAAATAGCATCTACCTGGGAGCCTGTATATAATATTTTCTGGGTCTCATGAACAAATAAAGCGAGTTGGGTCTCACACGATCGCTGTTTCCGGAATCCATGTTGATTCCTACAGAGTAGATTCTGGGTTTCCAGAAACGACATGATACGCGAGCAAAAAACGTGTTCTAAAATTCTACAACAGATCGACGTCAGAGATATAGGTCTATAGTTTTGCGCATCTGCTCGACGACCCTTCTTGAAGACTGGGACTACCTGTGCTCTTTTCCAATCATTTGGAACTCTGAACGTGTGAGGTGTCGCATTGACCCTTTGGAATTGCCCAACTCCGTCGGAACGCGCAATGGACATGAATGGATGCAGGTGATGAGACAGAATGATTACGTACAAGTCACCTGTGACAGTCGTATCTAGACTTGCGGTACACGGCTGTTAGAAGGGGGGCAAGTTCTTTCGAGTACTCTGTGTAGAATCGAATTGGTATCCCGTCAGGTCCAGTGGACTTTCCGCTGTTGAGTGATTCCAGTTGCTTTTCTATTCCTTGGACACTTATTTCGATGTCAACCATTTTTTCGTTTGTGCGAGGATTTAGAGAAGGAACTGCAGTGCGGTCTTCCTCTGTGAAACAGCTTTGGAAAAAGGTGTTTAGTATTTCAGCTTCACGCGTGTCATCCTCTGTTTCAATGCCATCATCATCCCGGAGTGTCTGGATATGCTGTTTCGAGCCACTTACTGATTTAACGTAAGACCAGAGCTTCCTAGGATTTTCTGTCAAGTCGGTACATAGAATTTTACTTTCGAATTCACTGAACGCTTCACGCATAGCCCTCCTTACGCTAACTTTGACATCGTTTAGCTTCTGTTTGTCTGAGAGGTTTTGGCTGCGTTTAAACTTGGAGTGAAGCTCTCTTTGCTTTCGCAGTAGTTTCCTAACTTTGTTATTGTACCACGGTGGGTTTTTCCCATCCCTCACAGTTTCACTCGGCACGTACCTGTCTAAAACGCATTTTACGATTGCCTTGAACTTTTTCCATAAACACTCAACATTGTCAGTGTCGGAACAGAAATTTTCGTTTTGATCTGTTAGGTAGTCTGAAATCTGCCTTCTATTACTCTTGCTAAACAGATAAACCTTCCTCCCTTTTTTTATATTCCTACTAACTTCCATATTCAGGGATGCTGCAACGGTCTTATGATCACTGATTCCCTGTTCTGTACATACAGAGTCGAAAAGTTCGGGTCTGTTTGTTATCAGTAGGTCCAAGATGTTATTTCCACGAGTCGGTTCTCTGTTTAATTGCTCGAGGTAATTTTCGGATAGTGCACTCAGTATAATGTCACTCGATGCTCTGTCCCTACCACCCGTCCTAAACATCTGAGTGTCCCAGTCTATATCTGGTAAATTTTGGCTCAGGCTACATCAGTACGCAGTGGCTCTGCTCAGTCATTAGACTGTGGCGGGTAAATGAGGCTTTAGTGGGCCGCCTCGGCACGAGAGTTCTACACGACCAGAGCAGAGCGCTGCAGACAGGGGACAGGCTGTTGCCGGCCCTCTGCATGCCCCGGGTGTCGCTCGCCGCCGCCATGAATAATGAATGCTCCGAAGGAGAGGCGGCGCGGCCGCGGACCACCGTCTGGACGCGGTGGACACCGTCCTGCTACCGTGTGTGCACTCGCCACACCGCTTTCTGCTTTGCCCTGGAGACAGGGACAGTGTCAGATGGCGACACACTGGTGTAAGTTCACCAGACAAAATACACTATAGAGCCAAAGTAACTGGTACACCTGCCGTGTAGGGCCCCTGCGAACACGCAGAAGTGCCTCAACACGGCGTGGCGTGGACTTGACTAATGCCTGGAGTACTGCTGGGATGAACTGACACCATGAATCCTGCAAGGCTGTCCACAGTACGAGTGGGTGGAGAGCTCTCCTCAACAGCCCGTTCCAAGGCGTCCCAGATATGTTCAATAATGTTCATGTCAGGGAAGTTTGGTGGCCATTGGAAGTGTTTAAAATCAGAAAACTGTTCCAGGAGCCACTCTATTGAAACTCTGAACGTGTGAGGTGTCGCATTGACCCTTTGGAATTGCCCAACTCCGTCGGAACGCGCAATGGACATGAATGGATGCAGGTGATCAGACAGAATGATTACGTACAAGTCACCTGTCACAGTCGTATCTAGACGTATCAGGGGCTCCGTATCACTCCAACTGTACACGCCCCACACCATTGAGAGCCTCCACCAGAGTCCATGATGGTTCAAGTGGTTCAAATGGCTCTGAGCACTACGGGACTTAACATCTGAGGTCATCAGTCCCGTAGAACTTAGAACTATTTAAATCTAACAAACCTAAGGACATTACACACATCCATGCCCGAGGCAGGATTCGAAGCTGCGACCGTAGCGGTCGCGCGGTTCCAGACTGAAGCGCCTAGAACCGCTCCGCCACAACGGCCGGCTCAGAGTCCATGAATTCATGAGGTTATCTCCATACCCGTACAACTGCAATCCGCTCGATACAATTTGAAACGAGACTCGTCCGACCAGGCAACATGTTTCCAGTCATCAACAGTCCAGTTTCGGTGTGACGGACCCAGACGAGTCGTAAAGCTTTGTGTCGTGCAGTCGTCAAGGATATACCAGTGCGTCTTCGGATGCGACGGCTCATATCGATGATGTTTCGTTCAATGGTTCGCACGCTGACAGTTGTTGATAGCCCAGCACTCGAATCTCGAACAATTTGTGGAAGGGTCGCACAACTGCCACGTTGAACGATTCTTTTCAGTCGTCGTTGGTTTCGTTTTTGCAGGATCTTTTTCCCACCGCAGCGATATCGGACATTTGATGTTTTATCGGATTCCTGATATTCACGGCAGACTCGTGAAATGGTCATACAGGAAAATCCCCACTTCATCGCTACCTGGGAGATGCAGCGTCCCATCGCTTGTGTGCCAACTATAGCACCACGTTCACACTCACTTATATCTTGACAACCTGTCACTGTAGCTGCAGTAACCCATCTAACAACTGCGCCATACACTTGTTGTCTTATACAGGCGTTGCCGATCGCAGCGCCGTATTCTGCCTGTTTACATATCTCTGTATTTCAATACGTATGGTTATACGAGTTTCTCTGGCGCTTCAGTTTATTAGCCACACCCAGCGCGCGCGCACAGATGAACCGCTAAGCCTTTACAGATCGCGCAGCGATTAAGACACGTGCTGAACCATACACGCACACGGAAGCGAAAAAATTCATGGGGCAGCTCCTAACATCGTGCCGGAAATCCTTCTACACGGCGTAGTGCAGCAATTCGACATGGCATGGACTCAACAAGTTGTTGCAAGTACCTGCAGAAAGACTGAGCCGAGCTGCCTCTATAGCTGTCCATTGTTGCCAAAGTGTTGCCGGTGCAGGAGTTTGTACAAGAACTGACCTCTCGATTAAGTCCCGTACATGTTCGACGGGATTCATTTCTAGAGATCTTGCTGACGAAATCATTCGCTCAAATTTTCCAGAATATTTTTGGAACCAGTCGCGAACAATTGTGGCCCGGTGACTTGGCGTATTGTCATCCCTAAAAATTGCGACGTTGTTTGGGGACATGAAGTCCATGAATCGCTGCAAGAAGCCGAACATAGCCGTTTGCTGTCAATGATAATTTCAATTGCACCAGAGCACCCTAGTCAATGATAATTTCAATTGCACCAGAGGCCACTGGCCATATATGTAAACACAGACCACACTATTATGGAGCCACCACCACTTGGCGCGTTGTCTTGTTGAAAATTTGGGTCCAGGCTTCGTGGTGTCTACGCCACGCTCGAACCCTGTCATCAGCTCTTACCAGCTGAAATCAGGACTCATCTTACCTGACCACAGTTTTCCACTCGTCTAGGGTCCAAACGATATGTTCACGAGCTCAGAGGATCCGCTGCAGGCGATGTGCTGTTAGCAAAGCCACTCGCGTCGGTCGTCTGCTGCCATAGCCCATTAACGCCAGATTTGGCCCCACTGTCCTAAAGGATGCGTTCGTCGTTGATTTCTGCTGTTATTTCACGCAGTGTTGCTTGTCTGTTAGCACTGACAACTCTACACTAACGCCGCTGGTCTCGGTCGTTAAGTGAAGGCCGTCGGCCACTGCGTTGTCCGTGGCGAGAGGTAATGCCTGAAATTTGGAATTTTCGGCACGTTCTTGACACTGTGGATTTCAGAATTTCCTGACGACTACCGAAATGGAATGTCCCATGCGTTTAGCTCCCACTACCACTCCGCGTTCAAATCTGTTAATTCCCGTTGTGCGTAGAGAAATGACGTCGGAAATCTTTTTACGTGAGTTATGTACAGATGAGAGTTCCGCCAATGCACTGCCCTTTTATACCTTGTTTACGCGATACTACTGCCGTCTTCTATATGTGTGTATCGCTATCCCATTACTTCTGTCACCTCACTGTGAGGCAGCAGCGATCAGCGAGAGATATATGTTTCAAACGGACATTGTGCGAAAACGTGTGTAAAAGCAACGATGTGACAATGCAAGAGAGGGGTAATGCTGTTTATCAGTGCCAATGGGTATAAGGTGTGTTAAAATGCAGGATTCGTTGGTGTTTCTTGGCCGACTGTTCAGCGGCTAGTGTAACACACATCCAATGAAGGCTTTCACGACCGGATGTTTCAGCTGCTGAGAATTCTTCCGGGTTGTGTGGCCGTGGTCCATGGAACTCTTCTATCCCTGACGTTTCGTCCAAAGCTACGTTGGGCATCCTCGGAGGTGCTCCTGGTTGTGCTGAGTCTTGCCGACTGCGAGACTCAGCACAACCAGGAGCACCTCCGAGGATGCCCAACGTAGCTTTGGACGAAACGTCAGGGATAGAAGAGTTCCATGGACCACGGCCACACAACCCGGAAGAATTCTCGGCACCTGTAACAGACATGGCTACGATACATGAAGTCAGAATTGTTGTCGGAAAAAGATCCTGACTGAGAGGGATTGTAAGTACGTTTTAAGGGCTGTTAATCGAAATCGCTTCAAACCAGAGAGGACTGCTGCAGAAAGTGAATGATGGTCTGCCCCAACCTGTCAGCGAGGGAACATTTCGACGGGAGCTAAATGTAATGACACACAGACACATAAAAACATCAACAGCAAAGTTCATCCTGCTGGAAGAGTATGTGCTTGACTTTACAAACACTCGCCCACCCTATTACAACTTGACTGGCCTGCAAAATCAACTGACTTGAAATCCATAGAATATCTGTGGCACCTGCTAGAAAAGCGGGTGAAACGCCAACAGCAGCATTCCCGCAACTTGGTGAAACTGGCCGACCGAATCCTCAGCCAGTGACTGAAGCTGAATGCGGCTCTCTTGCTAACCGAATGCAGGTGGTTACCTAGTCCCGAGGCGGAATTACACGGTCCGTATGACCTAGTAGATAGTGTCGGAAGTTCCATGCGGCTTTTCGCGGATGATGCTGTAGTATACAGAGAAGTTGCAGCATTAGAAAATTGTAGCGAAATGCAGGAAGATCTGCAGCGGATAGGCACTTGGTGCAGGGAGTGGCAACTGTCCCTTAACATAGACAAATGTAATGTATTGCGAATACATAGAAAGAAGGATCCTTTATTGTATGATTACATGATAGTGGAACAAACACTGGTAGCAGTTACTTCTGTAAAATATCTGGGAGTATGCGTGCGGAACGATTTGAAGTGGAATGATCATATAAAATTAATTGTTGGTAAGGCGGGTACCAGGTTGAGATTCATTGGGAGAGTGCTTAGAAAATGTAGTCCAGCAACAAAGGAGGTGGCTTACAAAACACTCGTTCGACCTATACTTGAGTATTGCTCATCAGTGTGGGATCCTTACCAGATCGGGTTGACGGAGGAGATAGAGAAGATCCAAAGAAGAGCGGCGCGTTTCGTCACAGGGTTATTTGGTAACCGTGATAGCGTTACGGAGATGTTTAATAAGCTCAAGTGGCAGACTCTGCAAGAGAGGCGCTCTGCATCGCGGTGTAGCTTGCTCGCCAGGTTTCGAGAGGATGCGTTTCTGGATGAGGTATCGAATATATTGCTTCCCCCTACTTATACCTCCCGAGGAGATCACGAATGTAAAATTAGAGAGATTAGAGCGCGCACGGAGGCTTTCAGACAGTCGTTCTTCCCGCGAACCATACGCGACTGGAACAGGAAAGGGAGGTAATGACAGTGGCACGTAAAGTGCCCTCCGCCACACACCGTTGGGTGGCTTGCGGAGTATGAATGTAGATGTGGATGTAGATGTAGGTATTAAATGCTGCTTTTTATGATTTCTCTACGGGTGACTGTTTTTTTGTTTTTTGTTCGGTGAGGTTATATGTAGACCAACAGGTGGATTTAGTCTTCCTCGGTGTCCAACAGGCGTTCGACACGGTCTCGCATCCTCGGCTGCTAACCGGGACGGGATCACATGCAGCTTCGTCGCAGATACGCACAATGGTCGCCGTCCTGGCAGCCCGAGGAGCTCCGTACGTCCTATTCCAGACTAATCAAAACGAGGCAGTAAAAGTAGCAGATGAATTCTACTATTTTGGCAGCAAAATAGCTGATGATGACAGAAATAGAGAGGATATAAAATTCAGACTGGCTACAGCAAAAACAGCGTTTCTGAAAAGGACAATTTTACTAACACCCTTAACCATATGTCCATATACACTCCTGGACATTGAAATAAGAACACCGTGAATTCATTGTCCCAGGAAGGGGAAACTTTATTGACACATTCCTGGGGTCAGATACATCACATGATCACACTGACAGAACCACAGGCACATACACAGGCAACAGAGCATGCACAATGTCGGCACTAGTACAGTGTATATCCACCTTTCGCAGCAATGCAGGCTGCTATTCTCCCATGGAGACGATCGTAGAGATGCTGGATGTAGTCCTGTGGAACGGCTTGCCATGCCATTTCCACCTGGCGCCTCAGTTGGACCAGCGTTCGTGCTGGACGTGCAGACCGCGTGAGACGACGCTTCATCCAGTCCCAAACATGCTCAATGGGGGACAGATCCGGAGATCTTGCTGGCCAGGGTAGTTGACTTACACCTTCTAGAGCACGTTGGGTGGCACGGGATACATGCGGACGTGCATTGTCCTGTTGGAACAGCAAGTTCCCTTGCCGGTCTAGCAATGGTAGAACGATGGGTTCGATGACGGTTTGGATGTACCGTGCACTATTCAGTGTCCCCTCGACGATCACCAGTGGTGTACGGCCAGTGTAGGAGATCGCTCCCCACACCATGATGCCGGGTGTTGGCCCTGTGTGCCTCGGTCGTATGCAGTCCTGATTGTGGCGCTCACCTGCACGGCGCCAAACACGCATACGACCATCATTGGCACCAAGGCAGAAGCGACTCTCATCGCTGAAGACGACACGTCTCCATTCGTCCCTCCATTCACGCCTGTCGCGACACCACTGGAGGCGGGCTGCACGATGTTGGGGCGTGAGCGGAAGACGGCCTAACGGTGTGCGGGACCGTAGCCCAGATTCATGGAGACGGTTGCGAATGGTCCTCGCCGATACCCCAGGAGCAACAGTGTCCCTAATTTGCTGGGAAGTGGCGGTGCGGTCCCCTACGGCACTGCGTAGGATCCTACTGTCTTGGCGTGCATCCGTGCGTCGCTGCGGTCCGGTCCCAGGTCGACGGGCACGTGCACCTTCCGCCGACCACTGGCGACAACATCGATGTACTGTGGAGACCTCACGCCCCACGTGTTGAGCAATTCGGCGGTACGTCCACCCGGCCTCCCGCATGCCCACTATACGCCCTCGCTCAAAGTCCGTCAACTGCACATACGGTTCACGTCCACGCTGTCGCGGCATGCTACCAGTGTTAAAGACTGCGATGGAGCTCCGTATGCCACGGCAAACTGGCTGACACTGACGGCGGCGGTGCACAAATGCTGCGCAGCTAGCGCCATTCGACGGCCAACACCGCGGGTCCTGGTGTGTCCGCTGTGCCGTGCGTGTGATCATTGCTTGTACAGCCCTCTCGCAGTGTCCGGAGCAAGTATGGTGGGTCTGACACACCGGTGTCAATGTGTTCTTTTTTCCATTTCCAGGAGTGTATTTAGGATATTACGGCTACTATAGGAGTTCCGTATAATAAAGTCGTCATAACTTCTGAACGGTTTAAGTTAGGACGTTCAAACTGCACCGTTGGCCGCGGGACATGATGGGAATTAGTGTGTGCATGGTTTGGTTTATCGGCGAAGCCCACTTTCATTTGAATGGGTTCGTCAATAAGCAAAACTGCTTTATTTAGGGGACTGAGAATCCGCATTTCGCGATCGAGAAGCCTATTCACCCTGAAATGGTGACTGTGTGGTGTGCCATGTCCAGTCACGGAATAGCTGCTGCGATATTGATGGCACGGTGAATACCGAACGGTACGTGAAGGTTTTGGAAGATGATTTCCGCTCCACTTTCCAGAGTGCCCTGATTTCTACAAGATGTGGTTCATGCGAGACGGAGCTCGACCCCATCGGAGTAGGAGAGTGTTTGATGTCCTGGAAGAGCACTTTAGGGACCGCATCCTGGCTCTTTGGTACCCAGAGGCCACTGGCATGAGCCTAGATCGACTCTTTTTGTGGGGCAATATGAAAGATAAGGTGTACAGGAACAACCCAAAAACCATTGCTGAGCTGAAAGCAGCCATTCAGGAGGTCATCGACAGCATCGACGTTCCGACGATTAGACGAGCTGCACAACAGGTGGAAATCAACCAGGAGACACCGCGACAAATTTGTGACCTGCATCTTGCATGGGGGCTTATTTAAAATATAATGCAATTAATTTTAATTTTTTGTTTTAGTAGCTGTCTGTTCGATTACGAAGTCTCGTAAAAAGTCCCCAGCAACTATAAAACCTACGAAACCAAAGCACAAGTGTAACTGTTCTGTGTGTGGAAGTATGACTCAACGTACGCATCTGGCACGGTTCTTCTTCAATAACATAAGAAATTTTAAATATCATTTATACTGAATTAATTAAAGAAAATAAAAATACCATAATTACTCAAGAGAACCAGAATTACACTCTAATCCAAGAACTCAAGCCAGATGCTTTGTTGACTGAATCTGTAATGACGCATTATTTAAGACACTGAAATAATGAAAAACAACACGTAATATTTTACCTTCATATATATTGACGAAAAGCACTCTGATTATTACAGTATTTCCATTCGAACAACATCTGCTGTCTAGCCCATCAAACAACTGCATAAAACATGGAACAAGCACTCCTTATTACAACATCTAGACAAGCACACTCCACCACGACCTCTCGACAGGAACTGACTACTACGAGTCCTCGACAAGCACTGCCCACTACGACATCTCAATAATCACTGCCAGTGGAGGCGGCGGAACAATACTCTCTAGCGCGATCTCTGGCGCTGTGGCTCAGTGTAGCCACCTTTCATTCTCTTTCCATACAAAATTCAAACTCATTACCCATGAACGCCCAGGGCCAAGGAACAGCGACTGTGTTTCGCCAATACTATTGTCCACAGAACTGACGAACAGAACTTTGATGTGAATATGGTTTGGTTTAGCGACGAAGGCCATTTTCATTTGGATGGGTTCGTCAATAAGCATAACTGGCGCTTTTGGGGGACAATCCCCATTTCGCCGTTGAGCAGTCTCTTCACCTTCAATGGGTGACTGTACGGAGTACAATGTCCAGTCGCAGAATAATCGATGCGATATTCCTTGATGGCACGGTGACTACCGAATAGTACTTGAAGGTTTTGGAAGATGATTTCCTCTCCACTTTCTAGAGTGCCCTGATTTCTACAAGATGTGGTTCACGCAAGACGGAGTTCGACTCCATCGCTGCAGGAGAGTGCTTGATGTCTTGGAGGAGCAATTTGGGGATTGCATTCTGGCTCTAGTATCCAGCGGCCACTGGCATGGGCCTCGATTAGCCGCCAAATTCTCCGGATCTGAATACATGCAACTCCTTTTTGTGGGACTATATTAAAGACAAGATGTACAGCAATAACCTCAAAACCATTCCTGGGCTGAAAACAGCCATTCAGGAGGTCATCGACAGTATAGATGTTCTACACATCATCGGGTCGTGCAGAATTTCGCTATTCGTCTTCGCCACATCATCGCCAATGATGGCAGGCATATCGGACATATCACAACCTAAATCGGAATATCTGTAGTGACGTTTACTTGTTGAATAAAGCGTGTGCACGGCATAGTTTGTAACTAATTTACGTTTTTTTCATATAGATCAATTATTGTCACCCTGAATGTACGTGTGTTCCACATCTTCTCCTAAAGCACTTGCCTGCTTACAACGAAACTTTGTACATGTATCACTTAGTGTCTGGAAAGAATCGCCGCGGGGGTGAAAAAGGAGTGCAACCTACAACACGAAATTTCACCGAATTTATTCACCCAGTATTTGAGAATGAGAGCAATTAGTAACTTGCGACAAACTTTACACATAAATTTTATTCTTTAAGAAGCTTTTTCTCGACGACCATCTCCTCCAAATAGTGAAAATAAAAGGAAGTCTAACGCTCGCTAAATTTTCGCTCTACATGCAGTAAAACTGCCACATTGGGCGCGATCTTTTAATTTATTACCTCTTTACTACTAACTCTTTTCGCAACACATTTCATAGACAGTATCCACATTTACCGCTGGATCTATCTGCAGAATTATATCACTGTTCGGCACATATTCAGGAGATACGACGTCATAAGCATTGACCTGCATGAAAACGAAATTGCGTCGCAAAATTCGCTAGATATACCAGTGAAATATGTGTACAAATATGTGTGAAATTGTGTCAAATATATGTAAAGGTCTCCTCCTAAATCCCTGGATCGACTTCAACTAAACTTTGCTTGATGGTTCAAATGGTGCAAAAGGCTTTGAGCACTATGGGACTTAACATCTGAGGTCATCAGTGCCCTAGAACTTAGAATTACTTAAACTTAACTAACCCAAGGACATCACACACATCCATGCCCGAGGCAGGATTCGAACCTGCGACCGTAGCAGTCGTGCGGTTTCGAATTGAAGCGCCTAGATCCGCTCGGCCACCGCGGCGTATTGCTTGATGTCTGAAAAGAAATACTGTGTGTAGGAGCCAGCAACCTCCTGTTGGGCATAAGAATGATTGTGTGGAAGGAGAAAGAGGAGGAGGAGATGGACAGAGAGAGATGGGAGGATTGGATGGACAGAGAGAGAGGGAGGAGGAGATGGAAAGAGACAAGGAAGAGGTGGATATGGAAAGAGGGTGGAAGCGGCGGAGATAGAGAGAGGGGGAGGGGAGCATGAGCCTTGTGCGGAAGTGACACGTGGACGACAAGCACTTCAGACAAACAGAGAATGTGGTGCTACGGAAGAATGGTCAAAACTGGACGGGCATATCGAGTAACTGAGCATCACTTTCATAGGAGACAAGGACAGTCTACGCAGCAGCTAATTTCAGCTTCTCCACTGCTGATCGTGACAATCAGTCGCGATCACTGAATAATAAACAACATTGCGAGACGTTTCGCCTACCGTTTGCTGCCGAAGGGGTGGCCTAGTTGCAGGAGCCGGCGCCTATCACATCGACGCCGTTGGATGACGTTTTCGGAAACGGGTTTCTGTTCTCGATTTATTTCTCAAGACACCATCTACAACCCTTTGACTTTTGTCGCAAGTGTTTGGCGTATCCTGCAGATATTCATTTAACCCTCGCTTATTACGGGTTTACGATGGAATAGAATATCGTTGATATACGTACGACGTATCCTTCGTCAGGCACTGTTCAGTGATTTGCGGAGTTTGTATGTAGATGTAGTTAAGTGCATCGACCAGTTCCAAAAGATGTCAGTGTTAACTTTGAGCAGGTTTATGTCGTCGACCAAAACCGAGGGCCTCACACTCTGGACTCTGGAGTGGTCTTGTGCCGCGGTGCCTCCCGTGACGACTTCCACCCGTGGTGCGTGACGTGACGATCGTCTTTTGTTACAGCAGGCGACCTTGCCGGTTCGCGGCACACACCACTCCTACCACTGCTGCCAACATTTAGGAAATTGAATTTCCGACGGCCACCGACAAAACACCTGCCTAGCCAAAATTCACCGTAATATCTTCAACACACGTTCAAGCCAAGTTCACTCACGCAACGAAAGTGACGCTACGGCTGATGCCATACTGCGGTGGCAGTGCAGTTAAGCGTGGGAACACCCATTTTTCAGTGCCATAACTTTTGTCTTGTAACATAAAGTTCAAGTAGCTTGAACTTAGTGACGCCAGTCGCCTTCCAACACTACTGCCTGGTGCCTGTATTTCGAAGCACGAGTGTTTCGTCGCAGTTATCGTGGAATTATTGGTGGTGTACTCCATTCGATTTCAGTGTGTTCTCATTTTACTACAGGAAAATCGAAACAGTGTTCGGCAGATACTGCAGCTACTAGAAGGACAACCCAATATTACTGTTAAGTTTCTTTAGCAGTGTGTGTGTGTGTGTGTGTGTGTGTCACAATCCTGAAAGATTTTTGGATGAATAAATAAATAACTGTATAAATCGTTGATTTAATGCAGGAAACAGGAAATGTGATGTCCCAGCTGTTACACTAAAAATTAATCATCTGAAATGCCTACTTCAACGAATACAATAAGATTCTAAAATGTTGGAAGAGTTGCATGTCTGCAGGTAACAGTTAAATGGCAGCTGGTGGTTAGTTTGATATAACGGACAGCGTTTTCATCTTCGGGTGTTATTTGTTTTATAAAAGTGTTTGAGGCCCCTGATATTTCGATGCACGAAATCTATGTTCAGGTCCAACATTTGGGTTTCTTCTTCCTTATATTTAATTCTAGTCGCAGCTCCAACGCCATAACGTGCAGTGTAATACCTGCTCTATAATTTCAGACGACGCCATAACGAAAGCTGTGCAACTACGTAGCATTTGTGGCGTTCTGTGTAAACGGTAGCTCATAGTGTCACTACAGAATGCCGCAAGATGTGTCGTCACATTAGTTGCTTGTGTGAACCCGGCTTTACATGCGGTACACCTTGTGGAAGACGAAAGTCGCATTTTGTGTTCACATGTTACACCTGAATGGATTTTAGTATCCAGTTCAAATATCAATTGCCCGGCCGGAGTGGCCGAGCGGTTCTAGGCGCTACAGTCTGGAACCGCGCGACCGCTACGGTCGCAGGTCTGAATCCTGCCTCGGGCATGGATGTGTGTCATGTCCTTAGGTTAGTTAGGTTTAAGTAGTTCTAAGTTCTACGGGACTGATGACCTCAGAAGTTAAGTCCCACAGTGCTCAGAGCCAAATATCAATTTTCCCGTGCGCCAGTTGTTGTACACGAATGGTGAAGAGCTTTCCGACTGCGTCAGTACGGAGAAATGAGGGTATCAGTAGCTTGCTAACTCATTCAAGAAAGCGGGAGTACGCTGGCTTTGTGGATGTCAGTGGATCCGCAAGGAGAAGGAAGACGAGATGTTGAAAATCTTATTCACGTCAAACAACGCGTGCGATCCATGCCAGTTAAGCCTACGAGGATGTTTTATTACATCCACCTAAATTATGCGCCTTTGGGGGTAAGTAAGAAGTGATCACTGGTGGAAAATTATTATACTGCAGCGTTTTTGAGAGCCGGAACCTGCAGAAAACTTCCGATCGAGTACAGGGATATTCACGTTCCAGCGCACAGAAATGGCGAATGCTTTCTTACGAGCTACTAATTGAGTGCTGGAGCGCTTGCTACGAAAAGAGATAGTGGATATCGCAATTTAAAAATTAGACTCCCATACAGGGTATTGGTTTGTACCAAGCAGTTCGATTTCGCCACTTCACCAGGTAATAAATGTAAATATCGTATGACTAGGGCCTCCCGTCGGGTAGACCGTTCGGCTGGTGCAAGTCTTTCGATTGTACGCCACTCCGGCGACTTGCGAGTCGATGGGGTTGAAATGATGATGATTAGGACAACACAACACCCAGTGCCTGGGCGGAGAAAATCTCCGACCGAGCCGGGAATCGAACCCTGGCCCTTAGGACTGACATTCTGTCACGCTGACCACTCAGCTACCAGGGGCGGACACCTCAGCAGGTGGATCAGCATTCATGCATTTCTCCTATTTAACAAGTATAAAATGTATTTCAATAAATAAAAGAAATGAATAACTTCCTGGTCAGTCAGCGGGTGTGTTCCATCGGGTTCTGGTCAGGCGACTTTGGTGGGTGACGAGGACAAAACCATGTTCGTTTTGTTATAAATCCTGTCGTGGATCACAAAAATTTCATTAACCAGGTAATTAATTTCGGGCGGATATGACCATCCTCAGACCTAAAAGATATTAAATGCATAGGTAGCTTGATGTAAAATGTCTCAAAATCACATAAAATACACTGTCAGAAATAATTTTTAGCAATCGTAACAGAATTTGCGTACCTGAGTCTCTATAACCGTCCACAAGTGAGAAAGGGTTGCCGGTGCAGGATTTTGTACACGAATTGACCTCCAAATTATTTCCCATAAATACTCGATGAGATTCATGTCGGGCAATATGGGTGGCCTGAACATTCGCTCAAACTGTTCAGAATGCTCGTCAAACCAATCGCGAATAGCTGTTGCCCAGTGACATGGCTCATTGTTATCCATAAAAATTCCATCGTTGTTTGGGAACATGACGTCCATGAATGGTTGCATGTCGTCTCCAAACAGCCGAACATAACCATTTCCGGTAATTTACAATAATGATTGCCTATCGAAGTCGCGGGATCCGAACGATACCTATCGAACGTGCGATCGTAAATCGGTGGTGAGTGTTGTGATCAATTATTTGTGATCGTCATTTTTATCTGTTTTCCGTCGTTCCCTTAGTTACTCTAAATTACATACCTCCGCGAATTATTTGTGAGTTGCTAGGGAAACCCAGACGATTTATGTCGTTAGTAAGTAGGATGTCTGGTGTTCTTGACGTTTCTTCGCAGGATTCTCTCACATGGAAAAATCTAATTTCATGTTTATCCATCGTAGAAAATTGGTCGACTTTTTGTCGCAAATATGTAGTACTACCGGACGAGGAAAGAAGGGACTGTATAGACTGTGGTGGTGCGAAGTGTGTAAAACTTCGTAAGAACAGCTTCGATGCTGAAATACCGTTACAATTTCATTGCGCACTGTGCGGAAAACGAACGAGTATCAGGAAGAATACGTGGCTCGACTCTTTCAAATTATCCATCCAGACCACCGTAATGGACTTTCACATGACGATAACACCGACGACGAGTGAGGTAAGTTGTCTCCTTTGCAATTACAAGTACACTACTGACCATTAAAATTGCTACACCACGAAGATGACGTGCTACAGACGTGAAATTTAAGTAGAAGTAGAAGTAGAAGTAAGAAGATGCTGTGATATGCAAATTATTAGCTTTTCAGAGCATTCACACGAGGTTGGCGCAGGTGGCGACACCTACAACGTGCTGACATGAGGAAAGTTTCCAACCGATTTCTCATACACAAACAGCAGTTGACCGGCGTTGCCTGGTCAAAGATTGTTGTGAAGGAGAAGAAATGCGTACCATCACGTTTCCGACTTTGATAAAGGTTGGATTGTAGCCTATCGCGATTGTGCTATATCGTATCGCGACATTGCTACTCGCTTTGGTCGAGATCCAATGACTGCTAGCAGAATATGGAATCGGTGGGTTCAGGAGGGTACTACGGAACGCCGTGCTGGATCCCAACGGCCTCGTATCACTAGCGGTCGAGATGACAGGCATCTTATCCGCACGGCTGTAACGGATCGTGTAACCACGTCTCGATCCCTGAGTCAACACATGGGGACGTTTGCAAGACAATAACCATCTGCACGAACAGTTCGACGACGTTTGCAGCAGCATGGACTATCAGCTCGGAGACCGTGGCTGTGGTTACCCTTGACGCTGCATCACAGACAGGAGCGCCTGCGATGGTGTACTGAACGACGAACCTGGGTGCACTAATGGCAAAAAGGCATTTTTTCGGGCGAATCCAGGTTCTGTTTACAGCATCATGATGGTCGCATCCGTGTTTCACGACATCGCGGTGAACGCACATTGGAAGCGTGTATTCGTCATCGCCACACTGGCGTATCAACCGGCGTGATGGGGTGGGGGTGCCATTGGTTACACGTCTCGGTCACCTCTTGTTCGCTTTCACGGCACTTTGAACAGTGGACGCTACATTTCAGATGTGTTACGACCCGTGGCTCTACCCTTCATTCGATCCCTACGAAAGCCTACATTTCAGCAGGATAATGCGCGACAGCATGTTGCAGGTCCTGTACGGTGAAGCTGCAAGGGCAGCTGTACCTGTACACGCCATCCAAGCTCTGTTTGACTTAATGCCGAGGCGTATCAAGGTCGGTATTACGGCCAGAGGTGGTTGTTCTGGGTACTGATTTCTCAGGAGCTATGCACCCGAATTGCGTGAAAATGTAATCACATGTCAGTTCTAGTATAATACAGGGTGATTCAAAAAGAATACCACAACTTTAGGAATTTAAAACTCTGCAACGACAAAAGGCAGAGCTAAGCACTATCTGTCGGCGAATTAAGGGAGCTATAAAGTTTAATTTAGTTGTACATTTGTTCGCTTGAGGCGCTGTTGACTAGGCGTCAGCGTCAGTTGATGCTAAGATGGCGACCGCTCAACAGAAAGCTTTTTTTGTTATTGAGTACGGCAGAAGTGAATCGACGACAGTTGTTCAGCGTGCATTTCGAACGAAGTATGGTGTTAAACCTCCTGATAGGTGGTGTATTAAACGTTGGTATAAACAGTTTACAGAGAATGGGTGTTTGTGCAAAGGGAAAAGTTCTGGACGGCCGAGAACGAGTGATGAAAATGTAGCACGCATCCAGCAAGCATTTGTTCGCAGCCCAGGAAAATCGACTCGCAGAGCTAGCAGAGAGCTGCATTCTACAATCAACTGTATGGAGGGTCCTACGAAAAAGGTTAGTTATGAAACCTGAACGTCAACTACCTGAGGCGATGGATCGGCCGCCAGGCAGCCCGTGACAGAGCACTTCATCACTGGCCTCCAAGAAGCCCTGATCTTACCCCCTGCGATTTTTTCTTATGGGGGTATGTTAAGGATATGGTGTTTCGGCCACATCTCCCAGCCACCATTGATGACTTGAAACGAGAAATAACAGCAGCTATCCAAACTGTTACGCCTGATATGCTACAGAGAGTGTGGAACGAGTTGGAATATCGGGTTGATATTGCTCGTGTGTCTGGAGGGGGCCATATTGAACATGTCTGAACTTGTTTTCGAGTGAAAAAAAACCTTTTTAAATACTCTTTGTAATGATGTATAACAGAAGGTTATATTATGTTTCTTTCATTAAATACACATTTTTAAAGTTGTGGTATTCTTTTTGAATCACCCTGTATATTAGTCGTCCAATGAATAGCCGTTTATCATCTGCATTTCTTCTTGGTGCAGCAATTTTAATGGCCAGTGGTGTGTTTTTGTAACGCTCTTCTTTTGTCATTGCTGCAATGACAACTGTAAACATACAACAGCTGTCACTGGAGTCGCATGATCGATTTACGGACGCACGTTCGACATGTATCGTTTGGACCCCGTGACTTCGACAGGCAATCATTCTTGGAAATTACCCCATTTCCAGTCAATGATCCGCTAAGTTGGACTAGAGCAAGCAGTCGATTTCTTACAGACACAGCCCACACCATTGTGGAGCCACCATCAGCTAACACAGTTTCTTGTCACCAACCGGAGTTCATGGCTTCGTGGGGTCTGCGCCACACTGGAACCCTACCATCAGCCCTTTCCAACTGAAATCGGGACTCGTCTGACAAGGCCACGGTTTTCTAGTCGTTTTTCCAGTTGTCTAGGGTCCAACCGATACGGTCACGAGCCCATCAGAGGCTCTGCAGACGACGTCATGCTGTTCAGCAAAGACACTCGCGTCCCTCGTCTGCTGCCATAGCCCATTAACGCCAGATTTTGCCGACTGTCTTAACGGATACTTTCGTCGTGCGTCCCACACTGATTTCTGCAGTTATTTCTCTGTTAGCACTGACAACTCTACAGAAACGCCACTACACTCGATCGTTAAATGAAGACCACTGCGTTGTCCACGGTGAGGGGTAATGCCTGAAATCTGGTATTCTCGACACACTCTGGACGCTGTGGATCCCAGAATATTGAATTCCCCAACGATTTCCGAAATCGAATTTCCCACGTGCGTCCAGCTACCAATACCATTCCGCATTCGAAGTCTGTTATTTCCCGTCGTGCGTCCATAGTCACGTTGGAAACCTTTTCATACGAATCACCTGAATACGAAAGAGAGCCTCGAACTGCGCTTTTATACCATAGAGGTTACTCAATAATTCAAGAACAGTCTTAATCTCATTTATTATTATTATTATTATTATACCGCCAACCGGTTTCAACCCGACGTAGGGGTCATCTCCTGGGCGTTTACACCATTGGTCGACTGCTGGTGCTGTCACTCCTGTCTACATAACGGCAGGAAACTATCAAATCACCACCAGCAGTCAACCAAGGGTGTAAACGCCCCGAAGATAACCCCTACGTCGGGTTGAAACCAGTTGGCGGTATAATAATAATAAATGCGATTAAGACTGTTCTTGAATAATTGATTAATCATACTAATCGCTGCTTCTCTCCACAAGCATGTTGTCCAAAAATAGAGGTTACTGTCAAATGTCTTAGCAGATGTCGTACGATCTTTTCGCTTCTTCTTGTCAGTGTTTCCCATACATTCCTTTCTTCGCCGATTCTCTGAACAACCTTCTCATCCTTTATCAGTACATAATTTTCAACATTCTTCTGTAGTACCACAGCTCAGGTATTTCGATACTCTTCTTTTTCGGTTTTCCCACAGTCCATGTTTCACTACCATACAATGCTGTGCTCCAAACTCACATTCTCAGAAATTCCTTCCTCAAATTAAGGCCTATGTTTGATACTAGTAGACTTCACTTGTCCAACAATGCCCTTTCTGCCAGTGCTAGCCTGCTTTTGACGTCCTCCTTGCTCCAACCATATGGGTCATTTTGCTGCCTAGCTAGCAGAATTTCTTCATCTACTTTGTGATCACCCATCCTGATGTTCAATTTATCACTTTTCTCATACCTGTTACTTCTCATTACTTTCGTCTTGCTTCGATTTACTCTCAATCCATATTTTGTACTAATTAGACTGATCTCTTCATTCATTACATCATTTAATTCACATTCATTGATGATAACAATGTCATCAGCGAATCCTATCATTGATATCCTTTCACCTTGAATTTTAATTCCCCACACAAACACTTCTTTTATTTCGGTCATTTCGTCTTCCATGCATAGACTGAAGAGAAGGGGGGAGGGCGAAAGACCACACCTTGTCTTACACCTTTTTTAATCCGAGCACTTCGTTCTTGGTCAGCCGCTCTTATTGTTCCCTCTTCCATTTTGTACAGATTGTACACTGCAGAGCCAAAGCAGCTGGTACACCATCCGAATATCGTGTAGGGCCTCGCGAGGACGCAGAAGTGCCGGAACAGAACGTGGCATGGACTTGATTAATGTCTGAAGCAGTGCTGGAGGGAATTGAGACCATTAATCCTGCATGTTCATAATTCCGTAAGCTTACGAGGGACTCCGAGATGTCTTGCGACGAGCACGTTGCAAGGTATCCCAGGTATGCTATACAATATTCATGTCTGCGAAGTTTGGTGGACAGCGAAAGAGTTTAAACTCAGAAGAGTGTTCCTGCAGCCATTCTGTAGCAATTCTGGACATGTGGGGTGTCGCATTGTCCTGCTGAAATTTCGCAAGTCCGTTGGAATGCACAATGGACATGAATTGATGCACGTGATCAGAGAGGATGCTTACATACCTGTCACCTATCAGAGTCGTATGTAGAAGTATCAAGGGTCCCATATCTCTCCAACTGCACACGCCCCACACCATTACAGAGCCTCCACTACCTTGAACAGTCCCCTGATGACATGCAGGGTCCATGAATTCATGAAGTTGTCTCTATACCCGCACACGTCCATCCGGTCGATGCAATTTGAAACGAGAGTCGTCCGGCGAGGCAACATGTTTCCAGTCATCAACAGTCCTATGTCGGTGTTGACGGGACCAGTCGAGGCGTAAAGCTTTGTGTGCGGCATTCATCAAGGGTACACGAGTGGGCCTCTGGCTCCGAAAGCCCATATTGATGATGTTTCGTTGAATGGGTTTCGCGCTGACACTTGTTGATGGCCTAGCATTGGAGTCTGCAGCAATTTGCGGAAGGGCTACGCTTCTGTCACGTTGCTCCCTTTCTTGCAGGATCTTCTTTTGGCCGCAGCGATGTCGGAGATGATGTTTTACCGGATTCCTGATAATCACGGTACACTCGTGAAATGGTCGTACGGGAAAATCCCCATTTCATCACTACGTCGGAGATGCTGTTTCCCATCGCCGACTGTAGCACCACGTTCAAACTCAGTTAAATCTTGATAACCTGACATTGTAGTAGCAGTTACCGATCAAACAACTGCGCCAGACACTTGTTGTCTTATGTAGGCGTTGTCGACCGCAGCGCCGTATTCTACCTGTTTACATATCTCCGTATTTGAATACGCATGCCTATACCAGTTTCTTTGGCTCTCCAGTGTATATTACCCCTCTCTCCCTATAGCTTACGGCTATTTTTTTCAGAATTTCGAATATCTTGCACCATTTTACATTGTCGAACGCTTTTTCCAGGTCGACGGGTCTTCATTTTTCTTAAGCCTCGCTTCCATTATCAACTGCAACGTCAGAATTGCCTCTCTGCTGGCTTTACCTTTCGTAAAGCCAAAGTGATCATCATGTAACAAATCCTCAGTTTTCTTTTCCAGCCGCGGGGGATTAGCCGAGCGGTCTGAGGCGCTGCAGTCATGTTCGGTGCGGCTGGTCCCGGCGGAGGTTCGAGTCCTCCCTCGGGCATGGGTGTGTGTGTGTTCTTAGGATAATTTAGGTTATGTAGTGTGCAAGCTTAGGGACTGATGACCATAAGATTTCACACACATTTGATTTTTTTCCCTTTTACATTCTGCTGTATATTATTCCTTTCAGAAAAGTGGATGAGTGAGGTGTTAAGCTGACTGCACGAAATTCTCGCACCTGTCTGTTCTTGCAATCTTCGGAATTGTGTGGATGATGTTTTCAGTAATGTCAGATAGTATATCGCGAGTCTCGAACATTCTACACTCCAACGTGAATGATTGTTTTGTTTACCTTTCGTAAAGCCAAAGTGATCATCATGTAACAAATCCTCAATTTTGTTTCCCATTCTTCTGTAAATTATTCCTTTCAGAAAAGTGGATGAGTGGGGTGTTAAGCTGATTGAGCGATAATTCTCGCACTTGTCTGTTCTTGCAATCTTCGGAATTGTGTAGATGATGTTTTTAGTAATGTCAGATAGTATATTGTGAGCCTCGGACATTCTACACTCCAACGTGAATGGTTGTTTTGTTGCCTTGTCCTCCAATGATTTTAGAAATTCTGATGGAATGTTGTCCCTTCTGTCTTATTCGATGTGAAGTCTTCCAAAGCTCTTTTAAATTCTGATTTTAATACTATCGCCAACTGTATATGTGCATATCGCTATCCCATGAATTTTGTCATCTCAGTATATGTGAGATTCATAACCCTACACGTTTTTTCACCCACGTGTTGATGTGACGTAACTGGCTCATAAGTAGTGGAATCAAAAAACCTTAAATTATTAGGGTTTCGTGAAGTTCAAAATTTACATTCGCTGTCAAGTCGTGAGCCTGATATTTTGAACCGATCGCGACGGATGTGTTTCCAATATTTACTTAGTGTGAAATTTGTTGCAGTACCATCAACAGGATAGGGACGAATATATGGGAACACCAAAACCTGAGCACGTTACCATGTGTAATAAAAGTAAACTCCTCCCGAACAGGCCAGGAGCGCCCAAAGGTACCGACCGGCCCATACGCGTCACTGGATGAGAATATGAAGGGGCATGTGGTCAACACACCGCTCTCCGGGGCATATGTCAGTTTCCGAGACCGGAGCCGCTACTTCTCAATCAAGTAGCTCCTCAGTTTGCCTCACAAGGGCTGAGTGCAACCCGCTTGCCAACAGGTGGGCACCCATCCAAGTGCTAGCCCAGCCCGACAGCGCTTAACTTCAGTGATCCGACGGGAACCGGTGTTACCACTGCGGTAAGGCCGTTGGCACCATGTGTAATGCCGGCCGGAGTGGACGAGCGGTTCTAGGCGCTACAGTCTGGAACCGCGCGACCGCTACGGTCGCAGGTTCGAATCCTGCCTCGGGCATGGATGTTTGTGATGTACTTAGGTTAGTTAGGTTTAAGTAGTCCTAAGTTCTAGGGGACTGATGACCTCAGAACTTAAGTCCCATAGTGCTGAGAACCATTTGAACCATGTGTAATACGATGTAGGAAAGCCACTGGCATAAAAAACAGCTTCCAGTCGTCTGGGAATGGATAAATACAGGTCGTGTAATGTTTTCAAAGGTACCTTTAACGATTTCTTCCTGCAAAATAATGGCAACTTCAGGTAAGGATGATGAAGGTGGAAAGCGATCATGTACTCTTCTCTCCAAAGCAGACCTCCAAGAGCCAATGACATTGAGATCTGGTGAGTGTGGTGGCCAGGGAGATGTGACGAATCACCCTCGTGCTCACAAAACCAGGCCTTGCGAGCTGTGTGAACAGGGGGCCATTCGTCTTGGAGCACAGCATCACCATTGAGGAACATATACAATGGGACGCACCTGATCTGCACCTACATCATACTCCGAAAGCCACCTGACGGGGTGTGGCGGAGGGTACTTCTGGTGCCACTAACAAATCCCCCCCCCCCCTCACCTCTGAGCCCTGCTGCGGCTCGCGTTGGTGCTCTTTGTAGGTTTCCGCCCTCTGTTGGAGACCAGACATATCGTTTGGTTGGCATGGTTGCGTTTGAAGGTCTTCTTCTCGTGTTGACAGGCGCCACTCGGTTTCGCAAGTGTTGCCTGTCCACTAGTGGCAGCAGCGGCGGTTATCGATATGTAGTAACTGTTGCCTTATCTTTGGGGCGACGTCGTTGGTTTGGCCGGGTGGTGTGAGTGGGCCACTTGGGATGGGACTCAGGAGCAGGCAGGTCCGTGCACTGCAGAACACGCCGGGACCACTGGCGGCACGCATGGACTTAAGGGCTGGAAGGGCTGTGGTCACGAGGGTGCACGACCCCGTTGTAAACTGGATCCAGCAAGGTTTGAGAGAAGCGCACTTCAATCCAAGTAGAGCGGAGTCAGTCACCTGTGTAGGCCCCGTAGTACGTATGTGATGTTGTGACACATTATCATTGCTCCGTCATGTGCTGTTTGGTGGATCTGCGTACCGCTTAGTACTTGAAGACCCTACTGTGTTAAATCACTTGGCTCAGTCTTTAGACGGTGTGGTTACTCAGCTGTGAATTAATAAAGCAGTGAAGAGGTTAGTTTCATTCTGCCAACCGTCCTCAGAGTTGTCACAGTGAGTTCAGTGTGCGTTTGTGTTCCTAATGAACTTGATGTCTCTCATTTGGTACTTAATTTTGACTCCCGTTGCGATTGTTTCCTCAATGACGTGTGGTTGCTGATTCTGGTTGGTTACATTTCGGTTTGGCCTCGCACGCAAATCGAGTGGGGATTTAGTTACTCCTAGTTTGTCAGGTGTTCTGTACTGTGACTTTTTTGTTCAGATTTTCGGGTTTGTGGAATCATACCGAAATCTGGTAGTGGTTCCTTTCTCGTTCCAGGCGCTCTAAACACAGTATTCTGAGGGCGTAGTGAAGACCGCCAGTTCCGGCTTTGCCGTATTGTTGCATCGTTGCATTTGGTTTATGATTATGATTAGTCATTCGTTAGGCTGCCACCTTGCGAAGCGAGTGCAACTCTTGGCTGCCTATCTCATCGCTCGCGAAAGTGTTTGTTGCCGGACAAACTCAGAGGTCGATTCCGGGAGTACCATCTGGATCAGTTGCTTGTGTTTTGTTTTTAATTAACCTTTGCTATTGTATTTGCTGTTTTACAGCAGGGTTCAAAATTTTTTATATTCGTAAAATGAAGAACAAACCGCCTTCAGTCACAACGTACGTTTATTTACTGCACTATGCATTTCGAGCCCTGGAGGCTCATCTTCAGGTGCTTTTTAGTGATTTACATCAGGTTTTTTAGTTGTTTGCAGTTTAACATTCTATGATGTCTGCTTCTGTTGTGCAGTTCGTATACACAATACACATCTTTAATTTTATAGTACATACTGGGATATATACATAGTCACACACTTTTTCACACATTGTATTAGCAGAACGTAAACATGCCAAAGATTCTTTTTAGTGACTGGGAAAAAACAACAAAGGGATTCCACAGGGTTCCATTTCTGATCAGCTACTATTCCTTATATATGTGAATGACCTTTCACTTAACAGTCAACAAATGAAATTGGAACGGTGCTAGTGTGATTTTAAACCCTATTAGAGAGAAATCAACAGAAGATTAGGTAAATGATATTTTCCAAGGGATAATTAAGTGGTTCTCTGAAAATGGACTATCCCTAAATCTTGAAAAAAAAAAAAACTACGTTCACTTCTGTGCAACAAACAAAGTCATACCAACAACTGATGGAACACATGAGCAGGAGTCAGTAAATAGGGCCGAATAGGCCGGCCGCGGTGGTCAAGCGGTTCTAGGCGCTTCAGTCCGGAAATGCGCGACTGCTACGGTCGCAGGTTCGAATCCTGCCTCGGGCATGGATGTGTGTGATATCCTTAGGTTAGTTAGGTTTAAGTAGTTCTAAGTTCCAGGGGACTGATGACCTAAGATGTTAAGTCCCATAGTGCTCAGAGCCATTTGAACCATTTAGGGCCGAATACTCCATATTTTTGGGTGTAAATATTGATGAAAACTGCAAATGGAATTAGCAAATTGGTAAGCTTCTCGAGCAATTAAGTTCAACTACTTTTGCTCTTCGTATTACTTGTAATCTTGGAAACAAATGTATCAACCTCCTGACATGGTTTCCATATTTCGCCTCAATAATGTCTTACGGAGTAATTTTCTGGGGTAACTCATCACCTGGAAAGAAAGTATTTAAGGCCACGTCATGTGGGTACCTCTTCAAGCAGCTAGGGATTTCACTGCACCGTCGCAGTCGATGTATTCCCTAATGATATCCGTCATAAATGATCCATCACAGTTTGTGAAGAATAGTGATGTACATACCTGCAACACTATAGGGGGAAAATGACATTTATTACGCATTGTTAAGCCCATCAGTGGCTCAGAGAGGAGTCCAGTATGAAGCAGCAAAAACTTTTGTTCATTTGTCCAATACTATGAAATGTCTGACAGGTAGCCAAGCAAGTTTTAAATCTAATTTAAAGTCATTTCTCCTGGACAACTCCCTCTATTTCATTAAAAAATTTCTACTTACATACTGGTAGCCAGTACAAAAAAATTTTAAAAATGTTGCTTTTAACTGTAGGTGCATGAGTAGAAAAAGAAATGGAGAACATAATAATGCTTTCTTTAAAATTAACACTAATCATGCATACATATCCTGTAAACTAACTCGTTCCTCATGATTTCGATAGAAGAATCGTTCAAATGATCTATGCATCACAACTAAGCAACTAACTTTCGTATACTCACAAACTGTTACGCCCAGACATGCGTGCGACTAATTTCAACTGTTACCCGCTAATATTTTAGTCACGGGGTATACCTCTTTCCGTTTTGGGAAGGACACTATTTTAATTTTATGGACAGGATCAAAGCACGCTGTTGTCTTCGCAAAGTTGTAATCGGAGAGAGATTTTAACCCGTCCCAAATCTTTTCCGCTCCGTAGGCATGTGCCGTGGTCTCCCGTGGAAGTTCATGGAAGGCACGCTAGATGGCAGGAGCTGCTTTCCTACTCGGAGGTCGCGGACGAGCGTTTGCAAACAGTCTTTTGGTCTTGCCAGTGGAGGAAGTCGGTTAGAGGCATAACTCTATTTTCATGTACTTGAATTAACGTGAGGGTAAAAGCGGACGTACGTGTTATATCAAACCATGTATGTTTCCTTTGGAGAAAAGAGAGCATCTGTATAAATATCAGAAGCTTACATAATAAGCAAGCACTAAATAAAGAATTCGGCTCAGTAATTCGTTTAGTGGGCGCGAAAGCGTCACGGCGGTGCTCAACTGTCTCCAGTAGCAGATGCTACAAGAGAGGCATTGTGCACTATGATATGGTGTACCGTTAAAATTCCGAGACGAATATACCGCTTTCTCCCTACGTATGTCTTCCTATATTACCGTCTGCCACGTATCATGAACTCGCTTGCGGAGTATGTATATGTGGATGTTGGATGGAAGGCCAAAGGGTGGAACGAATATATGGAAGGGCCATAATAAGAAACGAAACTTGAAGACAATATTGCGGAAAGTAAAGGCGAATTAAATGAAGGTGGAATGGGGCATAAAATATTGGAAGAAGAGGTTGACAGAGTACTGAAAGAAACAAGAATTATTGAGATTCTTGGGAGAGACAGCCATGACGAAACTATCCGCCCCTGGTGTGGAAGACATGTGAGAAGGGCAAAATACTACCACACTTCAAGAGCAATGTAATAATCCAATTCTAAATATTCAGGTGCTGACAGTTTAATAAGTCATGACACGAATTATTTACAGAAGAATGAAAAACTGGTAGAAGTCGACCTCGGGAATGATAAGTTTGTGTTCCGGAGAAAAGTGGGAACACTCGAGACCATATTGACGCTTTGACTCACCTCAGAAGATGGACTGAAGGCAGGAAAATGTACGCTTATAGCTTTTGTAGGATTAAAGAAAGATTTTGACTATGTGGACCGGAGGATACACTTTGCAACTCTGAACGTTGTAGGTCTAAAATACAGGGTCATCTACAAACTGTAGAGAAAGCAGGACGAAGTTATCAATCGAAGAACATGAGAAAGAAGGAGCTGTTGAAATGGGACTGAGACGGAGTCGTAGTCCATCTCTCACATTATTCAGTCTGTATATTGAGCAAACAGTAAAAGAAGCCATGAAAAAATTCTTTTTCTATTTCCATTTCAAAGAATGAGTGTTAGCCTGTAGCGAAACCAAAGAAATTTAGGGGAATTTCCGTCTCAAGGTTTCAAAAACTATGTAAAGGTTTTTTTTAATTACCGCTCCAGTCACAAACTTAGTTAACTACTGTATTACTTATTTATTTAGCGACATGTTTCGAGGGAATATCTCATCTTCAGGCTAAATGGCCTTACAAAAACAATTTTACAGTAAGGTCATACTGATGTTGCATAGTCTTTTCATAAGTGCTGTGCTTATCCTGTGGAAGAAGAGAAAAAGAAAACTTAGTAAGAGGCTATGTCACTTTGGAAGTTGGACTGGTGTTTGCATGAAAATGTTTTGTAAAGTGTCTAGTGTCCCGTTTATCGGCCACGCCAGAAGAACAAAGTGAGTGACCGTTACAAAACATTTTCATGCAACCATCAGTCCAGCTTGCAAAGTGACATCGCCTCTTACTAAGTTTTCTCTTCTTGCACAGGATAACCACAGCATTTATGAAAAGACTATGTAACATCAGTATGACCTTAGTGTGAAATTGTTTTTGTAATGCCATTTAGCCTGAAGATGAGTTATTCCCTCGAAACATGTCGCTAAATAAATAAGTACGGTAATACAATAGTTTGTGCCCACGAACCTACTATGCTGTCATAGTAGTAGGAGAGGTGATACTCCTACGTGGCGCGTCCCAGGTGGCGGATAGGGAAGTCCTCACCGGTTTACCGGCGGACTTGAGTGAAATAAAATAGCTCTCGCGGACCAAACACACCCTCTGCGGTTAACAACCGGAGTTGTAAATCGGAGCTTGCTCCAACTAAGGTTGACAACCTTCGACAGTCAAAAATGGAAAGGTCTTTTAGGAAAAAAATTCCACCGTCCTGCTCAAAAAGGCAGGAAAAGGCTACATCGGATTCGGTGGGTAGTCTGTTGTGGCGTAACAAGCTAGCTACGCCACACTGAGGAGGAAGCCGAAAGGCACGCGTACACACACGCCGACTGGCGTCAAGTCTGGAACAGGATACGTTATGACTGCTATAAAGAAAATACGTATCTTTGGAATATACTTAACTTTTACTGCTTCCTTTGGTATACAGCATTCTTGACTATACAAATGAGACTCGTAAGATACATGCACTGATACAATTGGCGCCTTGCTTGGTTGTAGCCATTAACTTAGCTGAAGGCTATTCTAACTGTCTCTCGGCAAATGAGAGCAAAGGCTTAGTCAGTATAGTCGCTAGCAACGTCGTCGTACAACTGGGGCGAGTTCTCGTACGTCTCTCGAGACCTGCCGTGTGGTGGCGCTCGGTCTGCGATCACACAGTGGCGACACGCGGGTCCGACATGTACTAATGGACCGCGGCCGATTTAAGCTACCACCTAGCAAGTGTGGTGTCTGGCAGTGACACCACATAGTCAACTAGAAGACAGCAAAGAATCGGAGCGTTTGCAACCATCCAAATGCACACTAAAACACAAAAAGAAGATTAAACATGAGCAAATAAATTATATAGCAACACACAACATAAACTCACTACTTCAGACCGGAAAACTCAAGGAGCTCACAGATGAACGAAATAAACAAAAAATTTTAATAACAGGGATCCAAGAAATGAGAAACACCACAGAGGACCCATTCGAATCACAAGGATACAGAATTTATAATGGGAAACCAGGACCGAGGGCAATGAAACAATGTCCCCAGTTTGGAACAGGGTTTTTAGTAAACATAAAAATAATAGATTCAGTAACGGATTTCCAAGCAGTATCACCAAGAATTGCGACTCTAAGCTTTAAAACAATGAATAAAACCTATACAATAATAAATGCTCATGCCCCAACAAATGAAAAAAATTGTCTAACAAAAACAAAGGAAGAGGTAGATAAATTTTGGGACCTTCTAGAACAAACTGTGAACAGAGTAAATAAAAAGAATGTAAAAATCTTATTGGGAGATTTCAATGCTCAGTTGGGAAAAGAAAGGAAATATAAAGATATAATTGGAAAATGGAGTCCACATAAATTTACAAACAAAAACGGTAAAAGACTTGTAGAACTCTGCAGAGAACACAACCTTATATCTAAATCAACATACTTTAAGAGGAAGCCAAGTAAACTTAAAACATGGAAACATCCAGACTGGAGGAAGGGCGAGTGGCAGCTACACCATGTCCGTATGGACAAAAATTTTCATAAGGAGTTCCACAATGTTAATGTACTGAGAGGAGTAGACACAGGCTCAGACCATTATATGGTTAAAATTAAAATCAAATTCACACCGTTAAAGAAGAGGACCGGAAAAACTAATAAAATAAAAAGGAGGTTTGACCCACATCAGCTAATTAAAAATAATAAGTACCAACAAATAACACAAGCCATCAAATTAACAGATGATCTAGAACAACTAGTGCCTAATCTTAAAAAAGAAGCAGAGAATCTAGCTCCCTTGAACCCACGAAGGAAACATGCATGGTGGACATCAGAATGTGACAAATTCCATGAAGATAGACACCAAGCATGGTTAAAGTTTCAAACACATAAAACTGAAGAAAATGCCATCAACCTAAAAAATTAAAGAAAAAAATTCACTCAAAATGTTAGAAGAATCAAGAGAGGATTTCATAAAGATATTATAAAGTCTGTAGAAGGTAATTATCATAAAACCAACTCCAGGAACTACTAAAAAATCTTTGGGAAACAACTACAACAATACGAGGCCCCTACACTAATACTGAAAGATGAAGATGGAAGAATGACACACAGTAACAAGGAAAATGCAGAAATCATGGCAAAATTGCGAGGAACCCAAAGAACCCTTACAAATCAACATAAATACCCCAATAAAAACCAAACCTAACAAACTAGACCCTCCAACTTTCCAAGAAGTAGAAGAAATTCTTAAAGAACAAAAAAATTATAAGGCATGTGGAGAAGATCAGGTTTTTGTTGAAATGTGGAAATATGCAAGTGACACAGTCAAGACCTCCTTACACATGGCTCTAACAAAAATTTGGGTAACAGAACAATTTCCCGAACATTGGACCACAGCTATCATCCACCCACTACACAAAAAGGGAGATAAGAGCAACCCAGACAACTACAGAGGAATCTCTCTCCTAGATTGCACATATAAAATTCTATCCAAGATCCTATATGAAAGAATCAAGGAGCAATTACAACAGGAGTTAGGGGAATATCAGGGAGGTTTCAGACCATGGAGAAGCTGTGCAGAGCAGATAATTAGTTTAAAATTGATTATGGCATACTACAAGAAACGGAACAAACCTCTGGCAATAACATTTGTAGATTTTAAGAAGGCATATGACTGTCTCCACAGACCTTCAGTATTAAAAATTTTAAGAAATCTAGGACTCCATCCAAAACTAATTAAAATAATACAACTCACTCTAACCAACACCAAATCAAAAGTGAAGTTTAGAGGAGAAATTTCGGAACCATTCCTCATAAAAACAGGCTTAAGACAAGGTGACTGCCTATCACCATTACTTTTCAACTGTGCACTGGAATACATAATGAGAGAATGGTACAATGACAATCCAAAGAGGATAAGAATTGGAAGTGCAAAAGATGATATTAGCTTAAACTGCTTGGGATTCGCTGACGATCTTGCTCTCCTAGCCAACACCGTTCAAGAAGCCAGGCAACAAGTGAAATCACTACAAGAAATAGCAGAGAAAGTAGACCTTAGAATATCATTCGAAAACACGGAGATTATGCTAACTGATCCACGACTTGCAAACAAAATTACAATAGGAGAACAGGAAATCAAAATTGTTGATAAATTTAAATATTTAGGCGAAATAATAACATACAATCTAAATGAGAAGCCATCATGGCAAAATAGAATAAAAAACTGAACTATGCAAATTACATTACCAAAACTACATACAACAAAAAAAGCCTATCTATAGATGCAAAATTAAAACACTATAAAACAGTTACACAACCAGAAATAACGTATGCAGCTGAAACTATCTTCAAAACAACTAATACAGCAGAAATTGACAGAATACTAAAAATAGAAAGAAGAATAATTAGGACATGTATAAATAAACAGTATAAAATAAATGGACATTGGAGAATAGCATCAAATGAAACAGTATATAAGAAAATAGAACGAGTCTTGAGCACAATCAGGAAGAAACGCATCTCATTCTTTGGACATCTGATGAGAACTCCAGAAAACAGAATTAGTAAAAAATAATACAAAAATTGTGGAATAGGAAGAGCGACATTAAATGGATCACAGAAATTAAGGAAGATATAAAAGAACTTCAAATTACAGTAGATGACCTAAAAAACAAGACAGAGAAAACCAGAATACTGCAAGACCCGCAAACCAGACTACAAATGAAAATCAATAAAAGGAGTACAGGAAGAGTTGTCTCAGATGAAGAAAGAAAGAAAATATCTGAAAGAATGAAGAAATATTGAGCAGACAGAAGAGCAAAACACCTTTCATATAAGAATAGCCTCTAATAATTATATTACCTAAATATATTCAGTTATTGTCGGACCAAATTGTATCCATGTGTAACAACTTGTTTAGAACTTTGTATTTTTGACTACAGTGGTCCAATGAAGGCCATAAAATAAATAATAATAATAATAACAATAGTTTGTGATTGGTAGCGGTAATTTAAAAAACCTTTACATATTACTTGAGACAGTCACGGTATAAAAATAGTCAAAACGGCTTCACATTCTTTCAAAAACTAGTTTTTTGCGTTCTCTGACTGCTTATATAGTCTTAAGAACATGTGATCAAAAGCATTTTGCCGGGAAATATCTGAAAATCACGTTTCAGCGGAAGCGCTAACCGCCCACTCTAGGAGCGTTCTTGGACCGTTTGCGACTACGATCGATATATTTCTGTAAAGCTATTGTGACATTCTAGGTCGAAGAGAATATCTATATACTCGTAGATATACTTGCCCACCAGACGTCTCAAATAATTGCTTTCGACAAAAGTGAGATGAAAAAAGCAGTTATGCCCTTACTGTATCGTAGGAATTTAACGGATGACAAACCGCAGGACGATTATTGGTCTGGAAGTTGGTGCGAATGGAACCAAGCTCATACAAACGGGACACTAGACACGTTTCATCATAAGCCGCCACCGAAGAGTGAAGTTACTGAAGCTCTTGCTCGTGTGTGCAAACATCTGACAGACGACAATTTGGTGGAGAGGTTCCCTGGAGCCTATCTGCAGAACAACAATGAAACACTAAATTCATTAATTTGGACTTATCTACATCTACACTCTGCAAACCAGCGAGAGGTGCATGGCAGAGGGTACGTCCCATTGTACCAGTGTTCTACGGTCCCAGGTTCGAATCCTACCGCGGGCATGGATGATGGATATGTGTGATGTCCTTAGGTTCGTTAGGCTTAATTAGTTCTAAGGCTAGGGGACTCATGACCTCAGATGTTAAATCCCATAGTGCTTGGAGCCATTTGCACCATTTATACCAGTGTTCGGGTTTCTTCCTGTTCCATTCACGTATGGAGCGCCGGAAGAATGATTGTCTGAATTATTGTTATCTTATCCTAATGATCTCTGTGCGAGCGATACGTAGGAGGGTTGTAGTATATTCCCAGGGTAATCGTTTAAATCCGGTTCTTGAAACTTTGTTAATAAATTTTCTCAGGATAAGTTTATCTTCAATAATCTTCCAGTTCAATCCCTTCATTATCTCTGTGACATTCTGTGGTGTCACCGCCAGACACCACACTTGCTAGGTGGTAGCATTTAAATCGGCCGCGGTCCGTTAGTATACGTCGGACCCGCGTGTCGCCACTGACAGTGATTGCAGACCGAGCGCCGCCACACGGCAGGTCTAGAGAGACGTCCTAGCACTCGCCCCAGTTGTACAGCCGACTTTGCTAGGAAGGGTTCACTGACAAATACGCTCTCATTTGCCGAGACGATAGTTAGCATAGCCTTCAGCTACGTCATTTGCTACGACCTAGCAAGGCGCCATTACCAGTTTATATTGAGATTGTAAATCCTGTATCATCAAGAGCGATGCTCTCCAATTATGGATTAAAGTTAAGTATTACACCAAATGCATCCGTTTTTCTAAGTTCTCAAATACTTGTCCTGGTCCAGACCTCACGCCAGTCTGCGTGAGCTTAAACGCGTGCATTTCGGCCTCCTCTAGCTACACGGTGTTGGCTCTTCTGTCAACACATCACATTCTCTCACGGATTAAACAAACCTGTGACCATTGGTGCTTCCCTTCTCCGTATACGTTCAGTATCACCTGTTAGTACTATTTGGTACGGGCCCCACATACTTGAGGAATATTCTGGAACCGGTCGCAATCTCCTTTGTAGATTTATTGCACTTCCGCAGCATTCCACCAATAAACCGAAGTCTACCACCCGCTTTATCCACGACTGAACCTATGTGATCATTCCATGTCATATTCCTACAAAGTGTTACACCCAGATATTTGTAGGAGTTGGCCTATTCCAACTGTCACTCATTGGTATTATTTACTTATATGGATATGGTGTCTGTTCTTTCGGACATGTCCGAAAGTACAGACACCATATCCATAAAAGTATATAGCTCTGGCAATACCGGCAGTGACCTTCTTCTTCTGTGCGGATGCACACATATTACCCGAACTCTTATGGGACTTGGTAAGAATGTCTTCCACGAATAATGAGTGTGTTGGGTTGGGACGCTACGAATGTAGTGTGTGGACATACAAGGTGAGAATGTGGGTCTCGCGGGAGGCGTGCGCGAGTTAGTCCCTGCAGTCGCGCTGTCCTCTGTGCCCTCCGTGGCTGAGATGGATAGAGAGTCTACCATGTAAGCAGGAGATCCCGGGTTCGAATCCCGTTTGGGGCACACATTTTCACCTGTCCCCGTTGATATATATATATATCAACGCAGGTCAGCACCTGAAGATATTAAAAATAATTCTGATTTCATTGGTATTATGGTTCATGGGTACCACGGATTATAATTATTTTCAGCCATAATGGCTATGTTTGTGCACTGTGACTGTGTGGGCTAAGTACACTCCTGGAAATGGAAAAAAGAACACATTGACACCGGTGTGTCAGACCCACCATACTTGCTCCGGACACTGCGAGAGGGCTGTACAAGCAATGATCACACGCACGGCACAGCGGACACACCAGGAACCGCGGTGTTGGCCGTCGAATGGCGCTAGCTGCGCAGCATTTGTGCACCGCCGCCGTCAGTGTCAGCCAGTTTGCCGTGGCATACGGAGCTCCAACGCAGTCTTTAACACTGGTGGCATGCCGCGACAGCGTGGACGTGAACCGTATGTGCAGTTGACGGACTTTGAGCGAGGGCGTATAGTGGGCATGCGGGAGGCCGGGTGGACGTACCGCCGAATTGCTCAACACGTGGGGCGTGAGGTCTCCACAGTACATCGATGTTGTCGCCAGTGGTCGGCGGAAGGTGCACGTGGTGCCCGTCGACCTGGGACCGGACCGCAGCGACGCACGGATGCACGCCAAGACCGTAGGATCCTACGCAGTGCCGTAGGGGACCGCACCGCCACTTCCCAGCAAATTAGGGACACTGTTGATCCTGGGGTATCGGCGAGGACCATTCGCAACCGTCTCCATGAAGCTGGGCTACGGTCCCGCACACCGTTAGGCCGTCTTCCGCTCACGCGCCAACATCGTGCAGCCCGCCTCCAGTGGTGTCGCGACAGGCGTGAATGGAGGGACGAATGGAGACGTGTCGTCTTCAGCGATGAGAGTCGCTTCTGCCTTGGTGCCAATGATGGTCGTATGCGTGTTTGGCGCCGTGCAGGTGAGCGCCACAATCAGGACTGCATACGACCGGGGCACACAGGGCCAACACCCGGCATCATGGTGTGAGGACCGATCTCCTACACTGGCCGTACACCACTGGTGATCGTCGAGGGGACACTGAATAGTGCACGGTACATCCAAACCGTCATCGAACCCATCGTTCTACCATTCCTAGACCGGCAAGGGAACTTGCTGTTCCAACAGGACAATGCACGTCCGCATGTATCCCGTGCCACCCAACGTGCTCTAGAAGGTGTAAGTCAACTACCCTGGCCAGCAAGATCTCCGGATCTGTCCCCCATTGAGCATGTTTGGGACTGGATGAAGCGTCGTCTCACGCGGTCTGCACGTCCAGCACGAACGCTGGTCCAACTGAGGCGCCAGGTGGAAATGGCATGGCAAGCCGTTCCACAGGACTACATCCAGCATCTCTACGATCGTCTCCATGGGAGAATAGCAGCCCGCATTGCTGCGAAAGGTGGATATACACTGTACTAGTGCCGACATTGTGCATGCTCTGTTGCCTGTGTCTATGTGCCTGTGGTTCTGTCAGTGTGATCATGTGATGTATCTGACCCCAGGAATGTGTCAATAAAGTTTCCCCGTTCCTGGGGCAATGAATTCACGGTGTTCTTATTTCAATTTCCAGGAGTGTATTTATTTCAGCCGGTCGTTGTGGCCGAGCGGTTCTAGGCGCTACAGTCTGGAACCGCGCGACCGCTACGGTCGCAGGTTCGAATCCTGCCTCGGGCATGGATGTGTGTGATGTCCTTAGGTTTGTTAGGTTTAAGTAGTTCTAAGTTCTAGGGGACTGATGACCTCAGCAGTTAAGTCCCATAGTGCTCAGAGCAATTTTTTTTTTAAATTTATTTCAAGTTTCTGCTACCAGTCACTTTTTATTTTATGCTGAATATAACATAATGCAACGTGTTTCGAACATGTTCTGTTCATCTTCAGACGTTTATACATACATACATATAACCCCCCCCCCCTCCCTGAACCATGGACCTTGCCGGTGGTGGGGAGGCCCGCGTGCCTCAACGATACAGATAGCCGTACCGTAGGTGCAACCACAACGGAGGGGTTGAGAGGCCAGACAAACGTGTGGTTCCTGAAGAGGGGCAGCAGCCTTTTCAATAGTTGCAGGGGCAACAGTCTGGATGACTGACTGATCTGGCCTTGTAACACTAACCAAAACGGCCTTGCTGTTATGGTACTGCGAACGGCTGAAAGCAAGGGGAAACTACAGCCGTAATTTTTCCCGAGGGCATGCAGCTTTACTGTATGATTAAATGGTGATGGCGTCCTCTTGGGTAAAATATTCCGGAGGTAAAATAGTCCCCCATTCGGATCTCCGGGCGGTGACTACTCAAGATGACGTCGTTATCAGGAGAAAGAAAACTGGCGTTCTACGGATCGGAGCGTGTAATGTCAGATCCCTTAATCGGGCAGGTAGGTTAGAAAATTTAAAAAGGGAAATGGATAGGTTAAAGTTAGATATAGTGGGAATTAGTGAAGTTTGGTGGCAGGAGGAACAAGACTTTTGGTCAGGTCAATACAGGGTTATAAATACAAAACAAATAGAGGTAATGCAGGAGTAGGTTTAATAATGAATAAAAAATAGAAGTGCGGGTAAGCTACTAAAAACAGCATAGTGAACGCATTATTGTGGCCAAGATAGACACGAAGCCCACGCCTACTACAGTAGTACAAGTTTATATGCCAACTAGCTCTGCAGATGATGAAGAAATTGATAAAATTTACGATGAGATAAAAGAAATTATTCAGGTAGTGAAGGGAGAACAAAATTTAATAGTCATGGGTGACTGGAATTCGAGAGTAGGAAAAGGAAGAGAAGGAAACGTAGTAAGTGAATATGGATTGGGGCTAAGAAATGAAAGAGGAAGCCGCCTGGTAAAATTTTGCACAGAGCATAACTTAATCATAGCTAACACTTGGTTCAAGAATCATGAAAGACGGTTGTATACATGGAAGAATCCTGGAGATACTAGAAGGTTTCAGATAGATTATACACTCCTGGAAATTGAAATAAGAACACCGTGAATTCATTGTTCCAGGAAGGGGAAACTTTATTGACACATTCCTGGGGTCAGATACATCACATGATCACACTGACAGAACCACAGGCACATAGACACAGGCAACAGAGCATGCACAATGTCGGCACTAGTACAGTGTATATCCACCTTTCGCAGCAATGCAGGCTGCTATTCTCCCATGGAGACGATCGTAGAGATGCTGGATGTAGTCCTGTGGAACGGCTTGCCATGCCATTTCCACCTGGCGCCTCAGTTGGACCAGCGTTCGTGCTGGACGTGCAGACCGCGTGAGACGACGCTTCATCCAGTCCCAAACATGCTCAATGGGGGACAGATCCGGAGATCTTGCTGGCCAGGGTAGTTGACTTACACCTTCTAGAGCACGTTGGGTGGCACGGGATACATGCGGACGTGCATTGTCCTGTTGGAACAGCAAGTTCCCTTGCCGGTCTAGGAATGGTAGAACGATGGGTTCGATGACGGTTTGGATGTACCGTGCACTATTCAGTGTCCCCTCGACGATCACCAGTGGTGTACGGCCAGTGTAGGAGATCGCTCCCCACACCATGATGCCGGGTGTTGGCCCTGTGTGCCTCGGTCGTATGCAGTCCTGATTGTGGCGCTCACCTGCACGGCGCCAAACACGCATACGACCATCATTGGCACCAAGGCAGAAGCGACTCTCATCGCTGAAGACGACACGTCTCCATTCGTCCCTCCAGTCACGCCTGTCGCGACACCACTGGAGGGGGGCTGCACGATGTTGGGGCGTGAGCGGAAGACGGCCTAACGGTGTGCGGGACCGTAGCCCAGCTTCATGAAGACGGTTGCGAATGGTCCTCGCCGATACCCCAGGAGCAACAGTGTCCCTAATTTGCTGGGAAGTGGCGGTGCGGTCCCCTACGGCACTGCGTAGGATCCTACGGTCTTGGCGTGCATCCGTGCGTCGCTGCGGTCCGGTCCCAGGTCGACGGGCACGTGCACCTTCCGCCGACCACTGGCGACAACATCGATGTACTGTGGAGACCTCACGCCCCACGTGTTGAGCAATTCGGCGGTACGTCCACCCGGCCTCCCGCATGCCCACTATACGCCCTCGCTCAAAGTCCGTCAACTGCACATACGGTTCACGTCCACGCTGTCGCGGCATGCTACCAGTGTTAAAGACTGCGATGGAGCTCCGTATGCCACGGCAAACTGGCTGACACTGACGGCGGCGGTGCACAAATGCTGCGCAGCTAGCGCCATTCGACGGCCAACACCGCGGTTCCTGGTGTGTCCGCTGTGCCGTGCGTGTGATCATTGCTTGTACAGCCCTCTCGCAGTGTCCGGAGCAAGTATGGTGGGTCTGACACACCGGTGTCAATGTGTTCTTTTTTCCATTTCCAGGAGTGTATAATGGTAAGACAGAGATTTAGGAACCAGGTTTTAAATTGTAAGACATTTCCAGGGGCAGATGTGGACTCTGACCACAATCTATTGGTTATGAACTGTGGGTTAAAACTGAAGAAACTGCAAAAAGGTGGGAATTTAAGGAGATGGGACCTGGATAAACTGAAAGAACCAGAGGTTGTACAGAGTTTCAGGGAGAGCATAAGGGAACAACTGACAGGAATAGGGGAAAGAAATACAGTACAAGAAGAATGGGTAGCTTTGAGGGATGGAATAGTGAAGGCAGCAGAGGGTCAACTAGATAAAAAGATGAGGACTAGTAGAAATCGTTGGGTAATAGAAGAGATACTGAATTTAATTGATGAAAGGATAAAATACAAAAAAGCAGTAAGTGAAGCAGGCAAAAAGGAATACAAACGTCTCAAAAATGAGATCGACAGGAAGTGCAAAATGGCTAAGCATGGATGGCAGAGGACAAATGTAAGGATGTAGAGGCTTATCTCACGAGGGGTAAGATAGATACTGCCTACAGGAAAATTAAAGAGACTTTTGGAGAGAAGAGAACCACTTGTATGAATATCAAGAACTCAGATGGAAACCCAGTTCTAAGCAAAGAAGGGAAGGCAGAAAGGTGGAAGGAGTATATAGAGTGTCTATACAAGGGCGAAGTACTTCAGGGCAATATTATGGAAATGGAGGAGGATGTAGATGAAGATGAAATGGGAGATATGATACTGCGTGAAGAGTTTGACGGAGCACTGAAAGATCTGAGTCGAAACAAGGCCCCGGGAGTAGACAACATTCCATTAGAACTACTGACAGCCTTGGGAGGGCCAGTCCTGACAAAACTCTACCATCTGGTGAGCAAGACGTATGAGACAGGCGAAATTCCCTCAGACTTCAAGAAGAATATAATAATTCCAATCCCAAAGAAAGCAGGTGTTGACAGATGTGAATATTACCGAACTATCAGTTTAATAAGTCACAGATGCAAAATACTAACGCGAATTCTTTACAGACAAATGGAAAAACTGGTAGAAGCCGACCTCGGGGAAGATCAGTTTGGATTCCGTAGAAATGTTGGAACACGTGATGCAATACTGACCCTACGACTTATCTTAGAAGAAAGATCAAGGAAAGGCAAATCTACGTTTCTAGCATTTGTAGACTTGGAGAAAACTTTTGACAATGTTGACTGGAATACTCTCTTTTAAATTCTGAAGTTGGCAGGGGTAAAATACAGGGAGCGAAAGGCTATTTACAATTTGTACAGAAAGCAGATGGCAGTTATAAGAGTCGAGGGACATGAAAGGGAAGCAGTGGTTGGGAAGGGAGTGAGACAGGGTTGTAGCCTCTCCCCGATGTTATTCAATCTGTGTATTGAGCAAGCATTAAAGGAAACAAAAGAAAAGTTCGGAGTAGGTATTAAAATCCATGGAGAAGAAATAAAAACTTTGAGGTTCGCCGATGACATTGTAATTCTGTCAGAGACCGCAAAGGACTTGGAAGAGCAGTTGAACGGAAAGGACAGTGTCTTGAAAGGAGGATATAAGATGAACATCAGCAAAAACAAAACGAGGATAATGGAATGTAGTCGAATTAAGTCGGGTGATGCTGAGGGAATTAGATTAGGAAATGAGACACTTAAAGTAGTAAAGGAGTTTTGCTATTTGGGGAGCAAAATAACTGATGATGGTCGAGGTAGAGAGGATATAAAAGGTAGACTGGTAATGGTAAGGAAAGCGTTTCTGAAGAAGAGAAATTTGTTAACATCGAGTATTGGTGTAAGTGTCAGGAGGTCGTTTCTGAAAGTATTCGTATGGAGTGTAGCCATGTATGGAAGTGAAACGTGGACGATAAATAGTTTGGACGAGAAGAGAATAGAAGCTTTCGAAAGGTGGTGCTACAGAAGAATGCTGAAGATCAGATGGGTAGATCACATAACTAATGAGGAGGTATTGAATAGAATTGGGGAGAAGAGGAGTTTGTGGCACAACTTGACTAGAAGAAGGGATCGGATGGTAGAACATGTTCTGAGGCATCAAGGGATCACCAATTTAGTACTGGAGGACAGCGTGGAGGGTAAAAATCGTAGAGGGAGAAAAAGAGATGCATACGCTATGCAGATTCAGAAGGATGTAAGCTGCAGTAGGTACTGGAAGATGAAGAAGCTAGCACAGGATAGAGAAGCATGGAGAGCTGCACCAAACCAGTCTCAGGACTGAAGACCACAACAACATACATATAGAGAAATGTTACTTAAAAATAAACAGTCTTAAAGTAGATTAATCTAGAACTCTTTCTCCATTGTTTTTCACTCTAGCTGCTGGTGTGGCGTTTGAGGGGAAGGAGGGGGGCAGTGTATTGCTAGAAATCGAAATCAGTGATGTCTTCTGCTGGTTTTCTTCCTTGTGGTTGACTATGTATATCACAGCCTGTATAGGATGCAGATAGATTTGCATCAGTTATGTGTTACGAAAATAGTGTGAAAGGCTTTTATATGACAGTTGATCACTTACAATTTCATCATCTTGCTTCTTCACTTGCATCACTGGTGTAATGGTGGAGCTGTTGATTGACATTACACTAAGGTACATAATATTTTGTCACTGACTGCCGACGTAATTCCCTGCACAAATTGTTTCGATGTTATACACACAACACAAGATGACGGACTGTAGCATTTGTGTCTGTATGGATTATCGAGGTTTTGTATCGATATTCTTGGTACTGACAGATTTGTAGTCAGTTATTTACATTGACATATCTTTAATCTATTGAGTTAGAACTTGCTTAAGACTATTGAAGAATGAGTTTTTGAATTCGGTTATTTCATTAAGAATGTTATCTCCATTCTTTGTCTTATGTATGAAAATTTCCATTTCTTCCATGATATTCATTCCCTTACTTTTTCTTATTTTGTGTAAAATTTCGAGGTCGTCTTCGATTTTCAAAGGGGGGGGGGGGGACTGTGTCTTTAATGTGAGTTGCTACTGCTGATTTGTTACATTTATCAAGCCTGTAGCAGTCTAAATGTTCTTTGAATCGGGTTCTGAAATTTCTGCCTGTTTGGCCCATATAATATTTATTACATTGGCTGCAGGTAATTTTGTAAATGCCAGACGCATCAAGACTGGTGTCTGGTGGTTTTATATTGTGAATAAGCTTCCTAGTTATGTTGTTGTTGGTGCTGAAGCTTATTTTTACTTCTGTGCTTTTGAATAGTCTTGCTAATTTGTCAGATACTGTTCCAAGATATGGCATTTTTACATCTTTGACTGCTGGGTCACTGTCAGTTATGAGTGTAGTTTGATGTTGTTTGTTCAGTTTATTTTGTATGTGTTGTGACATGGTATTAATTAGAGAAAGGTCAAATCCATTGTTTATTGCAGCATATGTTATGGTTTCTATTTCTTGTTGGAGTTCTGTATGTTGAAGTGTAAATTTGTGTGCTCTGTACAGCATTGATCTATAAGCAGCTTTTTTGTGGGAGGAGGGATGTGTTGATGGGTTTGGTATAGTGGCGTCAGTGCCAGTAGGTTTTCTGTAAACACTGAAAGCTACCTTTAGGTTGTGTTTTGATATTTTTATGTCACAAAAAGGTATGGTGTGACCCTTCTCTAATTAATACCACTCAGGCACACTGAGCCGTGCATGTTGACGTGCAAAATGACCAAGGGCAACAATGCGCGTCCGCATGCGCATACCAACTCCCATCATGCTCCGTAGCGAAGCTTGCAGTCTGAACGTCCTGAAGCAAACTGTTCAGAAGTTATGACGATTTTATTTCATATAGTTCAATAATTGCCACTCCGTGTATAGTTTACACGAAACAGAAGGAAAGTGGAGCCACCAAAAGGTGTTGAGTTTTGGATGAAAGGACATTGTTGTGCTGAGAAAGTTAATTGGTGTGATACTACAGACTTCCTTAGAAGCGGCCAGAAGCTGTAGAATTACTTAGAAAAAGACGGCAGTGGCGCAGCCCTTGAAGTGTAAGCTGGCCTCGATCTGCTGTAGCGGCAGCCTCGCCACGCCACGCCGCGATGTGTGTGTGTCTGTGTGGTCAGTAACCCGGCGTGGGAGGGGCTGAGTCAGCGCCTGGCCCGCTCCTAACCAGGCACCGCCGGCGACCGTGACAGGACGCGGCAGCGCGCGGACAAGTCTGCAGGAGTCTTCTCTGCGCGCTGATGGTCTGTCGGACATCGGTTTTTTTTTTTTTTTCCTTTATTGTATTTCAATTCCCCATCGGGGCGGGCTGGCAGCAGCATAGGCGCTGCTCTTCAGCCGAAAGACATAGAACAAAACAATAGAAGACATTTAAAAACAGCAAAGGAGAGAATAAGGTGAACATAGATATAAAAAAGGGGAACATCATGGAAGACAATAGACAAAAAACGGGGTGACTGTAAAAAAAACTGTTTAAAAGTAGCACACACAAAAAGCCACACACTGCGACGGTTAAAAGAACACAAGGTACAGTATGACTGGAGCATAAAGGTAGCGACGGATGGCATAGCACATAACGTAACACTGACGGCGAACCTCAAGGCAGGACACAATTAAAAGCACACCTCTTGACGCACACGAGAAACAGCACTAAACAACACTGATGTGGCACACCGATGAAGAGCAATACAGAGGATCTGCCAGGCGCTAGGAGATGAGGGAGACCTGAAGAAGTGAGGGAGGGGAAGAGATGGGGGAGGTGAGCGGGGGGCGCGCAGAAGAGGGCCAGCTAGGGAGGGATGTGGGAAGGAGAGAGGCAAGGATGGGGTGCAGGGTCTCAGGGGAGGGGGGGACGGAGGAAAATCCGCTCTGGGAGAAGGAGGAAAGAGGAAAAGGGGGCCGTGGGGAGAGGAGGGGGGGAACAAGGCCAGGTTATAGTTGGAAGGAAGGGTAGATGTCACGGCGAAGTTCGTCATCCGGAAGGGGGAGCGGACATCGGCTATGTTTACCTGTTAAATGCCTCAACTGGCCCATTCACTACACGAGTTACTATGTAACGTCTTCAAACCCTCTGATGACGTCTTGGTAAGAAATTGAAACTAGAGGTTGAATTGCAGGGTGGTTTTAATTAAACTTGAACCAGTGTATGCAGAAAACTGTTTAGCATCCCCGTACCCACCGTTATAGGAATGATGTTCAGACTGTACACAGCTGTAGTTGCATTGTTAGTACTGTTAGTGCCATTACTTGCCATTAGGCGTCGCTGCTGTTACGGAGACGTATGGTTGAAAGACAAGCATCAATGTGCACTGTAACTGCCGCTACCTTCAGAATTTGAAAGAGACGGTTCCAGTCAATATTGCCAAAAGCTTCCTCTAAGTCTACAAATACTGTAAACGTAAACTTTCTTCTAACAAGGGAACCTTCCCATCGCACCCCCCTCAGATTTAGTTATAAGTTGGCCAGTGGATAGGCCTTGAAAAACTGAACACAGATCAATCGAGAAAACAGGAAGAAGTTGTGTGGAACTATGAAAAAATAAGCAAAATATACAAACTGAGTAGTCCATGGGCAAGATAGGCAACATAAAGGATAATGTGAACGTAGGAGCGCCGTGGTCCCGTGGTTAGCGTGAGCAGCTGCGAAATGAGAGGTCCTTGGTTCAAGTCCTCCTTCGAGTGAAAAGTTTAATTTTTTATTTTCAGACAATTATTATCTGTCTGTTTATTTCTTTATTTTCACGGACAATATTTGCTGGATTCATATTGCCCACGGAATACATCTCACGTATTTAATGCACTCTCGTCCAAAGTAGCGAACAGTCAACTGCCAGCCAGGGAGCCTCGTTAGCAGGAATACTCTCTCTTCCGTGCGCTGTAGTCGACTGACGTCGTGTGTTTCGATGTTTGTTTAGGTGTAGCGTCCCCATGCTACAGTGCAGTTACCTCGCATCGGACGGACGGACGGACAGATAATAATTGTCTGAAAATAAAAAAATTAAACTTTTCACTCGAGGAAGGACTTGAACCAAGGACCTCTCGTTTCGCAGCTGCTCACGCTAACCACGGGACCACGGCCCTCCTGCGCTCACATTATCCTTTATGTTGCCTATCTTTCCCATTGACTACTCAGTTTGTATATTTTGCTTATTTTTTCATAGTTCCACATAACTTCTTCCTGTTTTCTCGATTGATCTGTGTTCAGTTTCTCAAGGCCTATACACTGTGCCAACTTATAACTAAATCTGACGGGGGTGCGATGGGGAGGTTCCCTTGTAAGAGAAGTGCTATAGATACTACATATAGCTTTCATATTCCCATTTCTGTTCAGTGGCATGTACCTAATAGGTTATAAATATGTTCTGTTGATGTTTTCGACAGATATATTTTCTCATAAATTCATTCATACGCCGAAAGTATACCGATGATGAAAAATAGTAGGGGGGGGGGGGGGGGATCGTTTGGCTGTGGAGCACAGAAGGCGTTTTCCTAATTTTCGCTTTGCTCCCTTCCTCCCTCACGAGAAAATTGAATGTTATAGACACCTCTCGTAGGAAATTCAATGTATTTTCACGTGCTGTAGCTTTTATTTGTTATACATAATTTTAAAATTGTGGGTGTGGGGGGGCGGGCGCTACTGACGTTTTCGCAGAAAGACCAAAACTCTCTGCTTTTAAGCGCACTGTAACGTCAATGCCGCTAGTCAGGAAATCGAAGAAACTATTGCATTTTGTAGGCAGTTTTGTCTACTTTAATTTGGTTTAGAATGGTTATCTTCGAACAGCGCATTGTTTTCGAAATATAAACGGAAAATTGAAAACCGTGCGAAAATTTTGATTTTTTTAAATATTTTCCGTTGAGAAACCGACCTCCTACGAGACAGCCAAAATGAAAGTCGGGTTCAGCACAAAAAAAGTAGAACCCTCAAGGAAAAAATTCAGCGATTTTATTACGAAAAGTAGGCCTTTTGTGACCGCGCGGTTCTAGGCGCTTCAATCCGGAGCCGCGCTGCTGCTGCGGTCGCAGGTTCGAATCCTGCCTCGGGCATGGATGTGTGTGCTGTCCTTAGGTTAGTTAGGTTTAAGTAGTTCTAAGTTGTAGGGGACTGATGACCCCAGATGTTAAGTCCTATAGTGCTCACAGCCATTTGAACCATTTGATTCCCGGCTGGGTCGGAGATTTTCTTCGCCCAGGGATTGAGTGTTGTGTTGCCCTCGTTATCATTCCATCATCATCAGTGGAAGGCAACGCGAAATCACCACTGGAATCACTTCCCCACATACTCATGCAGTGGACCTCTCTGACAAGGTTTCCCCCATGACAAGACCTGCAGTAAGGCAGAACACAAAGTTTAGTTTATTACGAAAAGGGTTGTTTTGATCATCAGTGTCTGAACTATAATCGGCAGTGTGTGAACGATACTTCTTCCGAAAGTCTGATGGCATGTCTCCAGTTTCATCGATTCTAAACACAAGGTTGAATAGTCAAAAATGGTTCAAATGCCTCTGAGCACTGTGGGACTCAACTTCTGAGGTCATCAGTCCCCTAGAACTTAGAACTACTTAAACCTAACTAACCTAAGGACATCACACACATCCATGCCCGAGGCAGGATTCGAACCTGCGACCGAAGCGGTCTTGCGGTTCCAGACTGTAGCGCCTAGAACCGCACGGCCGTTCCGGCCGGCGCTGAATAGTCGTTTGGTTGTCACTTCCAGGAATGATTTTAGAAATTCAGGAGGCGAAGGAATGTTGTATGCCCCTTCGGTCTTATTGGATCTCAAGGCTTCCAAAGCTCTGATACATTCTGACTGGACTGGATCCATGGGAGCTATAACGCGGTTGGTATGTTACTGGTATGTGCATTAGCGTGCGGAATGTTGGAAACATTGCAAAGATTTTTTTTTTATTCGTGCAGCACAAACAGCCGTTGCGTTTGACTTGCGCGGAAGTTACGAGCAATTGTCCGGTCTCTGTAGATGCCTTTTAGCCATTTAAAGCGAGTGAGAGCATAATGAGGGATGGAGACAGGGGGAGAGACAGACCGTCGCGGAAGAGACGGATTGATTTAGGCAAATGAATCGCTGCGGTACGTCAGTTCAGGGGGATATACGCAGCTGTCTCGGGTGAGGCAGCTCCGCCTGGCCTGCTTCATCCAGGGACGCGATACGATAATCTCGCTGGCTAACAGCGCCGTTCTCGTCTCAATAAACTCTCGCAGCGGCTGACCACGCATTAGCACACAATCGCGGGCAGCTCTGCTGGAGCACTCGAGATGAGATACCGCGCCGCTAGGAGTCCCACCACCAGCGCTCTCAATAGCACTGGACTGCTGCTAAGTGGAGTTCCGCAAGGCTCTGTTCTCGGCCCGCTACTCTCTTTATACACAGTGTGAGGCGGCTAATGATTTCACTGCAAATATCTTTAGACGTGTTCAAGATGTTGATTATCCGTATTCACCTAGACAAGCATTCACGGGAGGCGCTCAAAGTAATATTCAGCCTTTCCACGACATCATTAGCTTGATCGAAAGATCCGTAATATGATTGATTTTCAAGCTATGCATTGTTATCAGTGTCGAGTTAGAATTCTAACCCAACTAATCAAAGTAACGCACGCTATCTTCTTTTATTTCTCCATTTTATGACGAATTTTGAATGACAGCAGCCGCGCGGGATTAGCCGAGCGGTCTAGGCGCTGCAGTCATGGACTGTGCGGCTGGTCGCGCCGGAGGTTCGAGTCCTCCCTTCGGGCATGGGTGTGTGTGTTTGTCCTTAGGATAATTTAAGTTAAGTAGTGTGTAAGCTTAGGGACTGATGACCTTAGCAGTTAAGTCCCATAACATTTCACCCACGTTTGAACATTTTTGAATGACAGTAAACACAGCTTTATTGCAGTGATAAGTTCCAGTGTTATCTACACTAATGCTCATAAATTAAGGATAACTGCAGAATGTGGTGCCACACAAAGTGGCACTACACACAACTGGCGCCAATAGTATAGGCACCACGGAACACACACGTCACAGATCTGTAAGTCCACATTATTGTTAATAAGTTGAGAAAACCGTCCCGCAACACACATGCTGCAAAGCGCCACTGTTTCCTGCGCATGTACCCTGACATCAATATGGGATATGATCACCATGCACACGTATAAAGGCCGCACAACGGGTTGGCATACTCTGGATCAGGTGGTCGAGCAGCTGCTGGGGTATAACCTCCCATTCTTGAACCAGTGCCTGTCGGAGCCCCTGAAGTGTCGTAGGGGTTTGAAGACGTGCAGCGATACGTCGACCGAGAGCATCCGAGGGTTTAGGTGTAGAGAAAAGGCAGGCCACTCCATTCGCCTGATATCTTCTGTTTCAAGGCACCCCTCCACGATGGCAGCTCGGTACGTTATCATCCATTAAGAGCAAAGTGCGACCCACTGCACCCCTGAAAAGGCGGACATACTGGTGCAAAATGACGTCCCGATACACCTGACCTCTTACAGTTCCTCTGTCGAAGACATGCAGGGGTGTATGTGCACCAATCATAATCCTACCCCACACCATCAAACCAGGACCTCCATACAGGTCCCTTTCAAGGACGTTAAGGGGTTGGTATCTGGTTCCAGATGAAAACCCGGCGAGAATCACTATTCAGACTATACCTGGACTCGTCCGTGAACATAACCTGGGACGACTGTTCCAATGTACTGTGTTCTTGACACCAGGCTTTACGGGGTCTCCTGTGACCAGGGGTCAGTGCAATGCACCTTGCAGGTCTCCGGGCGAATAAACCGTGTCTGTTCAGTCGTCTGTAGACTGTATGTCTGGAGACAACTGTTCCCGTGGCTGCGGTAAGGTACCGAGCAAGGCTTCCTGCAGTACTCCGTGGCCGTCTGCGGGCACTGATGGTGAGATATCGGTCTTCTTGTGGTGTTGTACTCTGTGGACGTCCCGTACTGTAGCGCCTGGACACGTTTCCTCTCTGCTGGAATCGTTGCCATAATCTTGAGATCACACTTTGTGGCACACGGAGGGCCCGTTCTACGACCCGTTGTGTTGACCAGCCGCCAGTCGCCCTAGTATTCTACCCCTCATAACGTCATCAATATGTGTTCTTTGAGTCATTTTCAACACACAGTCACCATTAGTACGTCTGAAAACATCTGCGCACTTACTCGCTGCACCGTACTCTGACATGCACCAACACACCTCTGCGTATGTGGACTGCTGCCAGCGCCACCGTGCGACGACCGCAGGTCAAATGCGCCGCATCGTCATCTAAACAGTCTGCGTGGTGTCTGTTTGTTCTGTGTCGTGTCTCCCTACCACTTCCGCGCAAAGACGCTCTGAGCGTGCTTTTTAGGGAATTGACTAGTTTGAACCTGGGACCTGTTGCTGGTAAGGAGACGCCAGACCACACATGACATGTAGAATTCAGAAGAGTTCAGTGAGACTAGCGATGATATAACCAAATACTTAATGATTTCAGCGTCAGCTCCACTGCACTGCCTGTAAAAGAATCTTAACACTAACTAAATTTAGTGGAAAGAGTTCAAGGCTTTCCTATCTTTAGTTAGCTGGTAAAATAACGTCGAAAAAGCAGTTAAGTTTACCATTGGAAATTTTATTCTACTCACAAAACATTGTTTATAAATTGCACTATTGATAAAAGGAAATGTTTTAATACAGTATGGTAAAAACCAACTGCGTTCAACAAAAATGTGAACGAATATTCCCCGAGTGGGTTTCCAAGTTCTACAATGGATCGAAGGATGACCTATGCCATATCACATCCTTAATCAAAGTTTAAATTAAGTTTCACAAGAGAGAAAACTATCAAAATGGTCTACAGTGACCCTCAATTATCTTTAATTACTTATCTAACTTGTCGTAAATTACAGTGGCTGATGTGACTTCTCAATAACTATATAACAGAAAAATCATCGCGTTTCAGATTTTTACTTCAAGTGGCAAATGTGAACACCATGAGCTTTAATTGACGATTAACACTAGTATTACGCAAAAAAGGGATGTAACAGATGACACTTCTGCAGTTCTGAGTGAAGCCTTATGCGCTCAAAAATGCGGCATCGCGTGGGTTCATTACCTTGTCGGTGTTCGTCAGGGGGCGGCGGCCGGCGCAGCTCCGTCCACCTCGCCCTCTCGGAAGCAACTCCCTCCTAACGTCTCCTTACTACAATTTACCGAAGTTGGTTTAAAAAAAAACTACCTGGCTGTGTTTTCATCTGACCAATCAGGGTCTCAATGTTAACCTTAAGCTCCGCCTACAAAAATTCTGTCTATCCAATGAGAAACGTTATACTTTTCATGGTGGGGCAATGTTTTTAAAGTTTGCAATGTAACAGAGACGCGAAAAAGTCTCACGCTAAAACTTGGAGCTGGTGTGGTCCTTTTAGCGTTATCGTAAGATCTACACTGTTTTTCTGGAGGGCTCCATCTTTTAACATGGGCTGGGGGGTGGTCCTGATGTAACAGAGACGCGAAAAAGTCTCACGCTAAAACTTGCGGGTGGTGTGGCCCTTTTTGTGTTATCGTAAGATCTGTACTGTTCTTCTGGAGGGCTCTAGCTTTTAACATGGGCTGGGGGGGTGGTCCTAACGTAACAGAGACGCGAAAAAGTCTCACGCTAAAAACTTGCGGGTGGTGTGGTCGTAGCGGTTAGCTGGCGACATGGGTGTCCGTCCCTTATCGTAGGGCCTTCTCGCTTAACACGGTTCTGCTCTCGGCTTCTCGTTTCTCCCCTCGGAACTGCGTCTGTGTCACGGTGGGAAGGTATGACATGCATTTAGGCATTCTTGTGTTAGTCTGTGGTATTCCATTTGCTCACTCGTTACTCGTATTACTTTGGTTAATTTAATGTCACGATTTATTCGGAGCTATGACATACTACTGGATTTGCTTATCATGTCAGGGTTTTCATGGAAGATGTTGGATTTGCCTGACACCTTACAGTCATACCCCGAGGTGATTTTAACCCGCAAACCGCCCACCAGAGCGTTGTTTCACCATGTATCAGCATTATCCTTAATTTATGAGCGTGAATTTATTTTTTCCTTATTTTATTCTGTTTCTAGACCGTGAATTGAAAACGAAATTTTAAACTTGTAGCTACAACAAATCATACAGTAGCATAATAAACACTCATCGCGAAGGAATTATCTGAATGGGACGGAAATCGGGAGATGTGATGTACACGTACAGACAAGAAAGATTACAATTTCGGTAAAATTTTGGTGATTTATTCAAGAGAAAGAGATTCACAAATTGGACAAGTCAGCAATGCGTTGGCCTAGCTCCAGCCCTTATGCAAGCAGTTATCCCGCTTGGAACTGACTGACAGAGTTATTGGATGTCCTCCTGAAGGATATCGTGCCAGAAGACAGCCAAAGGTATCCTGCTGAGGAAAGAAATAGTACCCCAGACCATCACCCTGGTTGAACTGCTGTTTGGCGGGCGACAGTTGAAAATGGTTCAAATGGCTCTGAGCACTATGGGACTTAACATCTGAGGTCGTCAGTCCCCTAGACTTAGAACTACTTAAACCTAACTAACCTAAGGACATCACACACATCCTTGCCCGAGGCAGGATTCGAACCTGCGACCGTAGCGGTCGCGCGGTTCCAGACTGTAGCGCCTAGAACCGCTCGGCCACTTCGGCCGGCGGCGGGCGACAGTTGAAAATGGTTCGAATGGCTCTGAGCACTATGGGACTTAACATCTGAGGTCGTCAGTCCCCTAGACTTAGAACTACTTAAACCTAACTAACCTAAGGACATCACACACATCCTTGCCCGAGGCAGGATTCGAACCTGCGACCGTAGCGGTCGCGCGGTTCCAGACTGTAGCGCCTAGAACCGCTCGGCCACTTCGGCCGGCGGCGGGCGACAGTTGAAAATGGTTCAAATGGCTCTGAGCACTATGGGACTTAACATCTGAGGTTGTCAGTCCCCTAGACTTAGAACTACTTAAACCTAACTAACCTAAGGACATCACACACATCCTTGCCCGAGGCAGGATTCGAACCTGCGACCGTAGCGGTCGCGCGGTTCCAGACTGTAGCGCCTAGAACCGCTCGGCCACTTCGGCCGGCGGCGGGCGACAGTTCAAAATGGTTCAAATTGCTCTGAGCACTATGGGACTTAACATCTGAGGTTGTCAGTCCCCTAGACTTAGAACTACTTAAACCTAACTAACCTAAGGACATCACACACATCCTTGCCCGAGGCAGGATTCGAACCTGCGACCGTAGCGGTCGCGCGGCTCCAGACTGAAGCGCCTAGAACCACTCGGCCACATTTGTTTGTCTGAACATGTGCATCACATGTACCGATTTCCGTCCCTTTCGGATAATTCCTTCGTGGTGTGTCGTTTTTTTAAGTCTTAGAGTGTATGTCAGGACAACGCGTCGTCGTCGTTGTAGTCTTCAGTTCTAAGACTCGTCTGATGCAGCTTTCCATGCTAATCCACGCTGTGTCAGTCTCTTCATCTCTGAGTAACTACTGCAAGCTACATCCTTCTGAATATGGTTGTTGCTCTGATCTCCTGGTCTCCGTCTACGATCTTCACCCACCACACTTCCCCCCAGTACTAAACTGGTGATCTCTTGGTGTATCAGAACGTGTCCTGTCAACCTATCCCTTCTTTTAGTCAAGTTGTTTCATTATTCTTCTCCCCAGTTGTATTCAGTACGTTTTTATTGGTTACACGGTCTACCCATCTGTTCTTGAGCATTCTTATGTAGACCACCACATAGCAAAGTATGAAATGTACGCGTGGCTGGGGCCTTCCGTCGGGTAGACTGGTCGCTTGCTTGACGTTACTTCGGCGACTTGCGTGTCGATCAGGATGAATCATGATGAAGACAGCAGTACGTCCAATCCCCGAGCGGAGCAAATCTCCGAACCGGCTGGAATCAAAACTGGATGTAACAACGTATGCCATGACGTAATGATCACGCGGTGGACGGGACGTGAAATCGGAAACTTCCTTTTTCTTCTCCATACTTCTTTCCCAGCCGTATTTGCTCCTTCACACCCTCCTTTGTTCCATTTCTGTGCTCGTACAGTACATCTTTAGTATATCGAAAACATTCCTTCTTCCTGTTTTTCAGTTGCCATACTAGAAGCGTCCATAAAGCAAGTGAGGTGATAGTTACCAGAACTGTTTTATTTCTTATTTTTTGTTCATTCCTTGACTTAGGCATGGATGCTTTCCCTCAGCTTCAGTCACACAGGATGCAACCATAGTACACAGTACCATCTTACAGAATATTATTTCCCTCCTCCTCCTCCTCCACCCCCTCCTCTAATTTCATACACATGGGTCAACAGTTGATTTTGCTTTAACTTCGTGATCCTTCGTTTCAGGATGCAGACGAAGAACGTGAACCTGAGCCAGGACCAGCTGAACAACTCAGTGCTGGAGGTAAGTGTGGCATAAAGTTGAAACAAAGTATTCTGTTTTAAGAAAGTAATAATAAAGTACAGAATATAAATCGAGAGAGAGATAAACGGAAATGAGTTCACGTTAAGGGCAAAAAGTCTACCTACTATCCATCGCTCCTCTGGCACACAGATACGACGGGAAGTTACACATTATTGTGGCGGACCAAGTAACTTTTAGTGAACGCTGCACTGCACATGACACGGCTTTTCAACATAGTCACCAAGATTCTTTAGACAATTATCGGCACGTTCTACCAGTTGCTCAGTTCCTCGGCGGTAGAAATGCGCTCGCTGCCCACGTAGCCACTGGAGATCCGCTGTGTGTTCCTCCTCAGGGGTGAAAAATCGGCGGCTGCTGCGAATCAGTTACCCGACTGCCTGGACACTGTCCTCTGTGCTCGATGTGGATGCCCTTCCCTCCGTGTCAGCACCGTTCACGTCTGTGGGGCCTCGGTCACATTATTTGCACCATATCACTACGGTTGGCGGCGACATTACACTTGGTGCGAATATCGCCAGAATTTTATTGTGAATCTGTGTGCAATTTTGGCGTTTTGTCCACATGACTCTTACCGGTCCGCGTACACAGTTTCAGTTGCCGCACGGGTACACTCCCTCACTGTGGTGCCCCTGTCACACGTACCGCAGCACAACTGTGTCTGTAGGAGGCCTGGAACACGTACTCTCTCCTGACGATGCGCAGTCGTCTTACCGTGGGAGGACATGTGTAACATACTTTTTGAAGGCCTTCTTGCACAGTCATCCGGAAGCCATAACGCGGGTGCCGTTTCACTACTGTCCTGTGCCCTGTTGTTGCGTCACTAATTTTGTGCCGTTCTACTCTACACTACACTATACAGTGTAAACACTCTGCAGCACGAGAGAGTTGGACTGTTGATAGGTTTAACCCTTTGTTGCCGGACGGTACTTAAAAGTACCAGTAAGTTTTGACTCTCATTATTTTCTCGTGGTGCAGTTTCGTGATCTGAGAGCCTGTCGGTACGTAACAGTAACTCTGCTCTACTGTTTCATAGATGTTATTGTGCAATATATAGACCTCTCTGGCGGTCAGAGCTTGAAATTGTTTTTCGCGTGCTGCTGTGAAAACAGAAGATTGTATGTGCTTGTTTCCATGGTGTTGCCTGAATTTGTGCGCAATTTATTGAAACTTCCGTTGAGTTTTCCATTGTACGTACTTACCTTCTTTGTTTTTTTATAATAGTTTGAAGCATTACGTTACAAGTGAATGAGATAAAGTGGAAAATATAAGGCGGACTTATTAGTACCGTCAGGTTGTGCGAACCTTTTTTGTAGCAAAATTGCGTCACCTCTCACTAGTTGTTCTGTCCACTTTTTCTCACACAGAAATCCGTAAATACATTTGCCTGTGCAACAATTAGAACAAACAGGAAAGGTTTGCCAGGGAATTTACCTAAAGGAAAATGTCTAAATCAAATCACAGAGAGTCATCTTTAGATCTAACAGTATTTCAATAGAAGGAAAATACAGTAGTGTATTTTGCGTCAAACTTTACAGTAGTGTATTTTGCGTCAAACTTCCATAGCACTGAACAGAGCGTAGTGACAAGAAAACAGAAAGATGGAACTAGTATGACTATACCATGTCCAGTTATTGTATGTGATTACAATAAAAACATGGGTGGTGTGGATCATGCAGACAGATTACGTTCAACTTGTGGTCTTGACAGGCGATCAAAGAAATGGTGGCACCGTCTCTTCTGAGGAGCAATAGAAATTTCTTTTGTCAATGCTTACGTCATTTTCAGTGATCTACATGGGGCACTGCCACTGCTGGAATTCAGGCGTGATGCGGCACTAGGGCTAATGAATGAACAGCAAGTGCCAAATCTCAAAAAGAGAAACTCTGGTAAAGATGAAATAACTCTCCCAAAGAGAAGGAAGGATAACTTTTCTGTTCCGAAGGATGTACGTCTTGGCAACCGAGGACACCATTTTGTAGTGTTCAGTTGTAAAACAGGACGATGCGAAATGTGTGCGAAAAATAAAATTCAGTCGAGACCACATTCACAATGTAGTACATGTAAAGTGTATTTGTGCTGCAATATGAAAAAGAACTGTTTCCTACAATTTCATGAGGTATCACTAAATATGTGATATGTGTATACTATCAAAAATGTATAGCTGTTACTATGTATTGTGTAGCTGCTCTAGAATAAAAATATGCGAAATTTTAAAAAAATCAGAAATATCATATTTCTGTTAATTAATTTTCTAATGTAAAAATATTTAATATTTATGTTGAATAAGGTACAAGTTATAAAAACTGGAGCATTTTTCTGCGCATGTTGTCATTCTGTCCATGGAGTCTGACGGTACTTCTGAGAACCAGGAGAGAAAAAAGTTGTGAAAAATAAAATAAAATTTTACAAAAAATCCTAGCGTCATTTGAGGCCACAATAGCATAAATTCTGCAAAGAAAATGTTAAAAAGTAATTTTTTTCCTATGTCGGGAAACAAAGGGTTAAAAACATCGGGGATCCGAAATATCGATGTTTATAAAAAATCATCACCGGCTCCTGATATATCGAAAAGATGTATCGATATATTGACAGTAAAAATATCGATGCAGGGACCTGTAAAAATATCGGCTGCAGTGAACACATAGCGTGTTGTGGGGCGATCACTCTGTTGTAGAAATAATTCAAAAGCCAAGATTGCTTAAATACTGTTTACTGGATGACCGGTTTCAACACACTAAAGGTGCCATCATCGGATCTGTGAAGATACAACATGACAGGTTTGAGGGAGGGCTTACGTGAGTTACACTATATATATTACTATTAGTACAGTACCACATAACTGAAGGTACCTTAACGTTTATAAACCATACATGAGGCAGACCAGCTGATATAAAATCATTGTCACAGAAATAAAAAACAACTTCTCTCATGGTTATTCTATTCCATCAGATATGTCACAAGATAAAACTATTTGGCACATGAGCGCAGCGGTCATGTTATATCTTCACAGATCCGATGATGGCACCTTTAGTGTGTCGAAACCGGTTATCCAGTAAACAGTATTTAAACGATCCTGGGTTTTGAAGTATATTTAAGTATTGATTTGTTATTAGATATTCCGTACATCAAAAAACTAGCAGCCTGCCACTATCCTTTAGAGCAAGAATTGAAAGGAAAACGATGCACGTTCACGCTTGGCTATAACCACTTTGCTAACATTGGTAACTGCATTTAAGTGGCACAATAAAAGGTGTCCCACGGGACCGTCGTTCAGTTTCGTCACATGTTAGATTTGTCCGCAACACTTCATCTCGACTCCTTGTTTTTTTCATTTCTGCAAACGCCAGTTGTAGAGTCAAAATTGCGTGGTGAAGCTAAACGTTGCTGTTTTTGTTGGTAGCCCCAAGCGCCGATTACGTCAGCCTTTCCCGTCACAGTTCTCTGGACACCGCAATGACCAGTCTTGTTTAGATTTTTGTTCGTCACTTTCAACAACTGTTTTTGGAGACTACCGATGGGGAGAAACAGCACGCTAGTTGCACTAAAAATAGTTTCTTAACACAACTAGTGCGCTGTTTCTTCACGTAGGAAGTTTTGTTATTCCATTCACTTCGTCACCCCCCGAGTGCAATCAGACTACTCCTTTCGTACCGACCTATACTTGCTTTACAAGTGAAAGAGAAAAACTGGACGTGATGAAAGCTCAAAAAGTAGTGAGACTCCTTCACACTGTGAAACTAAAATTATGTTCTATTTCAAAAGAACGACTTCAAATATTTGCCGAAAACTGTGAATAAAATAATATAAAATGAAGATATTGGCACTCGATATTGCCAGACAACATTCCATTAGAACTACTGATGGCCTTGGGAGAGCCAGTCATGACAAAACTCTACCATCTGGTGAGCAAGATGTATGAGACTGGCGAAATACCCACAGACTTCAAGAAGAATATAATAATTCCAATACCAAAGAAAGCAGGTGTTGACAGATGTTGAGCAAGCAGTAAAGGAAACAAAAGAAAAATTCGGAGTAGGTATTAAAATTCATGGAGAAGAAGTAAAAACTTTGAGGTTCGCCGATGACATTGTAATTCTGTCAGAGACAGCAAAGGACTTGGAAGAGCAGTTGAACGGAATGGACAGTGTCTTGAAAGGAGGATATAAGATGGACATTAACAAAAGCAAAACGAGGATAATGGAATGTAGTCAAATTAAATCGGGTGATGCTGAGGGGATTAGATTAGGAAATGAGACACTTAAAGTAGTAAAGGAGTTTTGCTATTTAGGGAGTAAAATAACTGATGATGGTCGAAGTAGAGAGGATATAAAATGTAGACTGGCAATGGCAAGGAAATCGTTTCTGAAGAAGAGAAATTTGTTAACATCGAGTATAGATTTAAGTGTCAGGAAGTCGTTTCTGAAAGTATTTGTATGGAGTGTAGCCATGTATGGAAGTGAAACCTGGACGATAACCAGTTTGGACAAGAAGAGAATAGAAGCTTTCGAAATGTGGTGTTACAGAAGAATGCTCAAGATAAGGTGGGTAAATCACGTAACTAATGAGGAGGTATTGAATAGGATTGGGGAGAAGAGAAGTTTGTGGCATAACTTGACTCGAAGAAGGGATCGGTTGGTAGGACATGTTTTGAGGCATCAAGGGATCACAAATTTAGCATTGGAGGGCAGCGTGGAGGGTAAAAATCGTAGAGGGAGACCAAGAGATCAATACACTAAGCAGATTCAGAAGGATGTAGGTTGCAGTAGGTACTGGGAGATGAAGAAGCTTGCACAGGATAGAGTAGCATGGAGAGCTGCATCAAACCAGTCTCAGGACTGAAGACCACAACAACAAAATTGGCAAGGGGGGGGGGGGTTGTGGCATGCTATTACTGACTACATCTATCGATATTTTTGCAAAACGGTAAAACGATATATCGATATTTTATCAACAGCCGTGCTACAGAGCACTGCACAGCACCGTACGCCCCTACACTGCATTACTGTACTGCACTTGATGTCAGGAGTAAAACCGGTTTCTCTATTATTTTTTTCTGGACTGTTATCCCCTGGTGCGGTGAGGCACAACTCAGGAATCGCTGGGGCTGTGCTACCGTTGCAAGTCACTGGGAGAGAGGTTGCTGTCACGGTCCCAGGATGCCCTTTCTGGTCCTCCCCGTCTCTCACCCGCTCACTGCTTCCGGAACGACGTTCTGGTTTCGTGTTCTGCCTCGGTGCGTCTCGTTGTTTTGACGCACGGTTCCTTCTTGCTTGCCTCTCAGCCATGTAGGCTTGCACTTTGTACGCTGATGTTCCGCGTGTCAGCAAGTTTTGCTAGTGTCACGGGCGTAATATGCAACATGAGACGCCTTCCAAGCCTATAGTAGATCCCTCGAATATAGACCATTGCCTAATAGCTGGAACGGAGCACGCGTGACACCTGTCTACAAGAATGGTAGCAGAAGTGATACACAAAGCCGGCCGTTGTGGCCGAGCGGTTCTAGGCGCTTCAGTCTGAAACCGCGCGACCGCCTCGGGCATGGATGCGTGTGATGTCCTTAGGTTACTTAGGTTTAAGTAGTTCTAAGCTCTAGGGGACTGATGACCTCAGATGTTAAGTCCCATAGTGCTCAGAACCATTTGAACCATTTGATACACAAAACTGCCGTCCAATACCTTTGACATCCACTTGTTGTTGAATCTTAGAATATGTTCTGAGGTCAGACGTAATGGGCTATCTCGAAGAGAATGACCTTCTCCATGCCAACCAGCATGAATTTCGAAAACATAGACGATTCAGCTGTTTATCAACGCCACTAACACTAATATCTATTTCATTCCTCGGTGAAATCAAAAGCAGAGGCGGTAAAATTAAGGGCGCAATGGGAATTCCACAGTTAAATGTAAAGGAGAGATCGGATGGATGCAAGGAGAACATTGAGGGCTTCCATGAGTGGGAAGACTTCTCTGATGTCGTCAGAGAAAAAGAGTCAGGAGTCGACTGGGAAGAGATAGTGGATCCAGTATTGGAAAGAGAATTTAGAAGAGCTTTGGAAGACATAAGATCGAAAAAGACAGAAGGGATAGATAACATTCCATCAGAATTTCTAAAATCACTGGGAGAAGTGGCAACAAAACGACTGTTCACGTTGATGTGTAGAATGTATGTGTGTGGCGATACGCCAGCTGACTTTCGAAAAAAACATCCACACAGTTCCGAAGACTGCAGGAACTGACAAGTACGAGAATTATCGCACAATCAGCTTGACAGCTCAACCATCGAAGTCGCCGACAAGAATAATATACAGAAGAATGGGAAAGAAAATTGAGGATGAGTTAGATGACGATCAGTTGGGCTTTAGGAAAGGTAAAGGCACGAGAGAGGCAATTCTGACGTTGCAGCTGATAACGGAAGTAAGACTAAAGAAAATCCAAGACACGTTCAAAGGATCTGTCGACCTCGAAAAAGTCTACGACAATGTAAAATGATGCTACATGTTCGAACTTCTTCAGAAAATAGCGGTAACTGTAGGGAAAGACAGGTAATGTGTAATATATGCAGGTACCAAGAGGGAATAATAAGAGCGAATGACCAGGAACAAAGTGCTCGGATTAGAAATCGTGTAAGTCTTTCGACCCTACTGTTCAACCTGTACAGCGAAGAAGGAATGACGGAGATAAATGAAAGTTTCAAGTGTGTAATTAAAATTCAAGGTGAATGAATATCAGTGATAAGATTCGCTGATGACATTGCTATCCTCAGTGAAAGTGAAGAAGAATTACATGGCCTGCTGACTGGAAAGATCACTCTAATTAGTGGAGAATATGGACTGAGAGTAAATCAAAGAAAGACGCAAGTAATGAGAAGTAGCAGAAATGAGAACAGCGAGAAAGTTAACATCAAGATTTGTGATCACGAGGTAGATTAAGTTAAGGAATTGTGTTACTTAGGCAGAAAAATAACCCACAACTATCGGAGCGAGGGAGACATAACAAGCAGACAAGTACTGGCAAAAAGGTTATTCCTGGCCAAGAGAAGTCTATTAGTGTCAAACATAAGCGTTATTCTGAAATTTTGGAGAATTTAGGTTTGGAGCACAGGATCGTATGGTAGTGAAACATGAACTGTATGAAAACCGGAAAAGAAGAGGTTAGAAGCATTTGAGATGTGCTATAGAAGAATGTTGAAAATTAGGTGCTGATAAGATAAGGAATGAAGAGTTTTTCCAGAGAATCGGTGACGAAAGGAATACGAGGGCAGTTCAATAAGTAATGCAACACATTTTTTTTTCTGAAACAGGGGTTGTTTTATTCAGCATTGAAATACACCAGGTTATTCCCCAATCTTTTAGCTACACAACACTATTTTTCAACGTAATCTCCATTCAATGCTACGGCCTTACGCCACCTTGAAATGAGAGCCTGTATGCCTGCACGGTACCATTCCACTGGTCGATGTCGGAGCCAACGTCGTTCTGCATCAATAACTTCTTCATCATCCGCGTAGTGCCTCCCACGGATTGCGTCCTTCATTGGGCCAAACATATGGAAATCCGACGGTGCGAGATCGGGGCTGTAGGGTGCATGAGGAAGAACATTCCACTGAAGTTTTGTGAGCTCCTCTCGGGTGCGAAGACTTGCATGAGGTCTTGCGTTGTCATGAAGAAGGAGAAGTTCGTTCTGAGTTTTGTGCCTACGAACACGCTGAAGTCGTTTCTTCAATTTCTGAAGAGTAGCACAATACACTTCAGAGTTGATCGTTTGACCATGGGGAAGGACATCGACAGAATAACCCCTTCAGCGTCCCAGAACACTGTAACCATGACTTTACCGGCTGAGGGTATGGCTTTAAACTTTTTCTTGGTAGGGGAGTGGGTGTGGCGCCACTCCATTGATTGACGTTTTGTTTCAGGTTAGAAGTGATGAACCCATGTTTCATCGCCTGTAACAATCTTTGACAAGAAATTGTCACCCTTAGCCACATGACGAGCAAGCAATTCCGCACAGATGGTTCTCCTTTGCTCTTTATGGTGTTCGGTTGGACAACGAGGGACCCAGCGGGAACAAACCTTTGAATATCCCAACTGGTGAACAATTTTGACAGCACTACGAACAGAGATGTCAAGTTGAGCACTGAGTTGTTTGATGGTGATCCGTCGATCATCTCGAACGAGTGTGTTCGCACGCTCCGCCATTGCAGGAGTCACAGCTGTGCACGGCCGGCCCGCACGCGGGAGATCAGACAGTCTTGCTTGACCTTGCGGCGATGATGACACACGCTTTGCCCAACGACTCACCGTGCTTTTGTCCACTGCCAGATCACCGTAGACATTCTGCAAGCGCCTATGAATATCTGAGATGCCCTGGTTTTCCACCAAAAGAAACTCGATCACTGCCTGTTGTTTGCAACGCACATCCGTTACAGACGCCATTTTAACAGCTCCGTACAGGGCTGCCACCTGTCGGAAGTCAATGAAACTATACGAGACGAAGCGGGAATGTTTGAAAATATTCCACAAGAAATTTCCGGTTTTTTCAATCAAAATTGACCGAGAAAAAAAATGTGTTGCATTACTTATTGAACTGCCCCCGTATATGGAAAATACTGAAAAGGAGGGGCAGAATGGTAGGTCTTCTGTTAAGAGTTCAGGGAATAGCTTCCATTGTGCTGCAGGGAGCTGTAGAGGTTAAAAACTATAGAGGAAGACAGAGATTGGAATACACGCAGCAGATAATTGAGGACGTAGGTTGCAAGTGCTACTCTGAGATGTGATATGAAGAGGTTGGCACAGAAGAGGAACTCGTGACGGACTGCATCAAATAAGTCAGAAGACTGATGAAAAAATAGATAAGTAAATAAATTAAATTAAAAATATCATGTGAAATCCAACTGGCACTTTTCTCACATGACAGTCTGAAATCCATGGATCAAAGCAGTCAGGTAGATGCAGTACTTCTTGATTGGCGAAAAGCATTTGACTCAGTACCACAGCCACGCTCACTGTCAAAAGTTAGATCATATGGGGTATTAAGTGAAAGTTTTTACTAGATTGTGACCTTTTCGTTGGGAGGACGCTGCGTGTCATCGTCAGATGTGGAAGTAACTTCGGATGTGCCGCAGGAAAGTTTGTTGGGACCCTTTTGGTTCACGTTCTACATTAATGACCTTGTAGATAATATTAATAGCAACCTCAGACTATTTGCAGACGATGCAGTTCTCTATGATGAAGTACTGTCTGGAAGAAGCTGCACAAGTATTCAGTCAGATCTTGATGAGATTTCAAAGTGGTGCAATGATTGCTTTAAATGTTCAGAAATGTAGTGTTGTGCCGGCAAATTCATACAGATACCTGGGTGCAACTGTAGGAATATGAAATGGAATGATCACATAGGCTGAGTTATGGGCAAAGCAGGTGGTATATTGGTCTATCGGGGGAATACTGAGGAAGTAATATCAAAGGAGACTGTTTACAAATATTGGTCAGGTGTGTGGGACCTGTACCAGATAGAATTGGCACGGGCAGCACGAATGAGGACAGGTTTGTTTGACCCTCGGGAGAATGTCACCGAGATGTTGTAAGGACTGAACTGGCTCTCCATACGTGTATGGAACGAGGAAAAGGACGTCACTGGAACAAGAAAAATCCCTAATAACTCGTGCAATGGAACGCCGCTCCCATACGTTTCACAGTGGTTCACAGAATTTAGATGTACATGTGGATTCTGAGGGTGCGTGTGAACCGTGAGCAGATACTTTCGGAGGATATTGGCTGAGAATTTCACAGATTTTTGTACGGGCCTAAATTTCACTGGGCGCAGTTTTGATATACACTCCTGGAAATGGAAAAAAGAACACATTGACACCGGTGTGTCAGACCCACCATACTTTCTCCGGACACTGCGAGAGGGCTGTACAAGCAATGATCACACGCACGGCACAGCGGACACACCAGGAACCGCGGTGTTGGCCGTCGAATGGCGCTAGCTGCGCAGCATTTGTGCACCACCGCCGTCAGTCTCAGCCAGTTTGCCGTGGCATACGGAGCTCCATCGCAGTCTTTAACACTGGTAGCATGCCGCGACAGCGTGGACGTGAACCGTATGTGCAGTTGACGGACTTTGAGCGAGGGCGTATAGTGGGCATGCGGGAGGACGGGTGGACGTACCGCCGAATTGCTCAACACGTGGGGCGTGAGGTCTCCACAGTACATCGATGTTGTCGCCAGTGGTCGGCGGAAGGTGCACGTGCCCGTCGACCTGGGACCGGACCGCAGCGACGCACGGATGCTCGCCAAGACCGTAGGATCCTACGCAGTGCCGTAGGGGACCGCACCGCCACTTCCCAGCAAATTAGGGACACTGTTGCTCCTGGGGTATCGGCGAGGACCATTCGCAACCGTCTCCATGAAGCTGGGCTACGGTCCCGCACACCGTTAGGCCGTCTTCCGCTCACGCCCCAACATCGTGCAGCCCGCCTCCAGTGGTGTCGCGACAGGCGTGAATGGAGGGACGAATGGAGACGTGTCGTCTTCAGCGATGAGAGTCGCTTCTGCCTTGGTGCCAATGATGGTCGTATGCGTGTTTGACGCCGTGCAGGTGAGCGCCACAATCAGGACTGCATACGACCGAGGCACACAGGGCCAACACCCGGCATCATGGTGTGGGGAGCGATCTCCTACACTGGCCGTACACCACTGGTGATCGTCGAGGGGACACTGAATAGTGCACGGTACATCCAAACCGTCATCGAACCCATCGTTCTACCATTCCTAGACCGGCAAGGGAACTTGCTGTTCCAACAGGACAATGCACGTCCGCATGTATCCCGTGCCACCCAACGTGCTCTAGAAGGTGTTAGTCAACTACCCTGGCCAGCAAGATCTCCGGATCTGTCCCCCATTGAGCATGTTTGGGACTGGATGAAGCGTCGTCTCACGCGGTCTGCACGTCCAGCACGAACGCTGGTCCAACTGAGGCGCCAGGTGGAAATGGCATGACAAGCCGTTCCACAGGACTACATCCAGCATCTCTACGATCGTCTCCATGGGAGAATAGCAGCCTGCATTGCTGCGAAAGGTGGATATACACTGTACTAGTGCCGACATTGTGCATGCTCTGTTGCCTGTGTCTATGTGCCTGTGGTTCTGTCAGTGTGATCATGTGATGTATCTGACCCCAGGAATGTGTCAATAAAGTTTCCCCTTCCTGGGACAATGAATTCACGGTGTTTTTATTTCAATTTCCAGGAGTGTATCTGGCCAAAAAGTAGATTTTAGGAAAACAGGTTTGAAGAAAAATACGACCCGACCTGATAGTCCCAGAAGACGTTCACCTTCAGTGTAACCAGAGTCTAACATAAGAGTCGCGACACTTCACCTCGATCTTGTTGCCTACTGCGCCAGCAACGCGCCAACCGGCCAGTAAGTTAAAGCTGATGCGTTCGGGGCGATCGTGAAAGCGAGAGCGAACAGCGCGTTTGTTTATTTTGGTTTGTACAGTGGCTTTTACAAACGGGTGTACAGCGTAGCGCAATAAAATGCAGCAACAACAATAAGAAGATACCACATGTCTTTTTTTTTTAGGTTTCCTAAGGATCCTGACAGGTATATACCATCATGTTACTGAACTGCATCGTCAGGATTCGCTTGCAAATTACATGTATATTGATGATAAATGTTTCGTTTTAGGAGTAGCAAATGCTTAGTGAACAGCAGAGGAAAAGATGTTATGAAAAAAGACCCTGTTAACCTTTATAATAATGATAAGTGTTATCCGCTACATGTCGAAAAAAACCAGTTCAAGAATGCAGACAATAATAAACTCGTGTGGAATGTAGTTAACCACATTGTTTGACATTCCAAATACGCCACCTCAACTGACGATGAAGAGCAGACCGCCAGAAAGGTTCGACAATCCGTCTATGGCACAAAAGCAGGCAGTTCAAGTCTCCATATATCAGTGCCAGATTCATCTGAATCGTCGACACAGACCTGCTTTGACGATCTAGTGGTAAAATTAAGTGCAAGTATTAGTGTTTAGAAAAAGCGTGTGGAGTATCAGAACTTGCAAATCGCTAGACTTCGTGTAAAGCTATTATGGGACAAGAAAAGTGCCTGTCATTTTAAGTACAGGCAGCAACAGAAGCTGTATGAGAAGGACCAAGTGAAGAAGGACAAACAAATTTTTGAGACTATTGGATCCCAATATTTAAAAAAAAAGATGTCCTTGGCTTGTTGTTAAAGCAGATTAGCATGCCATCAGCAAAATGGAGAGGCAAAACTAAGCTGTTTCCTCTAAATTTATTACAGTACAGCACTCAGGCATAAAATTTTGTCAGAATGTTTTATGTTTCCATCAGTGTGTACATTACAGAGATATGTGGTAGGCATACAAATAAAATGTGGGATAACTGACAATATGTTCCACCTATTAAAGCAGGAGGTGCAGTACTTATCTGATACTGTGCATATGTCACTGAAAAGTCTCTAACGGCAAATATACATATGACACAACTTTTGCCAGTGCTACTGGCTTTGAGGACTTGGGGTTTACACTCGCAGTATATTTCTCCCGCTATTTGGCAGTTGCTTGTCCCACTTAGACTAATATAAAGATGAAGGTCTTACGTGTGGCAACAGGCGACAATGACTAAAACACACTAGGCCTATGGAACGACAAATGGAGCGTCGATCCCTTTTGCATGCAGAGGTACATGTCTGTGCCCCTTATGTGTGAATCTATGTGTCTATATTCCGTTGATATCAACGTGGTAAGCTGCAGTTGCCGGCCGGAGTGGCCGTGCGGTTCTAGGCGCTACAGTCTGGAGCCGCGTGACCGCTACGGTCGCAGGTTCGAATCCTGCCTCGGGCATGGATGTGTGTGATGTCCTTAGGTTAGTTAGGTTTAAGTAGTTCTAAGTTCTAGGGGACTGATGACCACAGCAGTTAAGTCCCATAGTGCTCAGAGCCATTTTTTTAAGCTGCAGTTCTGTCCAACGTGGCAAGTGTTTCTTCACGAATGTTTTGTAACTTGCCACTGGATTCATGACTTTTATCCCAACTTGCACTTATTTTAGAATCATTTTAGAAACATCTATGTCTTCTGATTTTACACAAACTCTTGGAGGCAAAAAAATAATTCAAATATTTCGTAAATCAAGTAGGAAAGGGATGCAAAACAAACACAACGCATCTGGAGTTCTCATTTCTCGCTGCTTGGAGCGCTAGTGTCGCTCCAACTGTCAAACCGTAACGGTCGCGACTGTTATGTTAAGCGGTCGGCACACGGACCGTGCATCCGAACGTTGAGCGTTAAGCGTGCCCAGTTTCTGACGTCATAGCGTGGAATAGCACACACTGGAGTCTTTCCGAACGTGCAGAGCAATATCTAGCATGTCAGATATTCTGAGCGTGCGTCTGAGCGTTGACCAATGAGATGGCACAACGCCAACTACGTCACACGCACGCCGTCTCCCTTCAGCACAGAGTTGTGAGGCGCCATATTGGCATTCATTTCGAGTCTATACATGTATATGCCGTTTCTGAGCACCAGCGAAGTGAGAATAACTGGGAACCCCGTTGTTAACTGTGTGATTCGTTCCAAAAAAATAATGAGAAACATCATAGTCGTGGCAAAAGAATTATTGTAACGAGCGTATTATGAGAGTAGGCTATTTGAAGGCAGCGACACACTGAAGATCAGTCCAAAACGCATTGTTCTTGGTACAATTTGTTATAATTAAATTTCAGTTAGTAACATAATTATCTACTATTAACGTTTCTGGCAAGGTGTAATCCAATATGATGACGAAAGAGGATTGTGTCGTATGTTTAGCGTAAGGAGTAGCGTCTGAGCCTAGTAATGAGCGTGGGAATGATGAAATAATGTTTATCATATTCGGAGAAGTATTCTAAATTTGTACTGCACTGTTTGTAATGGAACTTTTATAAGCCTGTGTCCTTATTGATTGGACATGGCACTTTCCTTTTCGTGGACGATAGAGGAAATGTGCGTTTTAATAGAGCTAACGTGGGAATTTTACGCGCGCCCGTTGAGTAAACAGTGTGATTTACGAACTAGAAACATCCCTCAAACTGCCGCTGGAGTGCGTTGCGATCGGGTATACCACGTTGGGACCCTCCTACCGTATGCACAAGTCGCATCGTTCCTAAGCGTTCAGCAGCACGTTGAACTTGGCACGCTCAACGTTAACGTTCGACAGCACGGTCCGTGTGCCGACGGCTTTAGACTGTGGTGTGACAGTAGTCAGAGCAATGGCTTGCTGCGAGCGGTCGCAGCTGTTGGCAGCCCTGGCGAGTCTGGGCTTCCCCCAGTTGAGCTAACGACTGCCGGCCCCTCCCTCTCAGCGAGGGGCCGGCAGGTAGGCAGCCGCCCCTCACGCACCTGCTTTACTTTGCTTTTGTCCGGAGCCTTTCACTCTCGGCAGCATCTGCTCTCTCTACAGCCCAACCGTCAGAAGCTCCGCTCCACTTCTCTGCGTCACGGAGTTCAGCACACGGACACCGAGCGGAACCTGGTGCGCGGTCTCAGAGGCGCGGGTAGTTCGCTACACGAGGTTCGTTTGAGCAGTTGCCAGCGCAGGCGCATACGCAGAGCTGAAGTCTCGTATGAGCAGCGCCTTCTCCCGCTTTTGGCTACTTGGAGTGTGGCTGCTGGCTGTATCAGCAGCATCTGCAAGCAGCCAAATGCTGCCTGGAAAAATTTTTCTAGCGCGCCAACGCTGCCAGATTCGCACATATGCAGAGCGGTCTGAGTTGTGACAGGTAGAGTCTCCATGAAACTTGGGACTTAGGGAAAGCAGGAAAAGGTGTGGACAGGGCCTAATCAGTTACCGTTGGCTGCACAGTAAACACATACACTTTGTTTAAAGAAATAATTTTTTAAAAACAATCATTTTTTAAAATAAAGAATTGACTGTAACACACACTGAGAGGGTGCGTTTCTGGATGAGGTATCGAATATATTGCTTCCACCTACTTATACCTCCCGAGGAGATCACGAATGCAAAATTAGAGAGATTCGAGCGCGGACGGAGGCTTTCCGGCAGTCGTTCTTCCCGCGAACCATACGCGACTGGAACAGGAAAGGGAGGTAATGACAGTGGCACGTAAAGTGCCATCTGCCACACACCGTTGGGTGGCTTGCGGAGTATAAATGTAGATGATGGCTGAAGGCCTTATTAAGAAAGAATTCAAAATTATTTGTCGGCTGAAGGCCACAAGCAATACTTCAGAACAATTAGCGGCTGAAGGCCTGAATTACAAATGAGGAAGACAATTACACGTTAATAAATACCAAAATAATTTTAAAACAGTCATTAAAAATTGACTGTAACACGAGCTACACTGGCGGCTGAAGGCCTTATCAAGAAGAATTCAAATCATTTGGACAAGCAATAGAAATAATTTAAACAAAATATTATTTTCAAACGATTGACGCGATCAGACCAAATAAGAAGGGAGTGATCCACACACAGTGCTCCAAGGATCGACCTAGAAACGTCCCTACAGCTGCGTAAGCGGTGAAACAGGCAGCCAAGAGTTATGCTCACGTAACAGGATGGCCACTCAAACTAGGGACAGTTTAAACGCCGACCAATCCTCCTACCAAAACCACCTAACGTGTGATAACCAGTACAACGATGGATTAATTCAAGCGAGGGCGAAGTGACAGACAGCACTACGTCTTCAGAATCCGGTGTTTAAAACTTTGGAAGGCAGAAGGAACCAGTACAACGAAGGTAGACTAAAGAAACCACAATCCACACCGCTATCAAGGAGGTTGTCGAACTACACGTCATGCCGGACAGCATCGGCAAGACGAGGAAAAGTACACTGCCGCAAAATACACTGATATCCAGGGCAGGTAACTGGGCGTTAGTGGCCTCTAGGCAGTAAAATACCGCTGGTTGCACTTCACCAATAATAACACAAAATTCAAAACTAATAACAGGCAGTAGAAGACGACTAATAGATTCTGCCAACTCAACATGCTCCGCTTGTTGCTGTTCGTCTCACAGCGGCGCTACAAGCAGCAACGCCCGAACAAATGGCACGATCACCAAATAGTGGAGGTCTAACTACTGGATTAATGTTCACTCAGCTCAACGTGCTGGGTCCGGTGGACAACGAGGTTGTGGCCCTCGCAACTGCAGCCCCTCGATCCGGCAGTGCCTGCGTGCCGCCAGCGGCCCCGGCGTGTCCTCGCGCTGCCGCACCTCTCTGCTACTCCGTCCCAACTGAACTACTCACTAGTGATGGGGAGCTCGTGAATGAGTCGTTTAAATGAACGCTTCACTCCAGTGAAGTGTGAAATAACCACTCAATTTTAATGAACTGGTACTTCAAACTCTCCACAGATGGTACACTCCACACTTTTTTTCTAGTTCGTTCACTCACTCTCTTCCCCTCTCCCTCTCCCACTACATTGGCGCTACGTCACTCATTCTCCCTTCACTTCAATCCTCCCTGTACTGCCTGTCGACGTAACGCACGGTGAAATACACTTAGAACAACAGTTGCACTTTGCTTTCACATAACCTAAATCGGCGAAGAAACCCCAAATTTCACTACTTTTACGCGATCGCGTGTTGCTAGCCATTGTATAAGCGTGAACAGACACAAAAACTGCTTTCGAATAAAATAAAGAGGGATTATACCTGAAATCGTACCAATGACTACAGGTGACAGTTTACGTTTTGAATTTAGAGGGTTATTATTCTCAATAAAAATAAAATCCCGGAAAACTTCTGAATAATTACTTAACGTAGGTATATAGACTTTGTGACAGTGGTAAACATACTCATTCTATTTTGGATTAAATTTTAAAAGAACATAAACTTGGACTGCATTTAGTTTGTAGCCCAAGTTTTCAGTCCATAAATACAACAAATAAGGTTTCACTTGGCAGATGAAGACTTTTTGGCGCTTCATGAGAAAATGTCGAGCAAAATTAAACGTAATACCTTCTTTATATGTGACAGGCTTCTCTGTTTATCTTTCCTTTGTCCCCTTCGACCATCCTGTATTTAACTCGGACGCTGTAAGACGCAAAACGTTGCGTGCACGTTACCGCATAGTTCGGCCATCTGTTGGTAAAATTATGAAGTATTACGAAGCTTTATTGTAAGAGCGAGGCGAAGCGAGCGTAGCCGCGGCTGAACGGCGAACTGGGCAACTTCGCCAGGCTTCCGTACTTCATGAATGAACTACTTCATTTGAACGCTTCACGGCAAAGAGTGAAATGAATGAAGTACTTCACGGGAATGAACGAGTTCGACCCATCTCTACTACTCACACACCTCACCCAGAAAAACACCTCACGTCCTTCCAAAGATAGTATGGGTACTAGATATCGATAAACGCTGCTGCTGCCACTCGCGGCCAGACAACACTAGCAAATCTAGTGGCGCCAGTAGACGGAAGAAGAAAACGAGACACCACTATTCCTATTACGCGATGCCAACCTACCAACAGCTCCAACGCAAGCTGCACACAGCTCACCTCACTCGATGTGTCCCATCTTTACGTTTCGTGATTCTGCTGTTTTCTCTTTGTTTACAGCTCTTACAGCAAATTGAAAAACGGAGAGAGAGGAGGGGGGGGGGGAGGTGATATGTATACGTGCGTATGATAAACCTCTTCCCACAAAAGTATCTCTCTCCTTCATATCTCCTCTGTGTTACCACAGATGACGTGTCACTGATCTCATTTGTACGAAGACTACATTACACGCGAGGTGCCTATTTGCTTCCACCGCCCTGAGTGGAATGCATAAGTTCTAACAAATGTTCAGCAACATGCAGTGTTCTATAGTTGCCCCTGTGCAGAAAACAGCACGTAGGCCGTGAATCCGTTATCTTGAGGCTATAAGAAACTCTTAACGAGGAACTGTTGTCTTAGAAATGATTAAATTTCCGATCAGTTTGTTTATACTGGATGCCACTCGCCTTTTATTAGCATAACACGAGAAACTGCACAATTACGTTCCTTTTTAGAGTCACAAATGACCTTTATTCTTCAACAAATTAATGAACCTCGTATTTCAGTAATTAGTATCACAGTGTTCTCAACTATATGTCAAAATTAACCATGTACTGCTAACAACGTCTTAACTAATACTGACCGTCGCAGACTATACGTCTGTCTTCCGATTCTACCAAACGAGCTCTGATTTAAACACTAGACATTGCTAATAAAGTCTTAACTGATACCACGGCAGACAACATCTCCGTCCTCCGACACTGCCGAGCCAGCTCTGAACATACAGCTGAACCACTTCGCCCGCCATCCAAATTAGGCGCGATCCGAATATCACCGAAGTGCTCCGTTTGCTTTATCGTTTAGTAGTTGTTTAATATTCTGCTGATTATTAATACTAGTGAAATAATGGAATGATAGCACGCTATTCAGAGATGTTTTTATGTGAAATGCAAGTTGGTTCAAATGGCTCTGAGCACTATGGGACTTAACTTCTAAGGTCATCAGTCGCCTAGAACTTAGAACTACTTAAACCTAACTAACCTAAGGACATCACACACATCCATGCCCGAGGCAGGATTCGAACCTGCGACCGTAGCGGTCGCACGGTTCCAGACTGTAGCGCCTAGAACCTCTCGGCCACCCCGGCCGGCAAATGCAAGTAAATACGATGTTTAGTTTTTCTAATATTAATAACAGAAGTTTATTATTCTGGCACGTAACTTCCGTATACAGCAGCCAATCGAGGAGAAGGACCACAATGTAGGCGGTGCTTCTCATGATACCCGTCCCGAGCATACCATCTGTCATCCGTACCTCACACCACACTACGTCATCTCACCACTTCTGCCTTCTCAACTGCTCTAAGAAGAGCTCCTGAATATGATGACTGCAAAGCCAGAAATATTACACTCTCAAGTAAAATGGAGACAAAACGGATTTCTTTAGCGGGGTGCTATCATATGTATTATAATAGATTCACCTAATCGGAAGACTAAATATGTTATTAATTTCCGTTTTGTCACTTTATTTTATTTCCACATTACTAGCAATCAAACATGACCCGTCGTGCAGAAAAATGAAGTTATTTTTGTCGTTTTGCTGAACAAATTTGTCTTTTATTAATCATTTCCGCAGGGGAAGTCAATTCATTTGAAACGAAGTGTATCATTCCGCATTCGAGGCTAGTTTCAACTCTTTGCTCAACCTGAAATCCACACGTATTATGCCATAACAAAAAGTCAGACGTGAGATAATACAATACTGCTACTACAGCAAAATTGGCATCCCGAAAACCACACTGAAAAGATCATGTCCGGGTATTTCAGTGCGAATCTGGACATATGAATGGGCACTTTACTTGTTTTAGTACGGTTTACGAAATTCCGATGCTCTTGGCGTGTTCTCTGATGTTTCTTTTACGATGTAATCTGAGATCTCTTAATGCTATATACTTATAGCCACACGTAAATGTTCAGTCGGAGATGAGGACAGAGAGCAAATTTGGCCAGTAATGCCGAATAAAATATTTTTTTTTCAAATATATTCGGAGCTTCATAGAATATTATAGATCTACCTTCCCTGAAACTCAAAATATTTAGATTACAAGACATCTTTCAACACTTGTCTGGTACCTCTTCTAGGCTTGGCTTCATTTCTTAATTTGTGATGTTTAGATCTTTAATTTAAAGAATGTCATTCTCTGGCAAAGTTTGGATTGGCAGCAAACAGTATTTTATCATTGTAACTTCCCACATGGCTTTATATTTGTTCCTACACAGTTTGAAAATAGTCTTGTGTATGCAAACAACTGATTTTTTTCATATTGCAAGAAATTTGTATTCTTTCTCTGTAGCTTTTTGCAGTGCTGTGGAGAAGTAAATGTCATTGGAATACTACATAAAAGTATTGCAGGGTACAAAAAAATCTGTGTAAATCACCACGTAGCAAAATATTTGGATCTTTGAGCGGTAGAGTCTGGTTTTGAAAAGAATATTATGCCAACAACTGCTTCATTATGTTGCATTCCTCATCTGGATAGGATATGATAAAACAATTATTGCGATTGTCTTGCGGTAGCGTTCTCGCTTCCCGCGCACGGGGTTCCAGGTTCGATTACCGGTGGGGTCAGGGATTTTCCCTGCCTCGAGATGGCTGGGTGTTGTAGTGTTGTCCTCATCATCATCATTCGTCCCCATTACGGTCGGAGGAAGGCAATGGCAAACCAACTCCACTACGACCTTGCCCGGTCGGCGGTGCGGGCCTCCCGCATCGTTCCCTACGCTCCTCGGAGTAGGGGACCACATCATCGTCACATACAATTACTCAACACAAACTCTCTGAGCAACATGCCGCAGTCCTACACATGGCCACGTGATCCTCCAGTATGCACGAAATTCCAAACAGAAATGTGGCGAGAACCGTAATGAGCAGAGCGAACACAGAGAATTAGGCGTCATGGTACAGGGTGTTTCAAAAATGACCGGTATATTTGAAACGGCAATAAAAACTAAACGAGCAGCGATAGAAATACACCGTTTGTTGCAATATGCTTGGGACAACAGTACATTTTCAGGCGGACAAACTTTCGAAATTACAGTAGTTACAATTTTCAACAACAGATGGCGCTGCAAGTGATGTGAAAGATATAGAAGACAACGCAGTCTGTGGGTGCGCCATTCTGTACGTCGTATTTCTGCTGTAAGCGTGTGCTGTTCACAACGTGCAAGTGTGCTGTGGACAACATGGTTTATTCCTTAGAACAGAGGATTTTTCTGGTGTTGGAATTCCACCGCCTAGAATACAGTGTTGTTGCAACAAGCCGAAGTTTTCAACGGAGGTTTAATGTAACCAAAGGACCGAAAAGCGATACAATAAAGGATCTGTTTGCAAAATTTCAACGGACTGGGAACGTGACGGATGAACGTGCTGGAAAGGTAGGGCGACCGCGTACGGCAACCACAGAGGGCAACGCGCAGCTAGTGCAGCAGGTGATCCGACAGCGGCCTCGGGTTTCCGTTCGCCGTGTTGCAGCTGCGGTCCAAATGACGCCAACGTCCACGTATCGTCTCATGCGCCAGAGTTTACACCTCTATCCATACAAAATTCAAACGCGGCAACCCCTCAGCGCCGCTACCATTGCTGCACGAGAGACATTCGCTAACGATATAGTGCACAGGATTGATGACGGCGATATGCATGTGGGCAGCATTTGGTTTACTGACGACGCTTATTTTTACCTGGACGGCTTCGTCAATAAACAGAACTGGCGCATATGGGGAACCGAAAAGCCCCATGTTGCAGTCCCATCGTCCCTGCATCCTCAAAAAGTACTGGTCTGGGCCGCCATTTCTTCCAAAGGAATCATTGGCCCATTTTTCAGATCCGAAACGATTACTGCATCACGCTATCTGGACATTCTTCGTGAATTTGTGGCGGTACAAACTGCCTTAGACGACATTGCGAACACCTCGTGGTTTATGCAAGATGGTGCCCGGCCACATCGCACGGCCGACGTCTTTAATTTCCTGAATGAATATTTCGATGATCGTGTGATTGCTTTGGGCTATCCGAAACATACAGGAGGCGGCGTGGATTGGCCTCCCTATTCGCCAGACATGAACCCCTGTGACTTCTTTCTGTGGGGACACTTGAAAGACCAGGTGTACCGCCAGAATCCAGAAACAATTGAACAGCTGAAGCAGTACATCTCATCTGTATGTGAAGCCATTCCGCCAGACACGTTGTCAAAGGTTTCGGGTAATTTCATTCAGAGACTACGTCATATTATTGCTACGCATGGTGGATATGTGGAAAATATCGTACTATAGAGTTTCCCAGACGGCAGCGCCATCTGTTGTTGACAATTGTAACTACTGTAATTTCGAAAGTTTGTCTGCCTGAAAATGTACTGTTGTCCCAAGCATATTGCAACAAACGGTGTATTTCTATCGCTGCTCGTTTAGTTTGTATTGCCGTTTCAAATATACCGGTCATTTTTGAAACACCCTGTAGCTGCGCATGCGCAGTAATGCCTGTTTTCTACCGTTCTCTGGCAACTGCTCCAATGATCCCCACTTTTACACCAGTAATGCTGTCGTGAATTGGAAGACTGTTCTGAATGCCACAGTCAGCTTCACTAAGCAAAGGGTTGGTGAGGCAAATGCTTCGACAGTGTCGCGATCGATTCTGCGCTTATTTCTGCTTTTGCTTCGTCTTTATAGTCCATTTTATAGTTTTCACGTTCCGGACTACATCGCACGTCCAAAGGGCCCATCTGATGGTGAATTTACTATGGCACTTTTGACAATTTTACACAGGATCTGAAAGGACGACGCACAGACGCAGTCATTTTAGATAATTCATGTAGGCGTAGTTATACATTTCTGACTAGTCAGTCTGGGCAATCTACGGAGGAAACCATGACAAACAAAGGTCGCGAAAAAATCAGTTTATTGCATAATCGGTTTCGACAGAGCTATGCTGTTGTAATTCAAAAGCATAAGATCCGATGACGACAGTGTAGCTGTGTCGAAACTGGTCATTAAATAAAATGCTTTTTTAACGATCTTAGCTTGTGAAGGTTTCTCCAGTTGCCAGTTCATGTAGTGTTATAACCGGCTTTTTTGCTTTCTTGTCCTGAACCATATAGTTTCCTGTGTTGTCCTTCACAGTCGATAGTAGTAGGACAAAGTTTGTACCACCCCTCGTTGCATTGCTACGAAAATTATTCAAAGTGGCGGATCCAAATTGGTGGCAATAGATATGTCAACCTCGCAATGACGTCATGCCGGGAAGTTCAAATTTTGTCGGGAAAATAGGTCAATTGGGCTACTTCCACTAACCTAACATGCTCCCCTCCCCCCTCACCCCCTCATCCCAGAAAATGGCAGGAAGCTTAAATCCCAGTAGGACAACGCAACACACCATGGTTACCTCCACTAACATAAGAAAAATTTGTGGGTTGTACCACTGTGTCTTAGAAATAGAGGTGTAATCGCCTTACACACCGCCGTATGTTAAAAAAACACGATCACAACGACCATATTACTATCACAAGCGGTCTTGGTTCTACAGGTACACACAAGTATCCATGTTAAAAAGCTATACTGGCTTTATAAATCGAGGAATGGCATTACCTCCAAATTGAGTGGTTTTTCCATACAAATACCACGACACTGAAAACAGACTGTTCGCTGGAGTGTGTATAATCAGACCAACAGTACAGTTACACGCAGCCGACGGTGCAACCTCATGATAAAATCACAGAATTTAGAAAGTGATTCGGGTAAGGAATGTGGTATGAAACCGGCATTTGCATCTCCCTCGTCCTGCTGCTACATATTTCTGCAGTATTTGTAAAGCATTCTGTCATGATGCCATGTCAGAGGTTCTGTGATATATCCACTGGGGTATAGCCAAAGGCAGATTGAGAACGAGCACAAGCAGTAGATGGTGTGCTGACTGAAGTTGTAAGAAATATACACAGGCTTTTCAGATCTCTAGTGTTACGATCTCCAGTTGAAATGCTGTCTGGGATTTGGAAGCAAGTCTTTCCGTTCAACCACATAACTGCATTAGATCCTATGCAGAAGTCCTTTAATGATAACATCCACTAGTGAACCCTATTTCTGACACTCTCATATACTGAAACGAGTCACCTTTTTCGAACCTATTAGCTACAGTAAAATTTTAGACAGTCCCTATGCCTCTTGCAACTTTTGCCGTTTATGCAGCTCTGCACATGTCATTCGAGTGAGCTGAGCAGAAGTCAAAGAGAGCTCCTTTCCCTGTCAATTCCTAGGAAGAGGTGGCAGTCAGATGGCTTAACTAAGTGAAGGTAGTCCAAGTGACCTTTTTTCCGGCCATTTTCTTAGGTTAGTGGAAGTAGCCATGTTGTGCTGCATTGTCATTCTGGAATTTGAAGTTCTCGCCATTTTCTGGAGGGAGGGGGGCGAGGGGGAGACGGGAGGAAAGTGGGTTAGTTTAGTGTAGGTAAGCCAATTGACCTATTTTCCCGCCCAAATTTGAACTTCCCACCATGATGCCATTGCGACATTGCCATATCTATCGCCGCCATCTTTTATCCGCCATCTTGAATAAATTTTGCAACATTGCAACATGGGGTGGTATGGGCTTTGTACTACTACGGTCGATATCTACAGGGCACTACCAGAGCATTAGATAGTTTCAAAAGAGGAGGAGGAGGAGGAGGAGGAGGAGGAGGAGGAGGATGAGGAGAAGAAGAAGAGGAAGAAGAAAATTAATCGTCCCATCGACAACAAGGTCATTAGAGCACAAGATCGAATTAGGGAAGGATAGTGAAGGAAACAGGCCGTACCCTTTCAGAGGAACCATCCCAGCATTTGGCTGAAACGATTTAGGGAAATCATGGAAAACCTAGATCAGGATGGCCGGAGACGGGTTTGAACCATCGTCGTCCCGAATGCAAGTCCAGTGTGCTAACCACTGCGCCACCTTGCTTGGTAAAATCAAGTGGCAAATGCTCAACGTCAACGTGTATTGTATACAATATTGAAGAAAAGTCAAGAAAAATTAAATGAACAAAAAATCAATATTGGTTTGAACGTGCAAAAACAAGAACTGGCCAAATGTAAGACAGAAAAATCGGAGTGCAGGTCCGTGCTGTGCCAGTCTCAAGAAATACACTACTGAGCTAAACCACTGCAGGCACTGCCTACCGCGATACCGAATTCCAACTGATGCAGTTATTCAGCTTGGCGCTGACTGAAAGTTGCTGGGAATTCTTCCAGGTTGTATGGTCTTGGTCCATAAAACTCTTCTATCCCTGACGTTTCGTCCAAAGCTACGTTCGACGTCTTCGGATGTGCTTCTGGCTGAGTCTTGCCGACTGACGAGTCAGACGTCGAAAAACGGCCTAAATACCGTGGAAAGTGGGCGTGGTCTGGATTTCACGTGATAGCAGAGATAAACCTTGTCAAGGGTAAAATGTAACTATCGATCATAGTACGCGAAAGATAAACTCATCGATTCCGTAGCGCCACTGTGCATATAACACTTAGTTTCATGGCTTCTTCTTTTCTGTTAAAGCTTTCCCTATGTTTATATATTTCGTTGGCTTCTCTGTATAGCTGTGGATAATAGTTCGTCACAGTACATAAAACTTCAGTTTGCGAAAATTTACGACGTGATCACCCGACTGAAGCATCCGGTCGTGAAAGCCTTTATTGTGTGACTGACTGAAAATGTTGTTGGATGTCCTCCTGAGAGATATTGTGTGAAATTATGCCCAATTGGCGCTTTAGATCGACAAAATCCAAAGATTTTGGAGGCCCCTGCCCATAATACTACAAATATTCTCTGTTTGGGAGAAGGAAGATTTTATTCTACCGGAAGTAAGGGCTGACTGTGGACAAGATGTCCAGGCTGGACAATGTGTTGGCTGACCTCACCAGACTGAGATCAGCAGATGGTAGAGAGATGCAGAGAAAACAGATTTAAGGAAGAAGATTGTTGGCGAAACCAAGGCCCATCACAGTATGTGGTGCGAAGAAGTAGAAGAAGAAAAAGTAGTGACACACTTGATAGTGTATCCTACCGCCTATATGGTCTATGATGTTTGATGAGTAACTGTCGGAACGGTTCCGAGTAGGACTAACCAACCAAGTCGCTGGCAACATTGCTAAACTGTTCCAATATTCCGCGTACTTTTAATGTCCTACCGAAATAAAAGTGGAGTATCTGAGGTAAGATAAAATGTACTTTAATGGGCAAGTATACATGAGATACTCCATTCAAGTAGCAACGTCGGCTGCAATGTCGTATATCCAAAAAACACTGTTTAGCCCTATGGTATGACACAAACGCGCAAAAACACACACCACAATAATTGCTGTTTTCATTTTCTATCTACAATAGAATACAGCACACAATAATTTTGGATAGTTTACTGTATTTTACGTGTGAACTTGTTCCTCACACAGAAGTTGTGGTTTGTATGTTTTATTGCACTGTGTAAATCAAGTTACCTGAACACATTGTGACAGCCTCTGTACAATATTTGCTAACACTGATCAGCTGAAACTTTACACGTGCTTTCGCTTTGCCTGCTTGTGTGCTTTTTTCTCTGATGCTCATGTTTCCATGTTTCTTTCCAGAAGAACGCCCAGCTGATACAACAGCAGCAGCAGCAGCCGCTGTCACCGGCCAGCCCAGGGAGTCCCCCACCACCGCTGCCACCCAGAGCACCAGGTAAGCCAACCTCTGAAAGCTAAAGTTACCAGCAGGGAAACAGTCAATGGTTGACTTGTAAGGATTCGTGGTGAAGTAGTTTGCTGTTTGCTCGCTGTTCACAATATCTCTGTCATCTAGCCTTACTACTTGTTACATGTATTCTTAATTGGTGACTATTACTGAACTATATGAAATAAAATCGTCATAATTTCTATATAGTTTGCGTTAGGACGTAGCAACTGTACGTTTGGCCGCGGGGCATGATGGGAATTTGTATGCGCCTGTGTGGTTTGGTTTAGCAACAAAGTCCACATGCATTTGGATGGGTTCATCAATAAATTGGTGCATTTGGGGGAATGATAATCCGCATTTCGCGATCGAGTAGCTCTTCACCCTCAATGGGTGACTGTGTGGCGTGCAATGTCCAGTCTTAGAATAAGCGGTGCGATAGCTATTCCTTGATGGCACAGTGACTACCGAACGTTACGTGAAGGTTTTGGAAGATGATTTCATCACCATTATCCAAAGTAACCCTCATTTCGACAAGATGTGGTTCATGCAAGACAGAGCTAGATCCTTTCGAAGCAGGAGAGTGTTTGATGTCCTGGAAGAGCACTTTGGGGACCGCATTCTGTCTCTGGGATACCGAGAGACCATGGTCCTCGATTGGCCGCCATAATCTCCGGATCTGAACACATGAGACTCATTTTTCTGGGACTATCTATATTAAAGACAAGCTGTACAGGAATGACTATTGCTGAGCTGAAAACAGCCATTCAGGGTGTCTTCAAGACTATCGATGTTCCGACACTTCAGCGGGTCATACAGAAATTCGTTATTCGCCTGCGCCATATCGAACATGTCATAACCTAAATCCGAATATCTGTAGTGACGTTTGCATGTTGAACAGAGTGTGTGCATGCCGCAGTTTGTAAGTAATTTACGTTTTTTTTCCATATAGTTCAATAATTGTCACGCTGTAAGTGCATTTATCACTCTTGTAAATAGACTTCCCCATACCTCCTGTAAGAAGCTAGTTAGTTCACCGGGGGAAGCACACCCTTGCATGCTGTACACGGTCCTCCTGTGATTGTGCTTCGGTTACAGGATACACAAGCACAGTCGAAAATCGTTCTGCACGTACCAAACAAGTAGACAGCCACACTGTGACAGCATAGTGGCGATTCGCTCATGAAGGAATACAAATCGTTCACAATAATGAAACTCCCTGGCAGATTAAAAGTGATTGCCAGACAGAGACCCGAAGTGAAGACCTTTGCCTTTCGCAAGCAAGTACTCCACCGACTCAGCTACCCAAGTACGACTCACGACCCGTCCTCACAGCTTTACTTCCACCAGTACCTCATCTATCACCTTCCAAACCTCACAGAAGCTCTCCTGCGAAAATTGTGGGATTAGAAATCCTGGAAAAATGGATAATGCAGAGACTTGGCTTAGCCGCAGCCTGGGGAATGTTCTTCCCAGAGTGAAATTTTCGCTCTGCAACGGACCGTGCACAGATATGAAAACTTCTTGGAAGATCAAAACTGTGTTCCAGACCGAGATTCAACTCGGGAAGTTTGCCTTTCGTGGGTAAATCTCTACCGACTATGCCACCAAAGCAACCAAGCCGTCGGAGTTACCAAGTTTTACTGTGCCAGGAAGTGTCATATCACCGAAAAGTTTGTTGCAGAGTGAAAAATTCATTCTGCCCCACAACAACGTCCACGTCATGGAGGCTTCGATTACTACCACAGGAAGCAACAGAAGAAAGGTCGGTGTTCCCCACGGCGTACTGCTGCCCCCTGGGCCATCATCTGTGGCGTGGTGTATGTATCGAGCAGCCATTCACCTGTTCGACAACGTGCCACAGCATGTCCGTAGACCTGGTGCAACAAGGGTCGCGATTCATCCATCCTACCAGGCGACACTGTCCCGTTGATCCACGTTGTAATTTCGATGAACCTGCGCCCATTCCAATCGTAACTGGTGATGTCACCGGGTCAACATGGGAACACGTGTCGTGTTCATCTACTGTGGAGCTCCATGTCTACTGTCTGCTGAACGGCTTGCTTCCAAACACAGCACTGTACTCCGTCATCAGGTCTGCCACAGATCGCCGCCTATCGTGATATACAGAAGCCGCCTATCGTGATCTTCAGTACGGACAAGCTTACAAATTCCAGATCTGTGATTGGGCGTGTACATCCAACACCTTGCCGTCTACTTTTAGTTTCACTATCCTTCAACCACTTTCCAAAGTTGCTCATAACAGCTACGTCGTCCATACTGTGGGAGGGAGCGGAAGGGGGGGGGGGGGCGGAGGGGGTAGGCGATACTGGAGACCAAGTGGGTGCCGCGCCCCTTCCCCCTACCTCTTAGGGAGAGGATAAAATATAGTGTAGTTAAGTGTTTTTCTTTCAAGAAAGTGATTTAAAAGTCGCTATTATACAGATTTTTAATAATTTCGGAATGAACTTTTTTATGACTACTTAAAAGTCGCCATTCGTCTTATTTGAGGAGCAAATCTCCAAGGTCATGGAATGTGTCATTACATGAAATTACAACATAAAAGTAATAACAGATAAAAATAAAATGTTTATGAACCCAAAAATAGTCAAGCCATAAGTTTAAGAAAATGCAATCAACAATACAACAAGAATCAAGTTAAGGTTTCAAGGAACTCCTCGACAGAATAGAAGGAGTGACCCGTGAGGAAACTCTTCAGTTTCGATTTGAAAGTGCGTAGACTACCGCTAAGATTTTTGACTTCTAGTGGTAGCTTATTGAAAATGGATGCTGCAGTATACTGCACACCCTTCTGCACAAGAGTTAAGGAAGTCCGATCCAAATGCAATGCCGAGTATTAACTGAGTGATAGCTGCTTATTCTTGGGAATAAGCTAATATTGTTAAGAAGCAATGACAGTATTGAGAGGCCAATGTCAAAATACCCAGACGCGTGAACAGGGGTCGAAAAGAGGTTCGTGAGCTTACACCACTTATTGCCAGAACGGCCCGTTTTTGAGCAAAAAATATACATTTAGAATGGGAAGAGTTACCCCAAAATATAATACCATACGAAATAAGCGAATGGAAATAAGCAAAGTAGACTAATTATCGTGTCGAACGATCACTCACTACAGATACCGTTCGAATAGTAAAAATGGCAGCATTAAGTCATTGAACAAGATCCTGAACATAGGCTTTCCACTACAGTTAACTATCTATCTGAACACCTAGATATTTGAACTGTTCAGTTTCACTAATCATATGCCTATTCTGTGAAATTAAAACGTCGTGCTTTGTTGAATTGTGTGTGAGAAACTGTAAAACTGAATCTTACTGTGATTTAGCGTTTAGTTTATTTTCTACAAGCCATGAACTTATCTCGTGAACTGCATTGTTTGAAACCGAGCCAATGCTGCACACGACGTCCCTTACTACCAAGCTAGTGTCATCAGCAAACAGGAATATTTTAAAGTTACCTGTAATAGTATAGGACATATCATTTATATAAATAAGGAACAGGAGTGGCCCCAACACTGATCCCTGGGGCACCCCCCCCCCCCCCCCCCACCTTGACCGCACCCCACTCAGACCCCACATCACAGCCATTCTCAACACTGTGAATAATAATGACCTTTTGCTGTCTGTCGCTAAAGTAAGAGGTGAACCAATTGTGAGCTACTCCCCGTATTCCGTAATGGTCCAACTTCTGGAGCAAGATTTTCTGATCAACACAATGAAACGCCTTAGTGAAATCAAAATATATGCCTAGCGTTCGAAACCTTTTGCTTAATCCATCCAGTACCTAGCAGAGGAAACGGAATATAGCGTGTTCTGTTGTTAAACGACTTCTAAAACCGAACTGTACATTTGGTAGTAAATCTTGTGATACAAAATGATCAATTTTACCGTATGGGCGCACTTACATGGCAGGAACATACTGCCAGTCGACCAGCTCCGCCGTTCTGCGATGCTCGTTCCGAGTCGCCGGGCCATAACAATCTGCCCTTTGTCATGATAGTATATACACTCCTGGAAATTGAAATAAGAACACCGTGAATTCATTGTCCCAGGAAGGGGAAACTTTATTAACACATTCCTGGGGTCAGATACATCACATGATCACACTGACAGAACCACAGGCACATAGACACAGGCAACAGAGCATGCACAATGTCGGCACTAGTACAGTGTATATCCACCTTTCGCAGCAATGCAGGCTGCTATTCTCCCATGGAGACGATCGTAGAGATGCTGGATGTAGTCCTGTGGAACGGCTTGCCATGCCATTTCCACCTGGCGCCTCAGTTGGACCAGCGTTCGTGCTGGACGTGCAGACCGCGTGAGACGACGCTTCATCCAGTCCCAAACATGCTCAATGGGGGACAGATCCGGAGATCTTGCTGGCCAGGGTAGTTGACTTACACCTTCTAGAGCACGTTGGGTGGCACGGGACACATGCGGACGTGCATTGTCCTGTTGGAACAGCAAGTTCCCTTGCCGGTCTAGGAATGGTAGAACGATGGGTTCGATGACGGTTTGGATGTACCGTGCACTATTCAGTCTCCCCTCGACGATCACCAGTGGTGTACGGCCAGTGTAGGAGATCGCTCCCCACACCATGATGCCGGGTGTTGGCCCTGTGTGCCTCGGTCGTATGCAGTCCTGATTGTGGCGCTCACCTGCACGGCGCCAAACACGCATACGACCATCATTGGCACCAAGGCAGAAGCGACTCTCATCGCTGAAGACGACACGTCTCCATTCGTCCCTCCATTCACGCCTGTCGCGACACCACTGGAGGCGGGCTGCACGATGTTGGGGCGTGAGCGGAAGACGGCCTAACGGTGTGCGGGACCGTAGCCCGGCTTCATGGAGACGGTTGCGAATGGTCCTCGCCGATACCCCAGGAGCAACAGTGTCCCTAATTTGCTGGGAAGTGGCGGTGCGGTCCCCTACGGCACTGCGTAGGATCCTACGGTCTTGGCGTGCATCCGTGCGTCGCTGCGGTCCGGTCCCAGGTCGACGGGCACGTGCACCTTCCGCCGACCACTGGCGACAACATCGATGTACTGTGGAGACCTCACGCCCCACGTGTTGAGCAATTCGGCGGTACGCCCACCCGGCCTCCCGCATGCCCACTATACGCCCTCGCTCAAAGTCCGTCAACTGCACATACGGTTCACGTCCACGCTGTCGCGGCATGCTACCAGTGTTAAAGACTGCGATGGAGCTCCGTATGCCACGGCAAACTGGCTGACACTGACGGCGGCGGTGCACAAATGCTGCGCAGCTAGCGCCATTCGACGGCCAACACCGCGGGTGCTGGTGTGTCCGCTGTACCGTGCGTGTGATCATTGCTTGTACAGCCCTCTCGCAGTGTCCGGAGCAAGTATGGTGGGTCTGACACACCGGTGTCAATGTGTTCTTTTTTCCATTTCCAGGAGTGTATGTTCCTGGCCAGTTAAGATGTTGAGATGAAAAGAGGGGCATGTCACTCAACAGTAGTTTTGGGATACATAGAGAAAACTGTACGATAATAACTAGTATTATTTCCAAATCTTATTGTTAACTCTCACATGCTCATCAGGAACAAAACAATCTTGTACCAATATCTGTAATCATAGAATAATGGGAAACAATAGGAATTATAATAGGACCAAACTGCTGAGCTCATCAGTCTCTAGGCTTACGCACTACTTAATATAACCTAATCTTACTTACGCAAAGCACAACGAACACTTCCATGTCCGAGAGAGGACTCGAACCTCTGACTGGGTAGCCGCGCGAACTGTGGCAAGGCGCCTGCTCTAAATGTGGAAAAATGTAAATTAATGCGGATCAGTAGGAGAAACAAACATGTAATGTTCGGATACAGCATTAGTTGTGTCTTGCTTGACACAGTGACGTCATTTAAACATCTGGACGTAATGTATGAGATGGAACGAGCGAGTGAGAACTGTGGTACGGAAGTCGAATGGTCGACTTCGGTTTATCGGGAGAATTCTAGGAAAGTGTGGTTCACCTGTAAAGGAGACCGCATGTAGGACGCTGGTAGGACCTATTCTTCAGTACTGCTCGAGTGTTTGGGATCCGCACCAGGTCAGATTGAAGGAAGTCATCGAAGAAATTCAGAGGCGTGCTGCTAGATTTGTAACTGGTAGGTTCTAACAACTCACTAGTGTCACGGAGGTGCTTCGGGAACTCAAATGGAAATCCCTGGAGGAAAGGCGGCGGTGTTTTCGACGAACGCTATTGAGAAAATTTAGAGAAGGACCACGAAGATAAGATACGAGAAAGCTAATACGGTGGCATGTAGAAAGTCGTTTTTCCCTCGGTCTATTTGCTAGTGTAATAGGAAAGGCATTGAGTAGTAGTGGTACAGGGTACCCTCCGCCACGCACCGTACAGTGCCTTGCGGCGTATCTATGTAGATGTAGCAGTTCTCTATGAACTGCTTGTCACGTTCCTATAGCGCTAACCAGAGATATCTTTTGTACTCGACACACTAGAGTTTCAGTAATTCTTTCCTTCATTAATTCTTTTACAGTCACGTATATATGTCGTACTTGTCTATCACTCTGTACTTTTCTTTCTTGTCTGAAATATACTTCATCCATCTCTGAAAAGGTTGTTGTTTTCAGTGGTAAATCTTTGATATTGATGACTAGTTCTGCAAGATAATCTTCGGTTTTATGTCTCTCGTAAGAACTGTTATTTCATTTTCCTTTGTTCTCAAATAAAACCGTTTAATTTGACAATTAAGTCTTTTCAGACTGCCGTGATAAAATATTTATTTCCACTTTTGTCAGTGAATAAATTTACGGTTGAAAACGCACTGGCCAATGTGGTGTCACCGCCAGACACCACACTTGCTAGGTGGTAGCCTTTAAATCGGCCGCGGTCCGTTAGTATATGTCGGACCCGCGTGTCGCCACTATCAGTGATTGCAGACCGAGCGCCGCCACACGGCAGGTCTAGAGAGACTTCCTAGCACTCGCCCGAGTTGTACAACCGACTTTGCTAGCGATGGTTCACTGACAAAATACGCTCTCATTTACCGAGACGACAGTTTAGCATAGCCTTCAGCTACGTCATTTGCTACGACCTAGCAAGGCGCCATATTCAGTTACTATTCTGAACAGATGATATTGTGAATCATGTACCGCCAAGAGCGACGTTCATCATTAATGGATTAAAGTTAAGTATCAAACTAATTACGTCCCCTTTCTGAATTCTAATTCCTTGTCATGTTCCAGACCTCACGTCAGTAGAGTCCTACCCTCCTCACGCCAGCCTACGTGAGCTAAAACGCGTGCATTTCGGCCTCCTCTAGTAACACGGTGTTGGCTCTTCTGCCAACACAACAGCCAACCCTTCTACGGTTTCGGAAGACGATTGTGAGAAAATTGCAGCACACGGGGACTTACCGAAAAGTAATGCCTCTGAATTTTTTTTTCTGTTCTCAATGTCGCTTGGAGTATTACGTGTGACGCAGCACGGCTACGAATATTAGCGTGTAACACGGCGGTGTGCGGCGTAACTCAGTCGGTGCGTGACAATCAGCGTGCTGTAATCTGCTGTAACCGTAGAAGACGTGCCTCCAGATGGACTACTCTCTCCTTCAGCGTGACAATGCCAGACCACACGCGAACTCTGAGATATCTGCGACAATCCAGCGCCTTGGGTTCACCGTAGTCGACCATCCTCCATACAGTGACCTCTTGGCACCATCCGATTTTCACCTGTTTCCAAAACTTAAAGAAATCTCCGAGGACTTCACTTTGGTACTGATGAAACGGTGCAAGCAGAGGTGAGGTTGTAGCTCCGTCAACAAAGCCAAACATTCTACAGCGACGGTATCAACAAACAGATCTTCTGTTGGGAGAAACGTGATCGTTGCCCGGGTGACAGTGTTGAGAAATAAATATATAGGCATGAAGAATAAAGATCTAGGATGTTAATAACATTTGTTTTATTTAAAAAGCAGAAAGAGTTTTCTCATTAAAAAAATTGGAAGCATTACTTCTCCGTGCAATTCATTCGACACGAAACGATCTTTTCACTGAGTTCCTTGTCTGCAGGCGCGATGCGGCAATAGGAGCGGAGGATTTCTCTACATGCGTGCGTAGCGCATCTGGCGACCGAACGGCACAACTTTGTTCTGTGAAATGCAGTACATAGTAGTCGATCAGTAAGTAGTCGTTGCCCGCCCGGCTAGCCGTGTGGTATAACGCACGGCTTTCCGGACCGGGAAGGAGCGCCTGGTCCCCGGCACGAATCCGCCCGGCGGACTTGTGTCGAGGTCTGGTAATCCGGCCACTCTGTGGGTGGTTTTTAGGCCTCGGTGAATGCGGGCTGGTTCGACTTATTCCGCCTCAGCTACACTATGTCGGCGATTGCTGCGAAAAAAGTTCTCCACGTTCGCGTACACCACCGTTACTCTACCACGCAAACATAGGGGTTATACTCGTCTGGTGTGAGACGTTCCCTGGGGGGTGAGGGGGGTGGAGGGGGTGGGGGGGGGGCGAACCGCACAGTAAGTCTGGGTTCGGCGTGCGGTAGTCGTCGTGGGGTTGTGGACCACTGTGGCTGCGGCGGGGGTGGAGCCTCTCCGTCGTTTCTAGGTCTCCAGTTAACATACTAGGTGTGGCTAGAAAAAAAAACCGGACTAGTACTGGTGAAACAATAAAACGAATGCAATAAGGCTGAAAGTCGCGTGGCCTGTCACGTGACTCTCGCTCCGCCTACTGCTCGAGTTTCATCTGCCTCCTGCACTCAGTCTGCCCGTGGCGTCTGTTTTAAGTAGTTGACGTTTTGTCTGTGCGTCGGAAAATGTTGAGTGTACAGAAAGAACAGCGTGTTAACATCAAATTTTGTTTCAAACTAGGAAAATCTGCAAGTGAAACGTTTGTAATGTTACAACAAGTGTACGGCGATGATTGTTTATCGCGAACACAAGTGTTTGAGTGGTTTAAACGATTTAAAGATGGCCGCGAAGACACCAGTGATGACACTCGCACTGGCAGACCATTGTCAGCAAAAACTGATGCAAACATTGAAAAAATCGGTAAACTTGCTCGACAAGATCGCCGTTTAACAATCATAGCAGTGTCTGAGTTAACAGAAGTTGACAAGGAAAGTGTTAGGCAGATTTTTCATGAAAGTTTCAACATGAGCAAAGTGTGTTCAAAAATGGTTCCAAAGTGTCTCACAATTGAACAGAAGGAACGCCGAAGAATGATTTGTTCTGACATCCTGGAATACATTGAAAGTGATCCCACCTTCTTACAAAATGTTATTACTTGCAATGAATCGTGGTTTTTTACTTACGATCCCGAAACTAAACGCCAATCGATGCATTGGAAAACTCCTGGTTCTCCACGACAAAAAAAAAAGCACGAATGTCAAAATCGAAATTCAAGGCAATGATGATTGCTTTTTTTGACATCAAAGGGATTGTGCACATTGATTGGGTACCAGAGGGACAAACAGTGAATCAGCATTACTACATTAGCGTCCTGGCTACCCTACGTGAGCGAGTACGGAGAAAACGGAACGATTTGTGGAGAAAAAAGTCATGGATCCTTCACCAAGACAATGCCCCAGCTCACAGTGCGTTGTCAGTGAAGACGTTTTTGGCAAAACACAACATTCCCATCTTAGATCATCCACCCTACTCACCTGATTTGGCCCCCTGTGACTTTTTTCTTTTCCCTAAAGTCAAGTCAGCTTTGAAAGGAACTAGATTTGAGACTGTTGAAGCAGTAAAAGAAAAAGCGACGGAAGTAATGTATGGACTTACCGAAAATGATCTGCAGCATTGCTATGAAGAGTGGAAAATTCGTATGGAGCGGTGTAGAGACCGAGGAGGAGAGTACATTGAAGGAGATAACATGAAATTGTAAATAATTGTAAATAAATGTTTTTTCCAGCATCAGTCCGGTTTTTTTCTAGCCGCACCTCGTACAACATACATACAAGTAGTAGTTGATCTGCTCTTTGCAAATCCTATCCACTAGTTTGTGTTACCTAGGTGGGATATTCTTATTCACCCTCTTCTTTTACCCTAAAACCTCCCTTCTGTTATGGACTGTAGAAGTACCACATTTATTCGGAAAGTAAGCCTGATAGGTCGCACAGTGGAAATCACAGTGAAAATCCGATGAAGCTCCGCATAGAGATTTCGCCTGATTTCACCCAGCCCACATAACTTAACCGCCATACACCTCCTTCTTCATGACTCTTCTCGGCCGCACACTGCAGCGGCACTGAGGACGTCCCTGAAGCGTTTTCGGTGGGAAGTGTCTGATCACCGACCACACAGCCTGGACTTGGCTCCCTCTGATTTTCGTCTTCACTGACGTGAACCGCTGGCGCTGAAGGTACCATTTTGGTTGACACAACGAACTGCAGACCAGCGTAGAGAACTGGCGGGAAGCACAGGCGGCTGCCTTCTATCACAAGGGTATTGCAAAGTTGGTACGACACTACGACAAATATCTAAGTCGGAGCAACTCTGCAGGAAGAATAGCCGTTACTGCCTCAACACAGTATTGGTGACGTCATGCACAGCATGTCCCGCCGTTGTCACTCCTGTATTAGTGCCAGAGGTGGCCACACCACATACTGAGCCTATTAACCAGTTGTCAGAATGTGTGTCCAATCCCTTAAGTTGGAAAAAAATGATAAAAATTCTTGTCTACCATTACGTATATTAAAATGTAAACTTTCACGGCCGGAAATATCATGTCCATTATAATTATCCGGGCTGTTAGGCCGTGGTCGGTTGATGAATTCTGAGGTGATTCCCAACGTTTCGTCTCCGACTGCGGGAGACATCTTCAAGGGGGTCCGTAGCTTGATGGAAGGTCTAACACACACACTGGCTCGCTACTACAAGAAATACTGTATATAAAACAATTGAGAATATTGAATTTACAACATCTGCTGCAGACAAGAAGAAGAATACTGTGAAGACTGTTGCTGCTACTGCACTCGTCGATGGACCTTGTGTTTTCTGTGGATGTAGACTTAACTTTAGCATTGACATTAACGATTCATTTACTCATGGCAATGGTTGGCTTACTGTTGCTATTGTACGTGGTGGTACAGGTGTACCTAGTGTTGGTGGACTTGAAAGTTTTGTAGATAGAGACATTATAGCCTACCGTACCTATCACGTGACTGAACATGCAAATAAAGACTTTGGTAGCGAGCCAGTGTGTGTGTTGGACCTTCCATCAAGCTACGGACCCCCTTGAAGATGTCTCCCGCAGTCGGAGACGAAACGTTGGGAATCTCCTCAGAATTCATCAACCGACCACGGCATAACAGCCCGGATAATTATAATGGACATTACGTATATTGCATTTGAGTACATATCTCTATTCTTTACATTGTTTCTACTTTACTGTCATCTGTTTATACTGTTTTGTAGCAAACTTTCCGCTTGTTCAATAATTTTGGACACCAGTGTATTTATGTCGCAAAGTATGAGTCCATAAATGGACCCCCGAAGGCCTCGGTTGAACTACGGGGGTGGTCTGAAGAGTAGATTACAACACCAGGGTTTTCCCGAGAGCTTGGTTCAACTTCAGATAGGCTTCGTATGAAACTGCAAGTCATTCCGTCCCGTAGCTGGCAGCTGGTAGCTGACTCAACAAGGCGCGGAAACGGTGAAAATCGATTAGCCCCAGTGAGATTTTTTGTAACAGAACGTTTGACTACAACGGAAGGTTTATCAGAGGTTGTTCAGTTTCCATCTTGATAATATGGATTGTCGAAGGTAAACGTGGCTGTGCAAGTGTCCAAGGTGATGAACATGAAAGACATTTGAAAAGTGCAACCACGTCATAAACCGTAGGACAAAAATAACGTGTCGGCCGTATCTTGTACGAGGAATTGCACGTGAGGAAGGTACCTTTGTGCAGTCTGTGTGCCGTGCCTACCGACGGCGGATCAGAAATAAATTCGAACGACAGTTTCCGTACAGTGTGAGTATGTTTTGTGGATTAAAGATGAGTTTATCACTACGCTGCTGAACAAAGTCGAAACAGTGGACAGAGGGTTCAAATGGTTCGAATGGCTCTGAGCACTATGGGACTTTACCGAGCGAGGTGGCGCAGTGGTTAGCACACTGGACTCGCATCTGGAAGGACGACGGTTCAATCCCGCGTCCGGCCATCCTGATTTAGGTTTTCCGTGATTTCCCTAAATCGCTCCAGGCAAATGCCGGGATGGTTCCTTTGAAAGGGCACGGCCGACTTCCTTCCCCATCCTTCCCTAACCCTATGAGACCGATAACCTCGCTGTTTGGTCTCTTCCCCCAAACAACCAACCAACCAACCACTATGGGACTTAACTTCTGACGTCATTAGGCCCCGTAGCGGTCTCGCGGTTCCAGACTGCAGCGCCTAGAACCGCACGGCCACTTCGGCCGGCGTGGACAGAGGGGGCGGGTTCTTTGGATCCAAGAAAGACGAAGGCAGTGTCATCAGGGGGAAGGTCATGGCATCAGCGTTCTGCGATGTGAAACGAATACTGTTAATTAACTGTCTTCAAGAATATAACACAATAACTTGGGGATATAATTGTAATCCTCTAACGGTTCTGCATGCAAAAATTCTAGAAAAGAGACCTAGCTTGCAGAAGACAAACGGTATCGTCTCTCATTAAGAAAGCGCACTTGCTCGCAAAAGTGTCTTGTTAATGGAACGGTAGTAGGATCTGCGATTGAAGGGTTGGGGTGTAGGCACTGTTCTCCACCAAACTTCTATCTCTTTCTAAAACTAAAATTCTTCTTTGTTGTTCATGGTTTTCCACCCAAAGGTTTTTTAGAACGTAAATTCTCGGTTTTAATTAATCCATCTTGCCATGTTGTATGGAGCTGGTTGAGGCCAGGGACTGTGCTATAAATTTATGAAATAATTTTTACTGCTTCAGTAAATTTTAGAAATTTGTGGTAAGACCTTATGGGACCAAACTGCTGAGATCATCGGTCCCTAAGCTTACACACTACTTAATCTAACTTACGCTAAGCACAACACAAACACCCATGCCCGAGGGAGGACTCGAAACTCCGAGGTAGCCGCGCGAACCGTGACAAGGCGCCTCAAACCACGCGGCTGTACAACGCCGCTCTGCTTCAGTAACTTTTTACGTATATTTATTAGCACGACGACTTTCGGCAGCATGCTGTTACCATGTGCATTACATTTACATATACGTTAATCGGAAGCGTATTGGGGATTATTTGCTGGGTATGAGCATCAAGTCCGTTACACTTACCTGGACATTAATCTCAGTGGCACTACCAGCACCTTCAGGTTAATGTACATCCAATTGGAACACACCTGATTATGCCAGCATGTTGCCGAAACACGTCGCGATAATATTGAAACTTTGCTTGCGCCATTTTTGCAACTGATGGCAGCAGCGGCAAGTTGTGACGCAAATTGTGGGCCATAAGTGTCGTACAGTAAGCTTTGACGTTAGTAAGCATAACACCGTCACAATATTAGTCGAATTGTGATTGCATCATATAGTTATTCTCGATTGAATATGCCAACTTACGAGCACAGTTGTCATTTGGGGGAAGTTTTAATTTTCTGCTTTAACATGGAGAAATTTGCGGTTGAGGCTCATTACATGCTGGTAAGACCTATTGTGAAATAACTTTTAGTGAAAGAACTTGAAGAGAATGGTTGCAACGCTTCAAGAACGGTGATATTTTACATCGAAGACCGGCATGGCGGTGGAAGAGGGAAGGTTTTCGAAGCTACTGAAACTGACGAAAGTAATTACAGGAGATCGTTATCAAAAGCAGTTGATGTGTTTGAACTAAGCGCTGAGAGACAAACGGCTACAATACACCGATAGACATGAGAAGCTGATTTTCCAGAGTAACAATGCTCGACCCTATGTCGCAAAACCCGTCAAAACTTGGAAACGTTGAAACGGAATGTTAAACCACCCTCTGGGTGCCATATGTTTCGATCGATAGCACACGGCCTGACTGATCAGCACTTACGGTCAAAGGTACAAATGCAGAATTGGATCGATTCGTGAATCTCCTCAAAACGAGCCCATTTCTTTCGCTGCGGAATCGTATGTTGCCCGAGAGACGGGGAGGAAAGTAGTGGCCAGCGGTGGCCAACACTTTGAATACTTAAGTTTTTGTAAGTTTTTCACACTGTAGCCTCTGACTTCGAGGTGAAATGCTGGAAGAGAAGTTGTAAACCTGATCAGTCTTAGATCAACAATTGGGCGAATATCAAGCTGGTTTCAGGACATCAAGATCCAGTGCAGAGCAGATCCATAACCTGAAATCTGTTATATCATACGTTAAATCAAGATCAAAAACGTTTGGTGTGACCTTTGTTGCCGGCCGAAGTGGCCGCGCGGTTCTGGCGCTGCAGTCTGGAACCGCGAGACCGCTACGGTCGCAGGTTCGAATCCTGCCTCGGGCATGGATGTGTGTGATGTCCTTAGGTTAGTTAGGTTTAACTAGTTCTAGGGGACTAATGACCTCAGCAGTTGAGTCCCATAGTGCTCAGAGCCATTTTTTTTTGTGACCTTCGTCGACTTTCAAAAAGCGTATGACGCAATTGATGGAGAAACAATAAAGAACAACCTTGCCGAATGTGGTCTAGATAGGAAAACAATCAATCTGATAAGCGCCACTTTAAATAACACAGTGTCAAAGGTCAAGTTCAGCGGCGAACTATCAGAACCATTTGAAATCTGTACAGGGGTGAGACAAGGTGACCTGCTCTCTCCATTGGTTTTCAATTGTGGCCTGGAAAAGATAGTCAGGGAGTGGAAAACAACCGAACCGCCAGGTTATGGGATTCAAATTGGACACAAAAGAAATGGCCTCAGTGGAAACTGGTTTGCTTTTGCTGATGTTCTGGCGCTCATTGCAAATAATATTGACGAAGCTAAGGTTCAAGTGTCCAGCCTACAATCAATTGCTGCTAAGACTGGCCTAAATATAGCATTTCACAAAACTGAATTCATCACAAACATCAAATACGCTCCTCCTCATATTGAAATACAACAAGAGAAAATGAAGCAGTCAAAGAAATTTAAATATCTTGGATAAATAATTACACCTGACGGTTCAGAAAATGCACCTGTAGAAAGTAGGTGTTCTAAACTAGAAGGTGCTTTTCATCTGTGCAAACACTTATACAAAAGCATAAGCCTGTCTTTAAACCTAAAACTTTGTCATTATAACACCGTAATTAGACCGTCAGCTTTGTATGCATCAGAATGTTTAAACATGACGAAGAAAGGACCACTACGAAAACTTGAAATAAAAGACCGGAAATTTTTGAGCAAAATCCTTGGCCCTATCAAAGAAAACGGAGAATTCCACCGAAGACACAACTGCGAATCATACGAACATACAGAAGACATTGTTACCAACATGAGAAAAAAATGGTTCAAATGGCTCTGAGCACTATGGGACTTAACTAACCTAAGGACATTACACACATCCATGCCCGAGGCAGGATTCGAACCTGCGACCGTAGCAGTCGCGCGGTTCCGGACTGAAGCGCCTAGAACCGCTCGGCCACCGCGGCCGGCCAACATGAGAAAGCGGAGAATGATGTTGTTTGCTCATCTGGAAAGAATGAACCCGCAAAGACTTACTCATCGCACACATTCATCAATTTCAAAAACAAAATCGTATTCAATATGGGCAAGCCAAGTTAAAAAGGATTTACAGGAAGCTGAAATTTCATTTTATGACATTCAGGATTGAGAAGTTTTCAGAGAAAAAGTCAAAATTACTAAAGACGTTGAAACCTTATTTCGCTTACTACGCCAGTTCCACGTCCTGCCTGCAAATGGTCAAAACAGAGAAAAGAAGCACAGTCACCGAAAATGAAAATCTACTGGCAAAAGGGGAAAACACAAACAGGGGAGAGATTTAAATCTTCGGGGTCCATAGCAGGCCGAAAAAAAAAAAACCTGCACGCGCAGCACCTTCAGGTTAATGTATATGTAACTGTAACGCAACAGATGATAGTTGCACGCTGCCGAAACGCGTCGCGGTAATAAATATCAGTAAAAAGTGACTGAAGCTATAAAAATTATTTCAGAATTTTTTATTTTCACTATTAGGGGTCCAAAAGTTTTCAGATCATCCCCACGGCAGCATCGTCCAGTATGTGGTAATGGTACGGGGTCGTAAGCCAAAACCAGTCGTTATTTCGCGGGCTCCCCTGCAGGTCTATTCAAAACATGGAGGTAGAATAAGGGGAGATGGCGCTACAGGCTTACGCTGTACGTTGTTTTGAAGCCAGTGGGCGGCGCCTACCGCCATCTTGGACCCCCCAAAACATTAGCTGACGAGTGTTTACAATTGCTTCTTGATCGTTATTTCTGTCGTGTGCACGCGATATTTGTTTTATATAGTAAATGTTACACTGTTTTAGTGAGTAACACAGCATAAGGAACGCAACTACAAACGTTTTTCTGGCCTTAAATGCGTATTCGATACAGTAGTACGACACGAAAATATGACGCTTCTGGCCTCAGTACTGTAATTCCTTTTTGTTTATACACTTCGAATGACGGAGAAGTACGCGCTACGAAAAGCGTGCTTTCGTAATCCATTTCTATTCACTTTCATTATGTTTGTGTCGATAAGTGATAAAGCTAGAACTACAAAAGCAATTATTGATAGTTTAGAGGCACCGATTTGTATTTGTTGCATTTTCAAGTCAAATGCAAATATTAAATGTTCAAGTTTGCAAGAAACTTTCCTTATTTCCTTGGTGTCCCATAGATGTATGCAGCGATGATATAAACAAGCCACCTGTCATGTCAACAAAGTGAAAGATTCGTTAAATTACGAAGGAAAAGAACTGAATTTAAGATTGTCAGGCCCATTGTAGTTTACACATCTGCTTTGTTCATAAATTGTACCTACCAAGTGACATTCAGGGTGGCAAATAACAGCAATTTACAGGGTAACACGACAACACAGTGACTAATGTAATGATCTAAATAGCCTGGACTTACCTAGGGAACTTTGCTTTAACAAATATGTAACCCTTTAAGAACTTGTAATTTAACCACTGTAACAGGTGTTCCACACATTTTACTGAAGATTTAATTAACTACATGTAGTTACATTACTTTTATATTAAATTATTGCATTTTAAAACATTAGTCCCCATTTCCAGAATATTTCTTGCCAGGACTTTTCAGTTACTTGGGAACAACCAAATAATGAAAACCAAGTGTATCGCTCACCCCCCCCCCCCCCCCCCCCGAGAGCTCTTCGCGTTGGATTGATAGGAAATCTAAAGTCAAATTACAGAAATAGAACCATACTGTAAAATTTTACAGTGCATCAGAATTTCAAGTATACTGGGTGATCAATAAGTCAGTGTAAATTTGAAAACTTAATAAACCATGGAATAATGTAGATAGAGAGGTAAAAATTGACGCACATGCTTGCAATGACATGGGGATTTATTAGAACAAAAAAAAAAAGAAGAAGTTCACAAAATGTCCGACAGATGGTGCTGGACTGCGCATGACAATCGTGTATAAAAGGAGCTGTAATGAGAGAGAGAAGCTGTATTATCAGAATGTGGAATGTGCTAGTTCAGCGTTATGAAGTTTATCCAGGATGGCGCTCCACCCCATATTGTTAGACGCGTGAAAGATCTCTTGCGCGCGTCGTTTGGTGATGATGGTGTGCTCAGCCGCCACTTTCGTCATGCTTGGCCTCCCAGGTCCCCAGACCTCAGTCCGTGCGATTATTGGCTTTGGGGTTACCTGAAGTCGCAAGTGTATCGTGATCGACCGAAATCTCTAGGAATGCTGAAAGACAACATCCGACGCCAATGCCTCACCATAACTCCGGACATGCTTTACAGTGCTGTTCACAACATTATTCCTCGACTACAGCTATTGTTGAGGAATGATGGTGGAAATTTTTTGAACATAGCTGCTAGGGTTCAGTGACCGTGTCAGAATTATATTAGAACAAATAAGCCCTCGGTCACAAATATTAAGTCAAAATTGACCAGGTTTCGACGCTACTATGAGCGTCGTCTTCAGAATTAAACTAACTATTTTACAACTATTCATGACGTCGCCTTTCCGGCTTAGATTTTTTAAAATGTGACTTGTAATTACTGCATCTCTTTCCAGTCAGTACAAACTTTAATTTTATTAATGTATTATATACCTAACGTGTTTTAGAATAGTCAGTTTAATTCTGAAAACGACGTTCATAGTAGCGTCGAAACCTGGTCAATTTCGACTTAATATTTGTGACCGAGGGTTTATTTGTTCTAATATGATGGTGGACATATTGAGAATTTCCTGTAAAGAACATCATCTTTGCTTTGTCTTACTTTGTTATGCTAATTGTTGCTATTCTGATCAGATGAAGCGCCATCTGTCGGACATTTTTTGAACGTTTGTATTTTTTTGGTCCTAATAAAAGCCCATGTCATTCCAAGCATGTGTGTCATTTGTACCTCTCTATATACATTATTCCGTAATTTATTCAGTTTTCAAATTTATACTGACTTTTTGATCACCCGATATATAAGAAAATAGCTCTTAAATAAGTCCACTTACGAATGAAATGTGATTTTTTTTTAGACTGCAATAAGAACGGTTGGCACACCAGTAAGCAAAACACTTCACGACTACACGGAATCAAACCACCAGAAGCGAATGTTTTGGGGTAGCTAAAGAGTTTGGATTCCGTAGAAATGTTGGAACACGTGAGGCAATACTGACCTTACGCCTTATCTTAGAAGAAAGATTAAGGAAAGGCAAACCTACGTTTCTATCATTTGTAGACTTAGAGAAAGCTTTTGACAATGTTGAGTGGAAGATTCTCTTTCAAATTCTAAAGGTGGGAGGGGTAAAATACAGGGAGCGAAAGGCTATTTCCAATTTGTACAGAAACCAGATGGCAATTATAAGAGTCGAGGGGCATGAAAGGGAAGCAGCGGTTGGGAAGGGAGTGAGACAGGGTTGTAGCCTCTCCCCGATGTTATTCAATCTGTATATTGAGCGAGCAGTAAAGGAAACAAAAGAAAAATTCGGAGTAGGTATTAAAACCCATGGAGAAGAAATGAAAACTTTGAGATTCGCCGATGACATTGTAATTCTGTCAGAGACAGCAAAGGTCTTGGAAGAGCAGTTGAACGGAATGGACAGTGTCTTCAAAGGAGGATATAAGATGAACATCAACAAAAGCAAAACGAGGATCATGGAATGTAGTGGAATTAAGTCGGGTGATGCTGAGGGAATTAGATTAGGAAATGAGACACTTAAAGTAGTAAATGAGTTTTGCTATTTGGGAAGCAAAATAACTGCTGATGGTCGAAGTAGAGAGGATATAAAATGTAGACTGGCAATGGAAAGGAAAGCGTTTATGAAGAAGAGAAATTTGTTAACATCGAGTATAGATTTAAATATCAGGAAGTCGTTTCTGAAAGTATTTGTATGGAGTGTAGCCATACATGGAAGTGAAATGTGGACGATGAATAGTTTGGACAAGAAGAGAGTAGAAGCTTTCGAAATATGGTGCTACAGAAGAATGCTGAAGATTAGATGGGTAGATCACGTAACTAATGAGGAGGTATTGAACAGAATCTGGGAGAAGAGGAGCCGGCCGCGGTGGTCTCGCGGTTCTAGGCGCGCAGTCCGGAACCGCGCGACTGCTACGGTCGCAGGTTCGAATCCTGCCTCGGGCATGGATGTGTGTGATGTCCTTAGGTTAGTTAGGTTTAAGTAGTTCTAAGTTCTAGGGGACTTATGACCACAGCAGTTGAGTCCCATAGTGCTCAGAGCCATTTTGGAGAAGAGGAGTGTTGTGTGCGTAGTTCCGCGTAGTCAGCGCGTACACAACTTTCCCACTAGAGCGCGCCCCGCTAAGCACAACAACGCAGGCGCAGCGCTCGTCCGTCTCCGCACTACGAGATGGCGCTGTCTTAAAGACGGACTGAATTCTGCTTCCGTCGATCCGCGTATTAATATGTAATGCAGCCAATGAGATTGCTGCTAACGTAGAACCTTTTCTCCTCGCGGATCACACTCGCGCCGTGATACCTGAACGCTCGAGGTATTATAACGAGTGTACAGGTCTCCGATTAGTCTGCATTAGTCCGCACCCGTCTGTACCAGTCTGCATTAGTCTGTACCAGTCTATAGTCAAGTTTCAGTGTGCGCCTAATAAGATTATCATATTCCGGTACACAGCCATGAAAAGAAATGTATAGACACTTTGTCAAGTATCAGAGAGATGTGAGAATAAGATTAACGTACCAAGACCAAAGGAACTTCAGATTGTCAATTGTAAACAGCATCCAGAATCAAGTTACGTAGTGTGTATATTTTTTATTATTTTAATAAATGTGTGTGAAAATTAGTCAAGTTCTGTTTAAAGTTGGTCACCATCAATCTGCTACTCTAAGCGTGCAAGTGGCATTTCTATCGTCTGACCTAACGGCAGAAGATAAACACGCCAAAATAAGACCACGAGACATATTGCTGACACTTGCCTACTTCGTTAGAGCGACAAGTCAAATAATCTGATGGTGTGTGTACCGAAGTTCTTACAGTACGCACACCACAAGGAGTTTGTGGCACAACTTGACTAGAAGAAGGGATCGGTTGGTAGGACATGTTCTGAGACATCGAGGCACCACCAATTTAGTATTGGAGGGAGACCAAGGGATGAATACAGTAAGCAGATTGAGAAGGATGTAGGCTGCAGTAGGTACTGGGAGATGAAGAAGCTTGCACAGGGTAGAGTAGCATGGAGAGCTGCATCAAACCAGTCTCAGGACTGAAGACCACAACATTAGGGGTCCACAAGTTTTCAGATCATCCCCACGGCAGCATCCTCCAGTATGTGGTTACGGTACGGGGTTGTAAGCCAGAGCCAGTCGTTATTCCGCGGGCTCCCCTGCCGGTCTGTTCAAAACACACCTCCCCCACCGCCGTCTCGTCGGAAGCTGGGCGGCAGCCTCTGCGCCGCCGGAGTTCTTTGCAGCGTCCCACCTGGCCCGCGCGCTTCGCGATCCGCGGCCTCCTCTTCGTCTCCCAAGTGCACTGGACCGAGCCGCAGCCGCAGGGAGTCTGGGTACGGGAGAGCGTGATTCTGCGGCGTGGCCTAGGTAGGTAGGTAGGTAGTCGTTCAAGGTGTGTGGGGGGAAGGGTGGTGGCAGAGGAGATGGGCGGGAGGGGGGGGGACACGGCGTGCCTCTCCGGCGGTGCGCGCGGCCAGTCGCTGCGTGGCGTCTCGCTGGCGTGGTCGCACCGCCTCTCGTGTGCCCGCGTGTGTTCGCTTCGGTGTGCGTCGTCTGTTCTGCTCGGCCAGTGCTTCTGTGTCACCGCTGCGAAAGATAGTGCAGCCGCTCTGCCCCAGCATACCAGGGTCCGGAACGCCGCGGGAGGGTCACCTATGAGGCAACCTGGACCCGCGTAGGAGAACACCAGCAGGTAAACAAGGCCGCCGCCGCCGCCGGGGCAGGCGTCACTATCTGCCCAATAGCTGAACCGTGGCGGGAGTGTGACAGCGACTACTCTACACCCCGTCACCAGCCTATAGTGAAATCTTGATTAGGATGCCTTTTTTACATCTACATTTATACGCAAGCCACCCAACGGTGTGTGCGGAGGGCACTTTACGTGCCACTGTCATTACCTCCCTTTACTGTTCCAGTCGCGTATGGTTCGGGGGAAGAACGACTGCCGGGAAGCCTCCGTGCGCGCTCGAATTTCTCTAATTTTACATTCGTGATCTCCTCGGGAGGTAAAAGTAGGGGGAAGCAATACAAAGTGTTACAAAAAGGTACGACCAAACTTTCAGGAAACATTCCTCACACACAAATAAAGAAAAGATGTTATGTGGACATGTGTCCGGAAACGCTTAATTTCCATCTTAGAGCTCATTTTAGTTTCGTCAGTATGTACTGTACTTCCTCGATTCACCGCCAGTTGGCCCAATTGAAGGAAGGTAATGTTGACTTCGGTGCTTGTGTTGACATGCGACTCATTGCTCTACAGTACTAGCATCAAGCACATCAGTACGTAGCACCAACAGGTTAGTCTTCATCACGAGCGTAGTTTTGCAGTCGCTGCAATGTTTACAAATGCGGAGTTGGCAGATGCCCATTTGATGTATGGATTAGCACGGGGCAATAGCCGTGGCGCGGTACGTTTGTATCGAGGCAGATTTCCAGAACGAAGGTGTCCCGACAGGAAGACGTTCGAAGCAATTGATCGGCGTCTTAGGGAGCACGGAACATTCCTGTGCTCGCGAATGCGGAAGACCTAGAACGACGAGGACACCTGCAATGGACGAGGCAATTCTTCGTGCAGTTGACGATAACCCTAATGTCAGCGTCAGAGAAGTTGCTGCTGTACAAGGTAACGTTGACCACGTCACTGTATGGAGAGTGCTACGGGAGAACCAGTTGTTTCCGTACCATGTGCAGCGTGTGCAGGCACTATCAGCAGCCGATTGGCCTCCACGGGTACACTTCTTCGAATAGTTCATCCAACAATGTATCAATCCTCATTTCAGTGCAAATGTTCTCTTTACGGATGAGGCTTCATTCCAACGTGATCAAATTGTAAATTTTCACAATCAACACGTGTCGGCTGCGAGAATCCGCATTCAATTGTGCAATCACGTCATCAACACAGATTTTTTGTTTGGGCAGGCATTGTTGGTGATGTCTTGATTGGGCACCATGTTCTTCCACCTACGCTCAATGGAGCACGTTATCATGATTTCATACGGGATACTCTACCTGTGCTGCTAGAACATGTGCCTTTACAAGTACGACACAACATGTGGTTCATGCGCGATGGAGCTCCGGCACATTTCAGTCGAGGTGTTCGTACGCTTCTCAACAACAGATTCGGTGACCGATGGATTGGTAGAGGCGGACCAATTCCATGGCCTCCACGCTCTCCTGACCTCAACTCTCTTGACTTTCATTTATGGGGGTATTTGAAAGCTCTTGTCTACGCAACCCCGGTACCAAATGTAGAGACTCTTCGTGCTCGTATCGTGGACGGCTGTGATACAATACGCCATTCTCCAGGGCTGCATCAGCGCATCAGGGATACCATGCGACGGAGGGTGGATGCATGTATCCTCGCTAACGGAGGACATTTTGAACATTTCTTGTAACAAAGTGTTTGAAGTCACGCTGGTAGGTTCTGTTGCTGTGTTTCCATTCCATGATTAATGTGATTTGAAGAGAAGTAATAAAATGAGCTCTAACATGGAAAGTAAGCGTTTCCGGACACATGTCCACATAACATATTTTCTTTCTTTGAGTGTGAGGCATGTTTCCAGAAAGTTTGGCCGTTACCTTTTTGTAACACCCTGTATATTTGATACCTCATCCAGAAACGCATCCTCTCGAGACCTGGACAGCAAGCTACACCGCGATGCAATGCGCCTCTCTCGCAGAGTCTGCCACTTGAGTTTGTTAAACATCTCCGTAACGCTATCACGCTTACCAGATAACCCTGTGACGAAACGCGCCGCTCTTCTTTGGATCTTCTCTATCTCCTCTGTCAATCCGACCTGGTATGGATCCCACACTGGTGAGCAATACTCAAGTATAGGTCGAACGAGTGTTTTGTAAGCAACCTCCTTTGTTGATGGACTACGTTTTCTAAGGACTCTCCCAATGAATCTCAACCTGGCACCCGCCTTACCAACAATTAATTTTATATGATCATTCCACTTCAAATCGTTTTGTACGCATACTCCCAGATATTTTACAGAAGTAACTGCTACCAGTGTTTGTTCCGCTATCATATAATCATACAATAAAGGATCCTCTTTCTACGTATTGTCTACGTTAAGGGACAGTTGTCACTCCCTGCACCAAGTGCCTATCTGTTGCAGATCTTCCTGCATTTCGCTGCAATTTTCTAATGCTGCAACTTCTCTGTATACTACAGCATTGTCCGCGAAAAGCCGCATGGAACTTCCGACACTATCAAAAAAATGGCTCTGAGCACTATGGCACTTAACATCTGAGGTCATCAGTCCCCTAGAACGTGGAACTACTTAAACCTAACTAACCTAAGGACATCACACATATCCATACCCGAGGCAGGATTCGAACCTGCGACTGTAGCGGTCGCGCGGTTCCAGACTGAAGCCCCTAGAACCGCTTGGCCACAACGGCCGGCCCGACACTATCTACTGGGTCATTTATATAAATTGTGAATTGTGAAAAGGAATGGTTCCATTACACTCCCCTGTGGCACGCCAGAGATTACTTTAACATCTATAGACGTACTCCATTGAGAACAACATGCTGTTTTCTGTTTGCTAAAAACTCTTCAATCCAGCCACACAGCTGGTCTGATATTTCGTAGGCTCTTACTTTGTTTACCAGGCGACAGTGCGGAACTCTATCGAACGCCCTCCGGAAGTCAAGGAGAATGGCATCTACCTGGGAGCCTGTATCTAATATTTTCTGGGTCTCATGAAAAAATAAAACTACTTGGGCCTCACACGATCGCTGTTTCCGTTATCCATGTTGATTCGTACAGAGTAGATTCTGGGTTTCCAGAAATGACATGCTACGCGATCAAAAAAACATGTTCTAAAATTCTACAACAGATCCATGTCAGAGATAGAGGCCTATAGTTTTGCGCGTCTGCTCGACGACCCTTCTTGAAAACTAGAACTACCTGTGCTCTTTTCCAATCATTTGGAACCTTCCGTTCCTCTAGAGACTTACGGTTCACGGCTGTTAGAAGGGGAGCAAGTAATTTCGCGTACTCTGTGTAGAATCGAATTGGTATCCCGTTAGGTCCAGTGGACTTTCCTCTGAATTCAGTTTTATCCATATTTTGCAGCTTCAAACGTGACTGTAATCAATACACTGAAAGTATGAACGATAGATAGTTTGGACAAGAAGAGAATAGAAGCTTTCGAAATGTGGTGCTACAGAAGAATGATGAAGGTGAGATGGGTAAATCACGTAACTAATGAGGAGGTACAGAATAGAACTGGGGAGAAGAGGAGTTTGTGGCACAACTTGACTAGAAGAAGGGATCGGTTGGTAGGACATGTTCTGAGGCATCGAGGGTTCACCAATTTAGTACTGGAGGGCATGGTGAAGGGTAAAAATCGTAGAGAGAGACCAAGAGATGAATACACTAAACAGATTCAGAAGGATGTAGGCTGCAGTACGTACTGGGAGATGAAGAAGCTTGCACAGGATAGAGTAGCATGGATAGCTGCATCAAACCAGTCTCTGGACTGAAGGTCACAATAACAACAACAACGAAAGTATGAATTAAAAAACATGTTCAGTCACAGCTTAACGTTTTCTCATGAAGAACACGATGCATTTTGGACCCTGTGCGTCCATCATCAGGTGTGATTTGTCTTGATATGTGTTTTGTTTTTTGTCTTGAATGTGGTGAAATGCATATTCCTGTCATGAAAATGTTTGATATTAGGTTACGAATATCGTAAGTCAAACGCGGAAAATATGTGTAAAATAGTGCAAAAGATGAACAGTGTAAACTTACCACACAGTCCAAGAAAAGCTTTTTTAACGTTTTGGCACCATTATACAGTCTTTCAAAAATGGTTCAAATGGCTCTGAGCACTATGAGACTTAACGCCTGAGGTCATCAGTCCCCTAGAACGTAGAACTACTGAAACCTAACCAACCTAAGGACATCACACACATCCATGCCCGAGGCAGGATTCGAACCTGCGACCGTAGTGGTCGCGCGGTTCCACATACGGTCTTGTCTCCATCCTTTTCGTACATATCACTTCACTCAAGAGACACACTTTTAAACATTTCACAGATGCCTTTGTATATGGTGTGATCAAATATGAATTTATTCGTAGTGCTAAATATACAGTTACTAAACGATTGACATTTGCAGGGAATAACTGTAGGATAGGTCTTGAAAACTACGGAAGTAACTGTGCCTTGCGAAACTTGTTTGCTCATTTGGCACAGAATCGGTTAGGACAACTGGAGAGATACCTCCATAAACTTAAAAAAAAACGAGAATCTGTGTTAAATGAAGAGACAGATTTCCCGAGCCACAGTGTTCCGGCGTAAAGTCAAGTGCCAGCACGTTGGGCTGGAACGTTGCAGCATAGAGGGCTGTGAGACGACGTCAGCCAGTAGTACGCTGGCTAGGACGACACCACGACGGGAGCGGCATCTACACGAAGAAAGTATAGGCGCTCTCCGCCTAGCAGCGGCCGCACTAGAAGACGAGCCGTCATCCAAACGCTTTGGCCACAACTTATGAACTTTTGTATTTTGCTTGCTTTCATATTTTATATACCTGTGGTGTGCGTACTGTAAGACCTTCGGTACACACACCATCAGATTATTTGACTTGTCGCTCTAGCGAAGTAGGCGTCAGCAATATGTCTCGTGGTCTTATCGTGGCGTGTTTATCTTTTGCCGTTAGGTCAGACCATAGAAATGCCACTTGCACGCTTAGAGTAGCAGATTGACGGTGACCAACTTTAAAGAGAACTTGATTAATTTTCACACACATTTATTAAAATAATAATAATCATAAAGCTTACTTAACTTTATTCTGGAGGCTATTTACAATTGACAATCTGAAGTTCCTTTGGTCTTGGTACGTTAATCTTATTCTCACATATCTCTGATACTTGACAAAGTGTCTATACATTTCTCTTCATGGCTATGTACCGGAATATGATAATCTTATTAGGTGCAGGCTGAAACTTGACTATAGACTGGTACAAACAAATGCAGACTAATGCAGACTGACTAATCGGAGGCCTGTACACTCGTTATAATTCCTCGCGCGTTCAGGTATCACTGTGCGAGTGTGATCCGCGAGGAGAAATGGTTCTACGTTAGCAGCAATCTCATTGGCTGCGTTACATATTAATACGCGGATCGGCGGAAGCAGAATTTGGTCCGTCTCTATGACAGCGCCATCTCGTAGAGCAGAGATGGACAAGCGCTGCGCCTGCACTGTTGTGCTTAGCAGCGAGCTCTAGTGGGAAAGTTGTGTACGCGCTGACTACGCGGAGCTATGTACACAACAATACCAAAAGTCACTGATTATTTGCATGTCGCCAGTTGCTTGCGACACCTCTCTGTGAAAACGCAAAGTTAAATATTGTCCATTTAACTTACTGTAATAAACTCCACTGATAAGATTTGCTTGAATTGTTGTTTAGCTATCCGAGAAACCAGCTTCCTAGGCACCCTATATTAGGTGAGTGGGCAGGATACGACAAACAGTTATTTCGGTATATAAGAAAATACATAAAAACTATCAACCTCGATTGCGGCAATGAAACCAACCTGTACCTAGGTTTCATCCCAAATAATTGAGCCTTCTTCATAATTTGTCGAAGTGGGCATGGTCTAGAAATAAAACTAAAACAGCCTGAATAGGCGTAGTCACATTTTCAAAGTGCGGTACATACAGGGCGTTTCAAAAATGACCGGTATATTTGAAACGGCAATAAAAACTAAACGAGCAGCGATAGAAATACACCGTTTGTTGCAATATGCTTGGGACAACAGTACATTTTCAGGCGGACAAACTTTCGAAATTACAGTAGTTACAATTTTCAACAACAGATGGCGCTGCAAGTGATGTGAAAGATATAGAAGACAACGCAGTTTGTGGGTGCGCCATTCTGTACGTCGTCTTTCTGCTGTAAGCGTGTGCTGTTCACAACGTGCAAGTGTGCTGTAGACAACATGGTTTATTCCTTAGAACAGAGGATTTTTCTGGTGTTGGAATTCCACCGCCTAGAACACAGTGTTGTTGCAACAAGACGAAGTTTTCAACGGAGGTTTAATGTAACCAAAGGACCGAAAAGCGATACAATAAAGGATCTGTTTGAAAAATTTCAACGGACTGGGAACGTGGCGGATGAACGTGCTGGAAAGGTAGGGCGACCGCGTACGGCAACCACAGAGGGCAACGCGCAGCTAGTGCAGCAGGTGATCCGACAGCGGCCTCGGGTTTCCGTTCGCCGTGTTGCAGCTGCGGTCCAAATGACGCCAACGTCCACGTATCGTCTCATGCGCCAGAGTTTACACCTCTACCCATACAAAATTCAAACGCGGCAACCCCTCAGCGCCGCTACCATTGCTGCACGAGAGACATTCGCTAACGATATAGTGCACAGGATCGATGACGGCGATATGCATGTGGGCAGCATTTGGTTTACTGACGAAGCTTATTTTTACCTGGACGGCTTCGTCAATAAACAGAACTGGCGCATATGGGGAACCGAAAAGCCCCATGTTGCAGTCCCATCGTCCCTGCATCCTCAAAAAGTACTGGTCTGGGCCGCCATTTCTTCCAAAGGAATCATTGGCCCATTTTTCAGATCCGAAACGATTTCTGCATCACGCTATCTGTACATTCTTCGTGAATTTGTGGCGGTACAAACTGCCTTAGACGACACTGCGAACACCTCGTGGTTTATGCAAGATGGTGCCCGGCCACATCGCACGGCCGACGTCTTTAATTTCCTGAATGAATATTTCGATGATCGTGTGATTGCTTTGGGCTATCCGAAACATACAGGAGGCGGCGTGGATTGGCCTCCCTATTCGCCAGACATGAACCCCTGTGACTTCTTTCTGTGGGGACACTTGAAAGACCAGGTGTACCGCCAGAATCCAGAAACAATTGAACAGCTGAAGCAGTACATCTCATCTGCATGTGAAGCCATTCCGCCAGACACGTTGTCAAAGGTTTCGGGTAATTTCATTCAGAGACTACACCATATTATTGCTACGCATGGTGAATATGTGGAAAATATCGTACTATAGAGTTTCCCAGACCGCAGCGCCATCTGTTGTTGAAAATTGTAACTACTGTAATTTCGAAAGTTTGTCTGCCTGAAAATGTACTGTTGTCCCAAGCATATTGCAACAAACGGTGTATTTCTATCGCTGCTCGTTTAGTTTTTATTGCCGTTTCAAATATACCGGTCATTTTTGAAACACCCTGTAAGTACTTATTCAACACCAAGGCTTAAGCTCTGGCGTGCGCCTCGTCTGCATAGACGCCGTGCAGTGGGTCTCGGGAGCTCACGTGAAACTAAGTAGGACTAGATGACGCACTGCAAATCAACATGGCGGGGAACATTGCGCCTGTCTAACAGACACCAACGCAGTTATATCTTAAAACAAATAACTTATAGAAAGGTTGAAACACTGAAACATAAAGCCTCTGCACCAGGTTATGACTAAAATGTAACAACCTATGCATGGATTCATATGAGTGCGAACACACTACTCAGACATACACTGTTAGAATATATCGGCCCTTTCACAACGAGTGCTGCATAACGCACCCATCGTTATTAATGAAAGATGACATAGGACATAAAACAGCGAAACTGTTATTTCAGTAATTTTAAAGACCTGTTCTAAAGTTATATCCTGCATATGACAATTGTTTAGTAATTGTATCTTTAGCACTACGAATAAATTCATCTTTGATCACACCATATACAAAAGGATCTGTGAATTGTTTACAAACGTGTATGCAAATGTGCCTCTTGAATGAATTGATACGTACGAAAAAGATGGAGAAAACACTGTATGATTGTGCTAAAATGTTAAAAACGCATTTGTTGGATTATGTTCTAAGTTTTCACTGTTCACCTTTTCCACTATTTTGCACATATTTTCCGCATTTGACTTACGAAATTCATAACCTAACATCGAACCTTTCCATGATCGGAATATGCATTTCACCTCATGCAAGAGAAAAAAAAGACAAATCACACCTGATGATGGACCCACAGGGTCCGAAATACATCGTGTACTTAATAAAACACGTTAAGCTTTTTAATTCATACTTTCAATGTATTGATTAGGGTGACCGACTTATATTCATCCCGTGGCCTAGATTAGGGTGGAACGTGAGTGTTCGGTTGTGACGGACTCAACGAATGTGAATGCGAAATAAAGGTGTTGGTAAAGACCAGGACTATAATTTAACTCGGTATTTGCATTCGCTCCATATTTAACACAATTTACCCGTTTATCAACACTAAGAAGTGCAAGGTGAATTCGGGCGACCTGTATTGGATAGCAGACACAATCTCAGAAGAACCATTAATAAATGCTTACGTTTAGAAGAAAAAACATAGACACCAGCAAAATATACCAACAAAGAAGTAAAAACAGAGAATATAAACATTGGTTTTAATAGTTTAAAAAAAAAACACCGGTCTTGTAAACCGGAAGTAAGTCTAGCCCCCACTTTTAAAACTTCAGAGGTGGAAAGCTTCCATCGTCGGTCCCCAAAACCAAGCATTCGACGAGTTTTTTTGCCCTATATGATGTGCGTGATCGTATATAATCTGCGATGAATGCAGGGGGTTGGATGAAGGGGAGGTGCGGCACGTAAGTTTTACCATACTCGTTTGTGACACATTGATATTGCTAAGAAAGGAAACAAACTACTGATATAAATCGGTGATCATCAGAATATTTTATGAACAATACCATCTAGATCCCTAAATAAAATGTCTTTATTTATTACGACATTTCGGCAGCCGCCATCATCAGACAACAAAAAACAAGGAGCAGTGTCAGTAATGAAATCAGTAAAGCATTGACATTATATTCTTCTTGTTGTTGTGACCTTCAGTCAGAAAACTGGTTTGACGCAGCTCTCCATATTAGTCCATTCTGTGTATGCTTCTTCGTCTCTGCATAACTAGTGCAACCTAAATCCATTTGATTCTGCCTTCTGTTGTTAAGACTTGGTTTCCCATGCTTGCCTAGCCAAACGCTGGACTCGTCGTCCGCGTCGGGAAGTACGGAGCAAAAACAGTTAAAACACATAACAAAGTTTACACGATTCACAATCAGGAGTTGCCCACAACTTCTCTCTCCCTTGGGTAACTGACGGCTGCGGTGACAAGAAGGGCCTCTGTTCGCAAAGATAAATAAAATAAGTTTACCAAGTTTTGACTGCCGTGAACAACGTACTGGACGGAGTTAAGGCCTACAAGAGTAAGAGTTTCAGTTTACTCATTTTGAGCCGCGAGATACATTAGAGAAGATAAAATTCGTTGCCAAATTCGCTAATAATAATAACCTTTGTTCTTGATGACCGGTTCTACCAATCAATGTAACCATCTTCAGATCTCGAGGGACAGCTTACTGCATATTTCTTAAACTAGCAATAAAAGTGTTTTGCTCACGAAATGGCAAGTAGGTAACAGATGCCAATGCAGTCTTCCAGTCTGCTACGCACATGCCAATTCACTAGAAAGAGCGCTTTTATTGCTATTTTAGGAAACCTGTCCGTCGAGATCTGAAGATGGTAACATTGATCACAGAAACCGGCTATCGAGAATAAAGGTTATCATCAGCGAACTTGGCAACGCAGAGTTTACCTTTTGTAACGCAAAACGAAGAGTGTGTTCAAGCCTCGGTCGCGCTCAACAGTTCCCACGCCCCCACTCCAAACTTGCCTCCACTACCAAACCGATGATTTCTTAATGTCTCTACATATGTCCTATCAACCAATTCCGTTTTCTAGTCAAGTTGTGCCCGCTCGTAAGGTACTGCATCGCGAACAGAATATTATTCAAGTGTGTGAAATCCCTACCAAATAGAGCTAATAGGGATATTCAACGCATACAAACCGGGGCAGCACGAGTGGTCACGGGTGTGTTTGAGCCACGGGAGGGCATCGCTGAGATACTCAAAAACCTGACCTGGCTGACACTGGAAGACGCAGACCATCCCGTAAAAGGCTACGTATGAAATGTCGACAACAAGAGCTAAGTGAGAGGTCTAGGGAGAGACTGCAGTCCTTTGCGTATAGCTCCCGTAAAGACCACGAACTATTTAGGAGAGCGCGCACAGAAGCGTTTATGCAGTCTCTTTTTTCCTTGCTCCATAACAAACTCTGAACGTGAAGAAACCTCACTACGTGCTACAACGGGAAGAACCCTCCGCCACGCTTTACGCGCTGATTTCCAGAGAACAGATCTAACTACACTCCTGGAAATGGAAAAAAGAACACATTGACACCGGTGTGTCAGATCCACCATACTTGCTCCTGACACTGCGAGAGGGCTGTACAAGCAATGATCACACGCACGGCACAGCGGACACACCAGGAACCGCGGTGTTGGCCGTCGAATGGCGCTAGCTGCGCAGCATTTGTGCACCGCCGCCGTCAGTGTCAGCCAGTTTTCCGTGGCATACGGAGCTCCATCGCAGTCTTTAACACTGGTAGCATGCCGCGACAGCGTGGACGTGAACCGTATGTGCAGTTGACGGACTTTGAGCGAGGGCGTATAGTGGGCATGCGGGAGGCCGGGTGGACGTACCGCCGAATTGCTCAACACGTGGGGCGTGAGGTCTCCACAGTACATCGATGTTGTCGCCAGTGGTCGGCGGAAGGTGCACGTGCCCGTCGACCTGGGACCGGACCGCAGCGACGCACGGATGCACGCCAAGACCGTAGGATCCTACGCAGTGCCGTAGGGGACCGCACCGCCACTTCCCAGCAAATTAGGGACACTGTTGCTCCTGGGGTATCGGCGAGGACCATTCGCAACCGTCTCCATGAAGCTGGGCTACGGTCCCGCACACCGTTAGGCCGTCTTCCGCTCACGCCCCAACATCGTGCAGCCCGCCTCCAGTGGTGTCGCGACAGGCGTGAATGGAGGGACGAATGGAGACGTGTCGTCTTCAGCGATGAGAGTCGCTTCTGCCTTGGTGCCAATGATGGTCGTATGCGTGTTTGGCGCCGTGCAGGTGAGCGCCACAATCAGGACTGCATACGACCGAGGCACACAGGCCCAACACCCGGCATCATGGTGTGGGGAGCGATCTCCTACACTGGCCGTACACCACTGGTGATCGTCGAGGGGACACTGAATAGTGCACGGTACATCCAAACCGTCATCGAACCCATCGTTCTACCATTCCTAGACCGGCAAGGGAACTTGCTGTTCCAACAGGACAATGCACGTCCGCATGTATCCCGTGCCACCCAACGTGCTCTAGAAGGTGTAAGTCAACTACCCTGGCCAGCAAGATCTCCGGATCTGTCCCCCATTGAGCATGTTTGGGAGTGGATGAAGCGTCGTCTCACGCGGTCTGCACGTCCAGCACGAACGCTGGTCCAACTGAGGCACCAGGTGGAAATGGCATGGCAAGCCGTTCCACAGGACGACATCCAGCATCTCTACGATCGTCTCCATGGGAGAATAGCAGCCTGCATTGCTGCGAAAGGTGGATATACACTGTACTAGTGCCGACATTGTGCATGCTCTGTTGCCTGTGTCTATGTGCCTGTGGTTCTGTCAGTGTGATCATGTGATGTATCTGACCCCAGGAATGTGTCAATAAAGTTTCCCCTTCCTGGGACAATGAATTCACGGTGTTCTTATTTCAATTTCCAGGAGTGTATATTCTGTCGTGGTACCGTGTATCATTGCTATTACACTCTTGTCAGGGAATTCACAGTGGTTTGTAAAATATGGATGTCAATGTAGTCACAGAACAAAACGCAAAAACTTGGTATCCATTTACTACAATGTCAGTGAGTCACAAATGAATGAGGGAAATCGTACAGTGTTCTACGCTGAAGCGCCAAAGAAACTGGTATAGGCATGCGTATTCAAATACAGAGAAATGTGAACAGGCAGAGTACGGCGCTGGGGTGGGCAACGTCTGTATAAGAAAACAAGAATCTGGCGCAGTTGTTAGATCGGTTACTGCTGCGACAATAGCAGGTTAACAAGATTTAAGTGAGTCTGAAAATAGTGTTATAGTCGGCGAACGAGCGTTGCGACACAGCATCTCCGAGGTAGCGATAAAGTGAGGATTCTGAGCCGACCGCGGTGGCCGAGCGGTTCTAGGCGCTTCAGTCTGGAACCGCGCGACCGCTACGGTCGCAGGTTCGAATCCTGCCTCGGGCATGGATGTGTGTGATGTCCTTAGGTTAGTTAGGTTTAAGTAGTTCTAAGTTCTAGGGGACTGATGACCTCAGAAGTTAAGTCCCATAGTGCTCAGAGTCATTTGAACCATTTTTTGAGGATTCTCCTGTACGAACATTTCACTAGTGTACCGTGATTATCAGGAATCCGGTAAAACATCAAATCTCCGACATCGATGTGGGCGGAAAAAAGATCCTGCAAGAACGGAAACTGGGACAACTGAAGAGAATCGTTAACGTGACAGAAGTGCAACCTTTTGGCAAACTGCTGCAGATTTCAATGCTAGGCCATCAACAAGTGTCAGCGTGTGAACCATTCAACGAAACATCATCGATATCGGCTTTCGTGCCGAAGGTGCACTCGTGTACCCTTGATGACTGCACGATAAAAGGCTTTACGCCTCGCCTGGGCTCGTCAACACCGACATTGGTCTGTTGATGACTAGAAACATGTTGCCTACTCGGACGAGTCTCGTTTCAAATTGTATCGAGCGGATGGATGTGTACGGGTATCAAGACAACCTCATGAATCCATGGACTCTGCATGTCAGCAGGAAACTGTTCAAGCTTGTTGAAGCTCTGTATTGATGTGGGGCGCGTGCAATCGGAGTGATATGGGACCCGTGATATGTGTGTATACGGCTCTGAACGGGAACACGTACGTAAGTATCCTGTCTGATCACCTGCATCCATTGATGTCCATTGTGCGTTCCGACGGACTCGAGCAAATCCAGCAAGACAGTGCCACTCCCCAAATGTCCATAATTGTTACAGAGTGGCTCCAGGAACACTCTTGTGAGTTTAAACACTTCCGCTGGGCACGAAACAACCCAGACATGAACATTATTGAGCATATCTGGGATGCCTTGCAACGTGCTGTTCAGAAGAGGTCTCCAACCCCTCGTACTCTTACGGATTTACAAACAGCCATACAGGATTGATGTTGTCAGTTCCCTCGAGCAGTACTTGAGACATTAGTGGAATCCATGTTACGTCGTGGTGCGGCACTTCTGCGTGCTCGCGTTGGCCCTACAAGATTTTAGGTAGGTGTACCAGTTTCTTTGGCTATTCAGTTTAATAATTCGTGGCGATAACGAAGGTACGAGCATATGGAACTGATCTCCAGATATGTGAATGCCTCGAAGACTGCTTAAGTAATAGATCGGCGAGAGATCATAAGCTACAAGGCTTTCGTAACGGTCTCCGCAGGAAAGCGTGCTAGGACGCTATTATTTACTATATACAACCACAAATTATCTGGCAGACCGGCTGGGCAGCAATATGCAGTTATTTGCTGACAGTGCTAGTGATCCTGTAAAGCATTGTGACCATTGGTTGGTCGTTCGATCGGTCATCTCGTCGCCGACGTGTATTTGATCTCTCGACCGTTACTGGGTGTTGGGGAGTCCGTTGGTTGGGACAGAGCAGCGAGGAAGTCTCTGTGGTGCGAGGTCAGGCCGGAGGCGCTGGCGGCGTGCACGTGCGGTTGCAGTTGTGTGGCACTTCTTGCGAGGGTTACGAAGTTCGTCGCTCACCGATTCTGGACACTTAACCTACAATCAAGCCTCAACTGCTACCACATCTCTTCGTTTGACCCTGGTGGCTGCTTTCTGGGACGTTCCCACAAGCAACAACGTGTGTGCATTGAAGTTGGCTAGAATCGCAGCCATCTTCCTGTGTGATGTTTAACTTAATTTAATTCATTTCTTCATTAATGAAGTGTACCAGCGGTATCTTCTACCTTGTGGCCGTTGGCGTCCCAGTTACCTGTCCTGGTCGTTGACGTAGGTTTCGGCAGTGGATTTTCCTCGTCGTGTTGATGTTGTCCAGCACGGCGTGTAGTTCGACAGCTGAAGCGTTGTTGGTAGCTTTGGGCGTTTTGTTCTGACTTGGCTGGATTGGGCACCAGTATCCCGAATGTTGTGCTGTTGACATCCTGTTGTCGTTTTCCTGCTCAGGTGGAGCAAAACTGATCTTGTTGGTTGTTTCGTCGGCCGGCTTTCGGTTGGGTTGCCTTCCGATTAAGAGAGGTTATCGGTCTGGCTGCCCGTCTCACCTAAACGTGTGTTAGTGTTACTTTCCCAGGCCGACACTTGGAACCTTCTGAGCGCCTTGTGTTTTACATAGTGATTTCCTTTTTTAGTCTTAAGTACTCTGTGTGGTCTTTGGCCGAGTTTTAGATTATTAAAATTGCAAGGTTTTTCTTCTTACCCCTTAAACCATAAAAAAAGAAGAATAGTTTCTCGTTTGGTATGAGGCCTTCAGCCGAGTTTTACATGAAATATTTTAAGATAAGACCATTTCAAATTGAAAGCTCTTCTTCCTATGTCTTAATCCGTTAAATTGTTTTGCTGATACGCGACCTTCAGCCGAGTTTTCAGCCTATATAGATTAAACATTGAAAATCTTTGTCTCGGCCTTAAGCTGTAACACTGTTCTTGATTAATGTGTGACGTTCAGCCTAGTTCTATGGGAAAATTTTAAGCTAAGGATTTCAGCCTATTTATATTGAAGATAAAACTTTTTTTCTAAAGAAGTGAAACCTCCAGAAGAACTCCTGTACCTCAATTCCTTGCTTAGGCCTTGTGCCTTGGATTTTCGACGTGGCCTTCAGCCGATCTAAATTAAATCAAAGAAGGCCTTTCGTTAAAACCTTGAGAGTTTTGATTCTTGCTTGTGTGATTATGTGTTTTAACAAATAAAGTTTATATGTTGAGTGCAACTTATTTTGGCCCATTTCCACAAATATAACCTCAGCCGCTCTGTCCTGCTAGCTCAGGGATTTCGCTTGACACTGTGGATATCGAAATTCCCTAACGATTTCTGAAATGGAGTGTGCCAAGCTTGTAGCTCCAACTTTCATTCCCGTTCAAAGTCTGTTAATTGCCGCCATGCGGCGACTATCACATCGGGAAGCTTTTCACATGTATCACATGTTTACATATGACTGCCCTTTTACCCTTGAGTAGGCGATACTAGCGCCATGTGTATTTGTGCGTATCGCTGCCCCATGACTTAGTTCAGTGTATTATACGGCTTTCTCTATAGCTGACACCTATTGTTCTCGGAATTTTGTATGCAATACAATCTCTTAAACATGTCATCATTATGAAATTACATTGCTAATATGAATTATGCAACATCAATTTTCATTAATGGAGCAGAACTAGTCGATCAGTGCATAAATCTCGAATCCACTCTTCAAACCGACTGTATTGTTCGCAAGACATTTAATACGTTCTGGTAGGCTGCTGTAGTCGTAGTATGTGTATTTATTAAGGAAAGTAAAATACAGTGTGTTTGAAAAAGGACGGCGTAATTTCAAAACTTCATATTTATTGATAACATACTACAAACATGGAATGAATTGCCAAATAGAATGAGATTTTCACTCTGCAGCGGAGTGTGCGCTGATATGAAGCTTCCTGGCAGATTAAAACTGTGTGCCGGACCGAGACTCGAACTCGGGACCTTTGCCTTTCGCGGGCAAGGTTCGCAGGAGAGCTTCTGTAAAGTTTGGAAGGTAGGAGGCGAGGTACTGGCAGAACTAAAGCTGTGAGGACGGGGTGTAAGTCGTGCTTGGGTAGCTCAGAGATAGAGCACTTGCCTGCGAAAGACAAAGGTCTCAAGTTCGAGTCTCAGTCCGCCACACATTTTTAATCTGCCAGGAAGCTTCAATTGCCAAATAGTCACAAAATCTTAAAGTTTCAGCTATGCTTTTACAGGCGCCGTCCAGTAGCACCACGGAACAGCATACTGTCGATAGCTAAATTCGTCATAAAACTTATACAACTTACCTGCTTTCACAGACGTCATGGAGACTGTCATTCTGTTCTTCGCTTGTTTTATGTCACGGGGTAAAGGGCAGATGAACACACTTTTCTTTACCTATCCCCACAAAAAAAAAGAGCGCCTGGGGTCATGTCTGGCGATCTTGGAGGCCAGGAAAGCAGGGCAGTGTCTCGGGGTCCCGTGCGCCCTATCCAGCGTCGAGGCAGAGTGAGAATCTGATGTACGTTGTTGTGACGGGGTGTTCGAGTTCCGTCCTGTTGGGAAACGAAGTCATCGTTGTCCTCCTGCAGTTGCGGAAAAAGCCGATTCTGCAGAATTTGAAGACAGCTCATTCCAGTCACTGTGTTCTCCTCAAAAAAGAAGGGACCGTACATTTTTTTCAGGAGAAATGGCACAAACAACTTTTACTTAAGGTGACAAGTAAATAAAAACACCTACAACCGTCATGATTTTATTTTGTCGCTACCAGTTTCAACGCTTCAGTGCGTCATCTTCAGGCTTTTTTTTTTTTTTTTTTTTTTTTTTTTTTTTTTTTTTTTTTTTTTTTTGATGCGGTACAGGTTGATATGAACCCCATCCATACCGTATCTGCTGCCAGCATTACTGGATACGCAGATGATACTTGGAATGCTGACACATTATCTGCGTATCCAGTAATGCTGGCAACAGATGTGGTATGCATGGGGATCGTATCAACCTGTATCGCATCAAAAACAGCCTGAAGACAACGCACTGAAGCGTCGAAACTGGTAGCGACAAAATAAAATAAAATCATAAGGACGGCTGTAGTTGTTTTTATTTACTTGTCACGATAGTAAACGGCCGTCGTCCCAGAGACTTCCTGCTAAAAGGATGGACATACAAAAACTTTTACTTAAGGTGAGTCTTCCATGGTCAGTAATGTCATGAGGGTTGTGTAGTTATCTCGATTTACTTTTCCGCTAACATGTAGTGTTGCTTTCTCACTGAAAATTAACCGCGGTAAAAAATTGTATCGTCTTCCATGTCCTGCAGCAGGGCGTTGCTGAAGTCAACCCATTTCTATTTATCAGCAACCCGAAGACTAATTGTAGTCTGTATGGTTTATCGACCAAACGACGCCTTCACACTCAGCAGTCAGTCGTATGAGGCATGGCCAGTTCTCTGCTTGTGTGGCGACACCTCTCAGACGTTTGCCGAATTCATTCCACCACGTAATCAGTTAGAGCGACGTCGACCTGCACTCTTATCTTAGCAAAAGCATCCTGTCTCTTCAGATTGACTCGCCAATCTGAAGAAACAGGACGTTTGTGCTAAGGTAAGAGTCCAGGACGACCTCGCTCTAACTGATGTGGTGGAGAGAATGATTTTCGGTGCTGGCGGATAAGTGGTAGAACGCCGACGAAAAGCACATTGGACCGAAATCATTGACTCACTCTTTGCAAACTGCAGCACACACAAGACCTTCTGTTGGGCGGATGCCATATTACTTCTGACTGACTGAAAAATGAGTAGACGCATTGACTGACATCTGTCGGCGATTTTCTGGCTCTCTAGGGCACGCTCATTTCTTTTCAGACACGTTCCAGGTTTGGTTATTATTATCATCCAAGATCAGGTCATTCTTTTTGAAACGCCCTGTATTTCCGGTGGCAGGAAATGACGCTGAAGGGTCTCTCTCTGTCTGTATCTCTCTCTCTCTCTCTCTCTCTCTCTCACACACACACACACACACTCAAACTGTTACAGCCGTTGTTCCATTCGCCGTCTTTGACAGCAATCAGATCCCCAGCTGGAATATTTTGATGCCAGATTTGAACACGAATTCCACAAGCAGTTTACAAATGTTTTATTTTCGCTGTTGCAAATAGTACCAGTACTAAGAAAAATTCTCGCTTCATTTTAGTCAGTTCCATAACTACCGAAACAGATTCCTTTATGGCCCATTAGGACTACACAAAGTGATTAGCGGCGTGCATTTACCTTTCTTTTGCTGTGGGCTACTTTTCTTTCTTGAGATAACGTTGTTCCAGTCTTCTTCTTTGGTTTCTCCTCTTGGTCAGCTTGCCACTTGTGAATTTTGGATCTGAAGATTTCCCTGTTTTGGATATCCTCTGGTGTAATTCCCGCTAGTTTCAGATCTGCTTTGATTTCGCCAATCCATTTCATTGAATCTGTTTTAGATTTACTCCTGTTTTCACAGAATTTTCTTTGTAAGTCTATCCGGATTAATTCTTTTGATGTGTCCATAGAAACTTAATCTTCGTTTTCTAATGTCACTGTGAATATTAGAGTATTGTTTGATTTCCTGTTTGCCTCTGAGCCGATACTGTTCCTGTACAATTTTATTTTTATTTATTTTTCTTTTACATCGTATTTCAGTTCTACGTGATGATGCTTTTCTGAGTGTATTTATATGTATTGACGATGCCATTACGGCTTCACCACATAAGTACATGATGTAGAACAGATCTAAAGATGGTCATTACTGACTGAAACGGGTCATCGTCAAAGGAATTTATATTGTGATGGAAGACTCGAAGTAAAAAAAAAAAAAAAAAAAAAAAAAAACCATTTGATATCATTGGATCACTGTTCATATTCACGACTATGTCGCAGTTGGTGATCCTTTCTGTACCTCAGGCTGCCAAACTAAGTGTGGGTGACGCTCTAGACTTCCACCTAGTCGCAGTGTGCTGATGGTAAGGCGTAAATTCTATGGAGATGTTGACAGGTACCTGCCATGGTTGAATTTCAGTCTGGAACCTCTTCATTTTGCCAGTAGTGTTGAGTTTTGTATCCCACTTTTGTGTCTTCGTTATATACGAGGGCAGTTCAATAAGTAACGCAACACATTTTTTTTCTCGGCCAATTTTGGTTGAAAAAACCGGAAATTTCTTGTGGCATATTTTCAAACATTCCCGCTTCGTCTCGTATAGTTTCATTGACTTCCGACAGGTGGCAGCGCTGTACGGAGCTGTTAAAATGGCGTCTGTAACGGACGTGCGTTGCAAACAACGGGCAGTGATCGAGTTTCTTTTGGCGGAAAACCAGGGCATCTCAGATATTCATAGGCGCTTGCAGAATGTCTACGGTGATCTGGCAGTGGACAAAAGCACGGTGAGTCGTTGGGCAAAGCGTGTGTCATCATCGCCGCAAGGTCAAGCAAGACTGTCTGATCTCCCGCGTGCGGGCCGGCCGTGCACAGCTGTGACTCCTGCAATGGCGGAGCGTGCGAACACACTCGTTCGAGATGATCGACAGATCACCATCAAACAACTCAGTGCTCAACTTGACATCTCTGTTGGTAGTGCTGTCACAATTGTTCACCAGTTGGGATATTCAAAGGTTTGTTCCCGCTGGGTCCCTCGTTGTCTAACCGAACACCATAAAGAGCAAAGGAGAACCATCTGTGCGGAATTGCTTGCTCGTCATGTGGCTGAGGGTGACAATTTCTTGTCAAAGATTGTTACAGGCGATGAAACATGGGTTCACCACTTCGAACCTGAAACAAAACGGCAATCAATGGAGTGGCGCCACACCCACTCCCCTACCAAGAATAAGTTTAAAGCCATACCCTCAGCCGGTAAAGTCATGGTTACAGTCTTCTGGGACGCTGAAGGGGTTATTCTGTTCCATGTCCTTCCCTATGGTCAAACGATCAACTCTGAAGTGTATTGTGCTACTCTTCAGAAATTGAAGAAACGACTTCAGCGTGTTCGTAGGCACAAAAATCAGAACGAACTTCTCCTTCTTCATGACAACGCAAGACCTCACACAAGTCTTCGCACCCGAGAGGAGCTCACAAAACTTCAGTGGACTGTTCTTCCTCATGCACCCTACAGCCCCGATCTCGCACCGTCGGATTTCCATATGTTTGGCCCAATGAAGGACGCAATCCGTGGGAGGCACTACGTGGATGATGAAGAAGTTATTGATGCAGTACGACGTTGGCTCCGACATCGACCAGTGGAATGGTACCGTGCAGGCATACAGGCCCTCATTTCAAGGTGGCGTAAGGCCGTAGCATTGAATGGAGATTACGTTGAAAAATAGTGTTGTGTAGCTAAAAGATTGGGGAATGACCTGGTGTATTTCAATGCTGAATAAAACAACCCCTGTTTCAGAAAAAAAAATGTGTTGCATTACTTATTGAACTGCCCTCGTACATAGGTGGATTTCTGTGTACCAGCTACTCTTTGAACTCCCAGCCCTTATTTCATTTTTTGCCTCTAACAGCAATCAGATCCCCACCTGGAATACATCTCTCTTGCATTCCATACTTAGCTGCATTCTTTCTCTGTTGGTCGGCCTTCACATTCCCCACAATGCTGGCACACCGCTTCGTAAATACAAACGATACCGTTTCTTCGTGGTTCTCATATAGTAGCATCTGTCTGGTATCGCACGTAGCAGCTCTGTCTGCCTTTATCAAAATGATGTTGGTGTTTGCAGTGCGGAGAGCGAATTCATTTTTATTACGATATGATCGGCTTGGATAGGTCGAACTGTATCTTAGCGCTCTTGCAAAGGCTAAGAATTCCTCCATGTGAACTGACGTCTCTCTTCCACTTCTCACTTCTTTCATCTTTGGCGTCTCTGGAATACGCTGAGTTAAAATACACGCTGTCCAGTTACATTAACGTGACCACTTGCCGGAAGCGTGAATAGCCACCTTTTGCAACGCGGAGAGCTGCGAGACGTGAAATTCCAGCAGTAAACCTCTCCGTGATGCACAACGTCTCTCTTGTTACGTCTGCCACCCGAGTTTGTTGAGCACCTCTGTAACGCTCTCGCGTTGACTAAACGATCCCGTGACGAAATGCGCCGCTCTCCTTTGGATCTGTCTCTTCCATTAGACGTGCGTGGGAAGGGTTTCAGGTTGATGAACAGTGCTCAGGAATCGGTCGTACAAGCGCACTGTAAGCCACTTTCTTCGTGGATGAGTCACTTTTCCCATAAATCTACTCTGGCATCTGCTTCCCCTATTTTTTTTTTTTTGTGGTCATTCCACTTAAAGTCACTCTGGATAGTTACTTTTCGATATTTTACGGTAGATAATGTTTCCAGAAATTTGTCATCGGCTGTGCAGTTGCACGGAGTGGCTTTCTCTTCTTATGTATGCGCAATATGTTGCCTTTGTTTACGTTGAGGGTCAACTGCCAGAGCCTGCACCATTCATCTATCCTCTGCAGGTCGTTCTGCAAATCAATACTACCTTCTGGCGTTTCTACTTTATTACCGACCACCACATTATCTGCGAACCGTCTTAAAGCGCATCCGACCCTTTATATTAGATCATTTGTACACATCGTAAATGGTAAAGGTCCAATCACACTTCTTTGTGGTACTCTTGAAATTACCTCTACCTATCTCGAGCCGGCCGCGGTGGCCGTGCGGTTCTGGCGCTGCAGTCCGGAACCGCGGGGCTGCTATGGTCGCAGGTTCGAATCCTGCCTCGGGCATGGGTGTGTGTGATGTCCTTAGGTTAGTTAGGTTTAAGTAGTTCTAAGCTCAGAGCCATTTGAATCATTTTTGAACCTATCTCGGTTGTCTTCCATTATGAGCAACATATTGTGTTTTGTACGAAAGCAAGTCCTGAATTCAGTATAAAATCTGGTCAGATACTTGGTAAGCTCGTATTTTTTTCACTAAACGGCAGTGCCGGACGGTGTCAAATGCCTGACTGAAGTCAAGTAACGCGGCATCTACCCGACCGCCGATATCTACGGCGCTCTGAATCTCATGGTGGAACAGAGCGAGCTGAGTTTCGCAGAATCTCTGTTTGCAGAATCCATGTAGATTTATACAGAGGTTCAAATGGTTCAGATGGCTCTGAGCACTATAGGACTTAACATCTGAGATCATCAGTCCCCTAGAACTTAAAACTACTTAAACCTAACTAACCTAAGGACATCACACACATCCATGCCCGAGGCAGGATTCGAACCTGCGACCATAGCAGTCGCGCGGTTCCGGACTGAAGTGCCTAGAACCGCACGACCACCGCGGCCGACCTTTTACAGATGAGATTTTCTTTCTCCAGAAATGCCGTAATTCTTGAGAATAAAACTTGTTCCATAATTGTACAACAGATCGACATCGACAATATAGACCTATAATTATGTGCATCTTCCCACTGTTCTTATTGAAAACGCGAGTGACCTGCGCTTTTTTCCAGTCGCTAGGTACCGTTCGTTGCTAGACACCCTGCTGGAAGGGGAACAGGTCCTGTCGCATAGTCTTTCTAGAATCATGTATGTATCCCATTTGGTCCTGATGCGTTTCCTCGTCTAGCAGGTGGGGTGGGAGGGGGGGGGGGGGTTACATGTTGGTCCTTGATTTTCATCGAGTTTTGCAAGGACAATCGATACTGAAATGAGACACGTGTTTCGGCTTCGTCTTTTTGCTAGACTCTCCTTAGTTTTTGAAAAATTCGAGGTCAAGATTGAAGAAGGAAAATCTCACTTTAATATATCGACGGGTCATCTAAAACCAAATAGCAGTGTGCTGGTTAAAACGCCCTGACCACTCGGCCACCGGCTTCTCTTCACTAGGCGGACCGAATGACGGGTGCCTAGGCTACAGCGTGAAAACACACAAAAATGTTAATAATTCGAATATTATTAACTTTCGACCCCGTATTAGGTTAATAAAAAATGTTTGTTTTTCGATGATATTTCCATTTATAACTTTGAAAATAAGATCTTCCGTCATCACATTTGACCTCCATTTTCTTTTTTTTCAAAACCTACGGAGTGTCTAGCAAAAAGTCGAAACCCGTATCTCTTTATTTTCACTATAGAACGTCCTTGCAAAACTCGTTCAAAATCGGTGGCCCAGATGTCAGACCTTGTAGGCGATTGTAGTTGCATTTCTATTCCACGATCTTCTATCTCAATATCTGCCATCTTGACGTTCGTACGATGACTGAAAGGACAGACCGTCTTACGACCTTCCGCTGAGAAATAGTTTCGGAAGACCAAATTCAGTATTTCGGCCTTTTCTCCGTTACCTTCATCAACGGTACACTTCGGCCACAACTACCCTCAACAGCAGCAAAATTGTCGTGTATTGCAGCCACATTGCAATGCTGCTACGACCAACTACTACCGTAAATTATGGCCGATATATACCGAAATAATCAGCAACCATCTGCATAAAAGAAATAATTTCTTAGCCGGTTTCGGGCACTTAGTGCCGACTTCGGGAGGTTATACATGTCACATTATTTGAGTGTGTTAACAACAGCAAAATGTCATGGTCACGTGGATCGTAGAAGGCCTGTTGATAAAATGTTGGTATACCGATATATGGATATTTTTTCTAAAAGTATCGAAATGACGGACGATATAAATATCACGGTATATCGATAGGCAATATCGAGTGCCGATATTTTTATCTTATATTACATTTTTTCACAACTTTAGTAAACATTTGAAGTTGTTATTTCGAAATTGTAGTAGGACATTAGTTTCACTATGTGAAGGAGTCGTACTACTTTTTGAGCTTCCTTCACGTTCAATCTTTCTTTTTGACCATGTAAAGCAAGTATAGGTGGCACGAAAGAAGTAGTGTGATTGCTGTGGGGGTGACGATGTGGATGGAATAACAAGATTTCCTGTGTGAAGAAATAGCACACCAGTTGCGTTAAAAAACAAGTTTAACGGAATTAGTGAGCTATTTCTTCACGTCGGCGTTCTTCAAAAAAAGTTGCTGAAAATGATGAACTCTAAATGACAAGAATGGTCTTTACGGTGAGCTGAAACGTCTGAGGGGAAGTGCTGACGTAATCAGTGATCGGTACTACCAACAGAAACTGCAACGTTTAGCTTCACCGCACAATTGACACTACAACAGCTAGTTCGCGGGCGTTGGCAGAAATGAAACAATCACGGAAGTCGACACGAAGTTTTCCGGACAAATCCGATATGTGAAGGAATCGAACGACGGACCGATCGGACACCTTTCATTGTGACACTAACATGCCGCTACCATTGTTAGCAAAGTGGTTATCGCCAAGCGTGAACGTGCATCGTTTTCCTTTCAATCCTTGCAGTAAAGGGGATAGGTAGGCTCCTAGCTTGTTTATTTACATAATACTTAATAATGAATCTGTGGTGTCACAGCCAGACACTACACTTGCTAGGTGGTAGCCTTTAAATCGGCCGCGGTCCGTTAGTATACGTCGGACCCGCGTGTCGCCACTATCAGTGGTTGCAGACCGAGCGCCGCCACACGACAGGTCTAGAGAGACTTCCTAGCACTCGCCCCAGTTGTACAGCCGACTTTGCTAGCGATGGTTCACTGACAAATTGCGCTCTCATTTGCCGAGACGATAGTTAGCATAGCCTTCAGCTACGTCATTTGCTACGACCTAGCAAGGCGCCATTATCAATTGCTATTTATCTTGTGATGCATGTACCGTCAGACCGATGTTCACCAATTATGGATTAAAGTTAAGTATTCCAACAGCTACGTACTTTATTTGCTAGACTCAAATCATTTAACTGTTCCAGACCTCACGCCAGCCTGCGTGAGCTTAAACGCGTGCCTTTCGGCTTCACCTCCTAGTGGCTTGGCTGTCTTGCCAAGTCACAACAGAATCAGTACTTAAATATACAGTTTTTGAACGAGCACTATTTTTACAATGTGTAGCCGTTTTTTTATAGGCCGACACATTAATGCTAAAAGGAATCCGTCAAACTTCGGTTACACGGTAAATCAGTCAAATATAAAAGCCGTAAATTCAACTAAATGCCTAGGAATTACAATTACGGCCAACCTAAGTTGGAAGGAACACACAGAAAACGTTGTGGGGAAGACTAACCAAAGACTGCATGTTATTGGCAGGACACTTAAAAAATGTAACCGATCACTACGGAGACTTTTAGTACTTTCAACATTGCAGCCCAGTCAGCAATTGTGATAATCTGATATATAAGACACTATCAGCCTCGATTGCGGTAATGAAACCAACCCTTACCTAGGTTTCAGCCCAAGTAATTGAGCCTTCTTCAGAAATTAAACCTGATTCTATAATATGTCTACGAGGGCATGGTCTAGAAATAAAACTAAAACAGTCTGAATAGGCGTAGTCACATTTTAAAAATGCGGTACATAGGTACCAAGTCACCACCAAAATGTGACTACACTTACTCAGGCTGTTTTAGTTTTATTTCTAGACCATGCCGTCGTAGACATATTCTAGAATCACGTTTATCTTCTGAAGAAGACTCAGTTACTTGGGCTGAAACCTAGGTAAAAGTTGGTTTCATTACCGCAATCGAGGCTGATAGTTTCTTATACACTACGGAGATTGCCTACACTACGCTTGTCCGTCCTCTTTTAGAATACTGCTGCACGGTGTGGGATCCATACGAGATAGGACTGACGGAGTACATCGAAAAAGTTCCAAGAAGGGCAGCATGTTTTGTATTATCGCGAAATGATACAGTATTTGGGGTGGACATCGTTAAAAGAAAGGCGTCTTTCGTTGCGACGGAATCTTCTTTCGAAATTCCAATCACCAACTTTCCCCTCCGGATGCGAAAATATTTTGTTGACACCGACCTACATAGGGAGAAATGATCACCACGATAAAATAAGGGAAATCAGAGCTCGCACGGAAGGATATAGGTGTTCGTTCTTTCCGCGCGCTATACGAGATTGGAATAATACAGAATTGTGAAGGTGATTCGATGAACCCTCTGCCAGGCACTTAAATGTGATTTGCAGAGTATCCATGTAGATGCAGATGTAGACACAGATGTATCTTCCGTCCACATACATCGATAAATTAACGCTTCCTCTATACAGGATGTTACAAAAAGGTACGGCCAAACTTTCAGGAAACATTCCTCACACACAAAGAAAGAAAATATGTTATGTGGACATGTGTCCGGAAACGCTTACTTTCCATGTTAGAGCTCATTTTATTACTTCTCTTCAAATCAAATTAATCATGGAATGGAAACACACAGCAACAGAACGTACCAGCGGAAATGTTCAAAATGTCCCCCGTTAGCGAGGATACATGCATCCACCCTCCGTCGCATGGAATCCCGTATGCGCTGATGCAGCCTTGAAGAATGGCGTATTGTATCACAGCCGTCCACAATACGAGCACGAAGAGTCTCTACATTTGGTACCCGGGTTGCGTAGACAAGAGCTTTCAAATGCCCCCATAAATGAAAGTGAAGAGGGTTGAGGTCAGGAGAGCGTGGAGGCCACGGAATTGGTCCGCCTCTACCAATCCATCGGTCACCGAATCTGTTATTGAGAAGCGTACGAACACTTCGACTGAAATGTGCAGGAGCTCCATCGTGCATGAACCACATGGTGTGTCGTACTTGTAAGGGCACATGTTCTAGCAGCACAGGTAGAGTATCCCGTATGAAATCATGGCGGTGAATCGAGGAAGTACAGTACATACTGACGAAAGTAAAATGAGCTCTAACATGGAAATTAAGCGTTTCCGGACACATGTCCACATAACATCTTTTCTTTATTTGTGTGTGAGGAATGTTTCCTGAAAGTTTGGCCGTACCTTTTTGTAACACCCTGTATGTCGATAGTCGACAATATTTATTTTAATATCGCTGTATCGGATTCCCGATATTTTTAAAAATATAACATTCCTAGATAGTAGAACCCGTAGAAAAATCGTATTGTTGAAAGTCGTAAATAACGCGATAGGAAGAAGGGCTCCAAGTGCCCGAAACCGGTTAAGAAATTAAATTTGTGTTATGCAAGTGATTGCTGATTATTTCGCTATTTACAGCTTCAGTTGCTGAGGATGGAGAAAATACTAAATATGACCGATGCAACGTTCTTTGAGGATAATCTTGTCTGGTCTGGGACGTGTCTGCACGGCGATTATGTGGCAGCCGCCTGTACTTGGCTCTTGGTGTGGTGGTGGGGGGAGTCAGCGCGGCCCACAAAGGCCTGCCTGTAACTGAGCCCAGGTGAGCCGTCGCCCCCTCGCTTTTTATCTCCTCTGCCGTCGCGTCCCGTCCTCTTCTCTGCTGCGCTATCTTTCGCTACGCTCGTCTGTCCGGTAACGGTTCCTGCGACGAGCAAAGGTCTCGCTGCTGGCGAGGGAGGGACAGAGAGAGAGGACAGAGGGAGAGAGGGAGAGAGAGAGAGAGAGAGAGAGAGAGAGAGAGAGAGACTCTTTAAGGGGGCCGTTTCGCCGTCGGGCTGTGAAATCCATCTGCAAGGACACCCGACTCCATGCGGCTGTTAATCCTTTACTGGCAGACCTCGCATCGTCGTAGAGATTGCCAATAAACTACTGAAAGGAAGCTCAACCGTGAAAAATATTATTCAACAACCTTAAATGAAGGTAGAAGACGAGGTACTGGCGGAATTAAAGCTGTGAGGACGGGACGTGAGTCGTGCTTCGGTAGCTCAGTCGGTAGACCACTTGCCCGCGAAAGGCAAAGGTCCCGAGTTCGAATCTCGGTCCGGCACACAGTTTTAATCTGCCAGGAAGTTTCAACCTTAAAGGAGCACACTGCTATCTACAGAGCGCTGTAGATTCCATACCAGCTACATTCCTTTCAGAGTATGCTGTTACAATAACCTCGTGCTTTGTGATCATATACAACAGCTCACTCGAGGAAAAATCGGTGCCGAAAGAGTGGAAAGTCGCACAGGTTACACCATTACTAGGAAAGCAATTACGAGTTATCCATCTACTTACAGACACATATTACTTACGTCGATTTCCAGTAGGAGGTTAGAACATACGAGGGCTATTCGGAAAGTAAGGAACGATAGGTCGTGAAATGGAAACCACAGTGAAAATCAAAACCGTTTCATTTGCAACGGTTAGCTACACCTTCCAGCAACTTCTCTACACAGTCGCCGCTCAGACATCTGTCGTAGCGTTGTACCAACTTTTCAGTTCTCTCGTATTACACTACAGGTCATTAAAATTGATGCACCAAGAAGAAATGCAGATGATAAACGGGTATTCATTGGTCAAATATATAATACTAGAACTGACATGTGATTACATTTTCACGCAATTTGGGTGCATAGATCCTGAGAAATCAGTACCCAGAACAACCACCTCTGGCCATAATAACGGCCTCGATACGCCTGGACATTGAGTCAAACAGAGCTTAGATGGCGTGTACAGGTACAGCTGCCCATGCAGCTTCAACACGATACCACAGTTAATCAAGAGTAGTGACTGGCCTATTGCGACGAGCCAGTTGTTCGGCCACCATTGACCAGAAGTTTTCAGTTGGTGAGAGATCTGGAGAATGTGATGGCGAGGGCAGCAGTCGAACATTTTCTGTATCGAGAAAGGCCCGTACAGGACCTGCAACATGCGGTCGTGCATTATGCTGTTGAAATGTAGGGCTTCGCAGGGATCGAATGAAGGGTAGAGCCACGGGTCGTAAAACATCTGAAATGTAACATCCACTGTTCAAAGTGCAGTCAATGCCAACAAGAGGTGACCGAGACGTGTAACCACTGGCCCCCCATACCATCAAGCCGGGTGATATGCCAGTAAGGCGATGACGAATACACTCTTCCAATGTTCGTTCACCGCGATGTCGCCAAACACGGATACGACCGTCATGATGCTGTAAACAGAACCTGGATTCATTCGAAAAAATGACGTTTTGCCATTCGTGAACCCAGGTTCGTCGTTGAGTACACCATCGCAGGCGCTCCTGTCTGTGATGCAGCGTCTAGGATAACCGCGGCCACGGTCTCGCTGATAGTCCATGCTGCTGCAAACGTCGTCGAACTGTTCGTGCAGATGGTTGTTGTGTTGCAAACGTCCCCATCTGTTGACTCAGGGATCGAGACGTGGCTGCACGGCCCGTTACAGCCATGCGGATAAGATGCCTGTCATCTCGACTGCTAGTGATACGAGGCCGTTGGGATCCAGCACGGCGTTCCGTATTACCCTCCTGAACCCAGTGATTCCATATTCTGCTAACAGTCATTGGAACTCGACCAACGCGAGCAGCAGTGTCGCGATACGATAAACCGCAATGCGATAGGCTACAATCCGACCTTTATCAAAGTCGGAAACGTGATGGTACGCATTTCACCGCCTTACACGAGGTATCACAACAACGTTTCACCAGGCAACGCCGGTCAACTGCTGTTTGTGTATGAGAAATCGGTTGGAAACTTTCCTCATGTCAGCACGTTGTAAGTGTCGCCACCGGCGCCAACCTTGTGTGAATGCTCTGAAAAGCTAATCATTTGCATATCACAGCATCTTCTTCCTGTCGGTTAAATTTCGCGTCTGTAGCACGTTAACTTCGTGGTATAGCAATTTTAATGGCCAGTAGTGTAGAAGACAGCCGCCAGTGCTTTTCGACAATTTTCTACACTGTACTGCAGCTCGTTGTCTGTGTCAAAATATTGTCTTCATAGCCAGCGGTTCATTTGAGCAGAGATGAACCTCAGGGATAGCCAATCACGGGCTGTATTGTGGGTGATCAAACACTTCCCATAGAAAACGCTGCAGGAGCATCTTCACTGCCCCTGCAGAGTGCGGCCGAGAATTGTCGTGTAGAGCGAACTGCATGACAGTTACGTTATGTGGATTGCATAGCTTCAGGCGAAATCTTTTCACAGGCCCACATACTTGGCGGGAGACACTAATTTCTAGCCATTTTTACGTTCTCACTGTGATCTCAGAACTGAAAAGAGCGACATTATGCGATGGACGGGCGTACTAGACACAATGCCCAAAGCATCTGTGCAAAGCTTCATCAGATTTTCATTGTATTTTCAATTCCGCGACCGATCGTTCCTTACTTTCCGAATAACCCTCGTATTATGTCTTCCAACATTAAGAAAAACCTCAGTGAAAACTGTTTGACATAGTAAGCACGGATTCAGAAGATATCATTATTGTGAAACACAACTATCTCTCACGAAGTAGTGAGCGCTGTCGACACGGGATCTGAAACTCATTCCATGTTTGTAGATTTCCGGAAGGCTTTTGACGCCGGTCATCAGAGGCAACTCCTAATCGTATCGAGCGCCTAAGGAGTATTGTTCCTGTTCTGCGACTGGATTCGTGATTTCCTGCCAGAAATCTCACGGTTCGCAGTACTTCATGGAATGTCATCAAGTAAAACAGAAGTGATATCTGGCGTTCCTCAAGGAAATGGTATACGCGCCTTCCTACCTTGGTAATCTACATAAACGATTATGGGGACAATCTAAGCGGCCCTCTTAGATTATTTTCAGATGATGCTGTCATTTGCGTCTAGTAAGTCCTCAGAAGAGCCGCGCGGAGTGGCCGCCTGGTTTGAGGCGCCATGTCATGGATTACGCGGCCCCTCCCGCCGGAGGTTCGAGTCCTCCCTCGGACATGGGTGTGTGTGTTGTTCTTAGCATATGTTAGCTTAAGTAGTGTGTAAGTCTAGGGCGCGATGACTTCAGCAGTTTGGTTCCTTAGGAATTCACACACATTTGCATTTTCCTGAGAAGGAGAAATACAATTTGGAGAAAGATTTAGACAAGACATCTGTATGTGACAATCTCATGAGTACTAAAAGAACGTACCGCGGCAACAGATCTTGTCCCGAATATTTGGCAGTATTGCTCTCCGGTGTGGAATTTTCACCAGGTAGTACTGACAGAGGATGTCCAAGAAGTTCAGAGAAGGGCTCTCCTTTTGTATTGTGGCGAAACAGGAGAGAGAGTGTTGGTATCGTAAGCGAGTGAGGGTGCCAATCATTAAAACACGTTTTCCGTTGCAACGAAATCTTTTCGCGAAATTTCAATCACTTACTTTCTCTTCCGAATGCGAAAATGTTTTGTTGACACCGACCTGCAGGCGTAATAATATAAGTAAAATGAGAGCTTCCACAGAAATATTTAAGTGTCACTTTTTCCCGTGCTCGTAAAAGCAAAGTTCAGGGTAGTCACTTAGATGTAGATGTGTAGATGTAAACTGTTGTGGCGTAACAAGCTAGTCACGCCACACTGAGGAGGAAGCCGAAAGGCACGCGTACACACACGCCGACTGGCGTCAAGTCTGGAACAGGATACGTATTGAATACTATAAAGAAAATACGTGTCTTTGGAATATACTTAACTTTTAATCAATCCTTGTGATACATCTCTCTTGACTATACAAATGAGACTCGTAAGATACATGCACTGTGACAATTGGCGCCTTGCTAAGTCGTAGCCATTAACTTAGCTGAAGGCTATTCTAACTGTCTCTCGGCAAATGAGAGCAAAGGTTTCGTCAGTATAGTCGCTAGCAACGTCGCCGTACAACTGGGCGAGTTCTCGTACGTCTCTCGAGACCTGCCGTGGGGTGGCGCTCGGTCTGCGATCACACAGTGGCGACACGCGGGTCCGACATGTACTAATGGACCGCGGCCGATTTAAGCTACCACCTAGCAAGTGTGGTGTCTGGCAGTGACACCACATAAACAGTGTAGAACTGATACCAGGAGGTCATGTAGCTTGTAGCTCTCCTCGACTGACGTAAGACATGGAAGTAAATACCAGTCGGTTGCAAGGAATCAGAACAGTGCGACGGGTCGATCTGGGGATGTGACAGTATGTCAGAAAGCAGCTAGCGTGTTTGGAGGTACCCATGGATAAAATTGGCGGATTTTTTGATGGATCAACACGGACTGTCCAAAGTGCTTAGAGCACCACCCGCAGCCACGTAACGGGCGCAGGGGGCACAGTGGTGGTAAAAACAACTATTTTAATCGATATGACTCGGGAAAGTATTCATGTTATGGGAGCACAGCAATAAACACATGTCCAGCTCCTTAATAGCCGGTATGTCCCTCTTTGGGACGGATACCAGTGGCGACGCGTCGTGGCGCGGGAACAGTGAAGCCTCAAGGTCGGTGGAGGGAGCTGGTACCACATCTGCACACACACAAGACACTTAATTCATTAAAATACCGTGGAGGGGGGGAAGAACTCTGACGCCACGTTCAATCACATACCATAATTGGAACTCGCCACTGTGCTCCTCACACACTCCCGGCCTTGTGACATGTCGCATTATCTTGCTGAAAAATGCCACTGCCGTCTAGAAACGTGATCGTCATGAAGGGGTGTACGTGGTCTGCAGCCAGTGTACGATACTCCTCGGCCGTCATTCTGCCTTGCCCGAGCTCCACTGGACCAATGGATGCCCACGTGAATCTTCCCCAGAGCATAATGGAGCCGCCGCCAGCTTCTCTCCGTGCTGCAGTACATGTGTCGAGGAGCTGTTCCACTGGAAGACGACGGATTCGCGCCCTCCCACCGCCATGATGGAGAAAGTATCGGGTTTCATCAGACCGTGCAACGCTCTGCCACTGCGCCAACGTCCAGTATCGATGGTCACGAGCCCATTTCAGACTTACTTGCCGATGTCATGGTGTTAATATTGGCACATGCATGGGTCGTCGGCTGCGGTGTTCCATCGTTAGGAGTGTTCGGTGTACAGATGTCTTCAGACACGTTTGTCTGTGCCCAGTATTAATTCTGATCTTTGTTCCGCCTCAGTTCGCCGCCTGTCATGTTTTGTCAGTCTGCCGAGACTTAGGTGTTCAAATGGTTCAAATGGCTCTAAGCACTATGGGACTTTACATCTCAGGTCATCACTCCCCTAGACTTAGAACTACTTAAACCTAACTAACATAAGGACATCACTCCTATGTCCGAGGCAGGATTCGAACCTGCGACCGTAGCAGCCGCCTGGTTCCGGACGGACTACGATGTCCGACATCTGTAATGAGGTGTGGCTGCCCATCCCAACAACGTCTGAGCGTTGTTTTACCTCGGTTTCGCCACGTATTGAAGACGTCCGTCACAGCAGACCTCGAAAATCTGACAAGACGTGCAGTTCCCAGAAATCTCGTACCGAGACTCCGGGCCAACACCATCTGTCCTCGGTCAAACTGAGGTAGATCGCGCGCCTTCCCCATTGTACACACGGACAGCACGCTCACTGGTACTACACGCACAGTGCGTGTGTCCGATTAGCTGCTATTACTCGCCAGGTGACGCTGCTATCGTCTGGACAGGTTTATATCGATAGTAGGTTATGATCACAATGTTCTGGCTGATCATTGTATATTAGGGCAGTATTGTTTCAAACCCTTCCTTTCATCGAATTTGCGTTAAGTTTTATACCCATGTGTGGTTTTATGGTTACAAAGATTCTGCCGCGCGGGGTAGCCGTGCGGTCTGAAGCGCCGTGTCAAGGTCCGAGCGGCTCCCCACGTCGGAGGTTCGAGTCCTCCCTCGGGCATGGGTGTGTGTTGTCCATAACGTAAGTTAGTTTAAGTTAGGTTAAGTAGTGTGTAGCCTTAGGGACCGATGACCTTAGCAGTTTGGTCCCATAAGACCGTACCACAAATTTCCAAAATTCCCCTGCTTCAGGCACGGATATGTGTAATGTCCTTAGGTTAGTTAGGTTTAAGTAGTACTGAATTCTAGGGCACTGATGACCTCAGATGTTAAGTCCCTTAGCGCTCAGAGCCATTTGAACCATTTTTTGAGCAAAGATTCTCTCTGAGCTCCTGCTTCCATCATTTGACACGTCTCCATTCGCTACTATATTTGTTTTTCGCAAGTCACCCTATGATGCATAGTAGGGAGTATACTAGGTACGATGTAAAGGTACAAGCCCGTGAACTGGCTACTGGTCTGACACCGAGAGAGGTGGCGCAGTGTTCAGCACACTGGACTCGCATTCGGGAGGACGACGGTTCAATCCCGCGTCCAGTCATCCTGACTTAGGTTTCCCGTGATTTCCCTAAATCGCTTCAGGTAAATGCCGGGGTGGTTCCTTTGAAAGGGCACGGCCGACTTCCTACCCATCCTTCCCCAATCCGATTAGACCGACGACCTCGCTGTTTGGTCTCCTCCCCCAAACAACCCAACCCGCTACTGGTCTGACTGCAGCTGGAGTGTAGCCTTTCTTCCCCGTGGCGCTGGGAGGCGGATGGTAGCGGTCTGATCGCCCTGGCCGCCTTTTACACCTGGGAAATGTTCAGATAGTTGGTAGCAGACTGAGTGGACCTGGGACCGTCCTGGACGGACTGGAAAGTGTTAACAATGTCGTTGTCACCCCTCCCCCGCCCGCTGCTCTATGCCAGCATGTGCTACACTCAACGCAACCACGCACTAAGCGCTAGACCAGGGCTTCACAACATACGTGCTCGCGGAGCAAGCTGTGAGCATCAAGGCGCGAGCACGGAGCAGCGCGAGCATGCTACCCCCACTACCGGACCAGAGCGGAGAGTGGGGAGAGTCACGTGGGGCACACAACAGCTGCCGCCAGTCAATGTAAATCCGCGGCCACCTGCAGGGATATCACTCACGAATTATTATTGCGACAAATGAAACAAATAAAGGAGAATGTACACGTGCCACATAATTTTATTAGCTTAGTGTATGCCTCTACTTTCGCATTAATTTGTGAACTGTTACACAATAAAAGGTGTCACTGAAGTGTGGGGTTCTCGGTTATCTTGTACTTTTTGCCCTTTACAATTGCGTCTATGTTCGGAGTAATTGTTCTTGTGCATTTTAGGCGCAGCGTGCAGTTTAAATTTCGATCAGACAATGCGTTTCTCAGGCGCATCTTGTTACATTTCATTGCAGAGAACAGTTCACAGACATACGTGGAACCGAACATTGATAATATTGTAGCCGCCAGTTTGTGCAAACGAGAAATGCACCCTGAGGGAAGTGTCTGTAGACTTCCAAAATGTTTTTCTTGTTCTGAAATTTGTCTCTGTATTCTCTGTCACACTGCAGGTCAATAATTTCTTGCTGCAGCTCAGGACGAATCTCTTAAATAGTCGCTGAATATGGAGAGAACAGATCAAAATCACTGTCTAGTGCTGTCAGATCTTGAAAGCGCTGATCAACTAAACTATGTGAATAACGTTCACAGTCTTTGTGAACATCTTGCATGGATGATAATTTAGGAAAGTGAGCTAGGTTTCCTGTTTCCAGCTGACTCACCCAAAGTGTCAATTTCATTTTAAAAGCCCGTATTCGATCTATGAAATGAGTAATTAGCAGATCTTTACCTTGTAGTAAAATGTTCAAAGCATTCAGATGGCTAGTTAAATCTGCTACGAACACGAGGTCACATTCAAACGTGCGCGCGCATTTCCCCTCCCTCCCTACTCCGCGACCTTGCACCTGCTCGCAAGCACGTGCCTGAGCAGACGCAAGTACTCGCGCTCAAAACTGGCCAGTTGTTAAGCCCTGCACTAGACCATCACGCTTTATGCGCTAACCACCAAGTGCGATCTATGTGGCTCAAACAATCTCCTTAGTTCCTGTCTTCAAGGAGTACTAGTGATGCATGGGTTCAAGAGAGAGGTGCAATGTTTGGAAGATTTGAGGGAGGCGTGGGGGTATAGCTGTGAGGGCGGTAGGTGAGACACGGCTGGGTAGCTTAGCAGGTACGAGCGTTACCGGCGAAGGGCACGGTGTTGGATTTGAGTCCCGGTACGGGGCACAGTTTTAATCTCCAAGGAAGTTCCAGAACGTGGCTTAAGTTTAACAAGCGATTCATTCCGGCAGTCGGCCTGCTGCGAACACCAGCCATCCAGGCCTCCGGACAGCTTCACGCGTTGCTCCGGGTCGGTACCCCCCACGCTCTGATGACATCGTTGCGACGCCGTGATTGAAATATTAGCGAATTAGCATCGTCAGGCCCGTCACGTCTATTTTGAAATGCAATTTTCGCCGTCTTAATTACACAGCAGTCAGAAAAGTCATTACGCGCGTCCCGACCAGAACGTCGCAAAATGGAATCATTTGCATGTAATTGCGGCGCGGCTTGCATTCCGGTATTAACGACATCGTTGCAGGAATGCTAATTCCCGCTGCGTTAATCACAGCTTTGGACGGGCGCCATACTGTCGCGGGCTCGGTTTACCCTTATACAGAACTGGCCCAGTCAGCTGCTGGATCGAGCCTCTGTGCGCGCCTGTTTACTCGGAGCAGCCCACACGAGGACTCTGTCAAATGTCACTTGTCCTTCTGACTGCTCCGTAATAGATTTTATACAAGGTCAACCTCAAGTCCACCCAAAAAATATGTGGTTGGGTTCACAGATATTATTTCACTATTTCGGTGTAAGCGGCCCACGATGTTTAGTGGCACATTACTGACTACTTGGTTCAAATGGCTCTGAGCACTATGGGACTTACCTTCTGAGGTCATCAGTCCCGTAGAACTTAGAACTACTTAAACCTAACTAACCGCCGTCCGGAGTGGCCGAGCGGTTCTAGGCGCTACAGTCTGCAACCGTGCGACCGCTACGGTCGCAAGTTCGAATCCTGCCTCGGGCACGGATGTGTGTGATGTCCTTAGGTTAGTTAGGTTTAAGTAGTTCTGAGTTTTAGGGGACTGATGACCTCAGAAGTTAAGTCCCATAGTGCTCAGAGCCATATTTTGGAAAAAAGTAAGAGGCAGGCCAAGAGCAACGTATATTGATAACATCAAAGAAGATATGGGGATAAAATCGTATGAAGAATTGAACAGGATGACAATGGAGAGAGGAACGTGGCTAAATCGACAAGGCATAGCCTTTAGTTTATGATGATGATGATGATGATGTCTGTACTGCACTGAAAATAACTGCACAGCAGAGGAAATATCGATACCATGCACGTGTCTCTTGGCCTCAGCTGTTGGCTCAGGCCATTGTTTGTGCTGGTTTACACGGAACAGAGGTCCCCGCCGCGGTTTCTGTCTGTATGTTCGGGCTAATCTCATGAACTATTGTACGGGTTTTGATACAGCTTTCACTAACAGATTGACAGCGAGCAAGCATTGTGTATAGCTATACATATTATAAACAATTCGTCCTGCCATAGTCCCTAAAGGTGCGAAGCCAGGGTGAGTCGCTAGTATCATATAAATTCTTACCACCATTTACCTTTGTATCTGTGTTAGTTCACTGTATTACAACATAGATATCAAGAGTGCCAGCGGCCTTGCCGCTGTGGTAACACCGGTTCCCGTCAGGTCACCGAAGATAAGCGGTGTCTGGCTTGGCTACCACTTGGAATGGGCGACTGTTCGACTCTGCCGAGTGCTGTCGGCACGCGGGGTGCATTCAGCCCCTGCGAGGCCAAGTGAGAAGCTGCTTGATTGAGGCCACGAAAACTGACAACGACCGAGAGCGCGGTGCTCTGACCACATGCTGCTACATACCTGCATCCATTGACACCTATGGGTGAGGATGACACGGCGGTAGGTCGGTACCGTTGAGACTTCCGAAGCTTGTTCAGACGTAGTTTATAGATAAGAAGAATTACTTGACTTTTCACAATCGATTTCTTGGAGCATGTAGTGAGTATTAACAACTGCCTCCGAACACTGACATATCACTTGATACACGCATATTACAAGTCTTGTGCAATTAATATAACTTCACTTACAGCCGGCCTACTTGACCACAATGCTGACGCCTTAGTCGATGATGGCGGACGGACTCTGAGCAGTAACTGTGGTCGGTCATAAATAGAAGAGTGGTTGCGGTGGCGTAACGAAACATTTGGGGGCGTGGCTACTCCAATGTTGCCCATTCGTCGACGCGGCTTGCAGCGAGCATCTTCTCTTGTGGTACCGTTGCGAGGTACCAACATTGCTTTGCCACTTCACTCTTCACACGACAGCGAAAATGGTGATTAGGTTATCAATGGATCGCTGGTTCGAATCTCGCTTTGGTCTTCTTTCCTGTTTTATACATTTACCTGTATTTTTTCGTTCCATTCAGTACCTACATTATTTAAATATAAATTCATCAATTACATGCTAATTAACACATACCTCATCATAATTTTTTATGAAAATTTTCTTGTTTCTAAGGACGTACCAACCATAAAATTACAGTTTTCATTGCAAATATAAATTCTTAACCATCGATATTTTATAAAAGACTGTCAATAAATTTGTAATATTTGTAAATTAAGCAATCTTTATTAACAAGCATTCATAAAACATCGAAAATTAAGAATTAATACTTGCAGTTCATGAATTATGTAATTAGGAACGAGAATACGTGCTTTTTTCATAGTAAATAATCATGACATATGTGTTACATAGCAAGGCACATTTTCGTCAAGTAGCAGTTACCGACTGTGTGTGATTGTTTCATGACAAAGCCATTCTCAGTGTTTCTGATAACCATTCTTCGTTTTCGTTTACAGTCTGTCGGATGTATTTCAGATTAATTAAAATAACACATCTAGGAAATAATTTATATAATTATTATGTGTGTATGCGGACTGAAGCGATGAAGGGAAATTTGTACCGAGGCCAGGATTCGAACCCTGGTCTCCAGCTGACTAGGCAGAGTCGCTAATAACTACGCCACCCTGGCACAGTTGGTTTGGACAATTGCACAGGCTACGCTAGCACGCCTCCCTCCTCAGTGAAAATTCGCATTCACGTCTCCGTCCACTTGGCATTCCCACCAAAACTCGAACGGCGATGTAGAGCGTCACCAACTTTATTGGAACAGCACCTCTGCATCGAACGAAATAGGAAATTTTTGGAAATTTGTCGTAAGGTCTTATGGGACCAAACTGCTGAGGTCGTCGGTCCCTAAGCTTACGCACTACTTAATCTAACTAACTTACAGTAAGGACAACACACACACACACCCATGCCCGAAGGGGAACTCGAGACTCCGACGGGGGGAGCCGCTCGGACCGTGACAAGATGCCTCAGACCGTGCGGCGAACGAAACACAGGCATAAGAGCTTTAATCAGCTGAAAGTATATGGTTCCAGAGACCATAAGTGTGGTGTACTAGTTAGCAGGACAACCAGGTTCATATCCCAGCCTTGGCACGAAGTTTCATTCGTCGCTTCAAAGTGTGTATGTACATCGTGGATGTCTGAGAGTTGAGAAGATCTCTGGATTTGCATCAAATGAAACTACGCAAGTTTCGTTTGACTGCATAAATACGCTGAGCAGCAGGACATTATGACCATCGATCTACAATCGATATTAACCCGTCCAGGAGGTAGCAGTGGCACCTTGTACTGGTCCGTGACTGGCAGTACCCAAGATCGATTGACAACCACAAGGGATCGCACTGTACCAACGTCTCTATGCCGTTACTGCAGAGTATCCTGTTGCGCAAAGTACTTAGACCACCAGTCGATCACCACACCTTTAATTAGGTACAGTTTCTTATTTTTAACTAGAGGTTAAGACTACAGAACGCTATCTAATTGCAGGAGATCCCAGTTGGAGAGGAGCCTCCGATGACGACAAGAATTTAGCCCGCGCCGCAATCACACTGGCAGTGAACTAATCGGACACGAAATCAGCCTTAGTAAAATTAATATTGCAGCCACCTCAACCGCTGACCATGCAAACAGCCTGTCTGCCAAATAATGGGAACAACACCCTACCTAGACACGACGCCGAAATCGTACCGAGCCACGACAGAACTACGAATAATCACTTAACAATATTCACACACCAATGATTACTGAAGTTAAGCAGTAGTGAATAAATGGGCCTATTTAATGAGCCACTCTCGTTGTCTACGATACTGATCTCGTCAGAGCAACAAATTACTTTATTTTCAGTACTTGATTATCTTGCGTGATGATAAATGCGACATCCATCTAGCAGTTGTTATCTTTCGCAACGAGCTTTCCACAAATCAGTACGTACTCTCTGACATAAACTCGGAACTATTTTATTACTTGTACTAAAATACCAATCTGTCTACCGTCTTGTAATGATTATTCTGTTTATGGACACTTCCATCACTACTGTTAGGAATTAAAACATTTTTAATTCTCCCTTAAATATTTTTCCAACTCGACGCAGCGATAATATGCAAGTGATGAGACTCCGCATGCGTCACAGAATAACGAATCTTTGTTAGTAGCAAAACCTTTAGCTTTTCCGTAACTAATTCAATTACTTCAATTAAACTTATTCATCATTTAGAAAACTTTTTCCCTTAATTGAAATCTTTTCTTTAACATAGAGAAGATCTACTTTCAGTAGCTCATTTATAATTTCATTCGTTCAAGAACCTTTTACCAAACACATTTAAAAACACCACGTTATACGTGATATCGACTCTACTGTGTGAATATCTCTGAATTACACTCTTTTATACTTCCGAAATGATACAGATGTATTCACACTAGATACCTATTAAATAGACTGGGAAGTTTCCTTTAACCCCAATAAAATTGGATTTTATTTTCCTTCTAGGTATCTCAATACACGTTGGTTATCACCAGTGAACGAGTGGCAGCAAATATATTATCAGTCCCCACAATACGGAAACAAGTCATAAAAAAAATCAAACAAAAATCCTAAATGTCACCGCCACTTTTCAACTAACCTTAAGTTACAATTTAAAAGCAAATCTTGACGTCTTCAGGCGTTGACCACACGCGACCCGCTAAGTTCCCTAGCATTTAAATCGGCCACTCGTCACCTTGATGAATCAAGTTTTGGTTTAGCTACGTGTAGCTCGTTAAATGGTTCCTTCAATTTACTATCGCTTGTCTACTCAGTGATACGTGCACACCATCACCGTATAGTGAAACAGTTCGTCGTTCTATGAGCTAATTCGCTGTCTGCTGCAAGCTAGTGGTCTTGAAAATACAACTACCAACACGTGTTCGAGACTTCCCTTCTCGATACACACACGCACAATACGCAGACCACCTCTATAAATTAGGTCCATTTAGTCTTAGGCCTGAACGTTCATCTGGCGTTCCATGGAGAAAATACAGTAGAAGGAACAGATTTAAATTTGTTACTTATTGTAAGCCAGAAACTAGTGCCGATATTAATAAGGTAAAGGGATGGCCTGATTTAGAAAATATGTGTAAATGTAAAAACAAACTATTTCAGGGTGTCAACCCATTTTATATTGGTTTGGAAATCGCTGGTGATGAACCTGCAAAGAATGATGTTGTACAGAGCGAGGTGAAATATGTTACTTTTGTAGTTCGTAATCGTGTATATATGACGTTTTGTAAAAGGAAAGGAACAGTAACGTTCTAAATAAAGGTTATTGTTACAGCTAATGTCTGCGTTGGAATTCTTTTATCAAAACTGGGAACACATAAGGACCTATCCAGACGACCTACGGTTGGCATTCCTTGTACCCACGAGTCAACAGAGAATCGACGAACTTGCTATTACATTTTACGGCAACAAGATAAACTATTCTGCTGCAGTGATTGTTTTAGAAGAACTGTGGTTTTACAAGCCCAACCTTAATCAATTAATACAACAGTTTAGGGACGCATATAGGGAATATGTATTTATGCCAAACGGTATAAGATGTGCAAACAGATATTACGATTTTAGACAGGGTAGATACAGACCTCTGTGGTACACATGTTAGAACCTCAATAGTATTCTCAAAACGACAAGCAACCCAACTACCTCTGGGCGCGTCGCGACCACTCAACATACAATGCAGACGGGATATCGGTCACAGCGATTCCACAAAACTCAGCACCTAACAAATCAATCTCTCAATTAAATCAGGCCCACGCGGGACTCACCCCAGCAAATTTTACGAACGAGACTGTTCCCACAACTATAATCGACAAAATTCCGTGCACTCTCCCAAGACGTAGGTGTCAGCTGAGTAGTCTCACTACACCACGCAGTGAAACGCTATAAGATCAGACCTGATATACACCACTACCACCACTTGGTCGATGAGAGGTCTATCCGGGAACTAACTAACCCTTTTCGTTGTACAATAGGAACCATTTAAAACGAACAAACACGCAACGGCACGCCAACTTTTAACAATTAATGTAATAATCATCGATGCTGTCGATTCTTCGCAATAGCGGCCGGCTGCTGCGCGTCGCTCAGGCGGCATCTCTAGACGCAGCGAGGGCGATATGGTATATCGCTGCAGTCGCGCATGCTCGCCACCTGCTATTCCGTAGACGCTCTCATACCATCTAGAACACAATTTAATTTTGGTTTTACCACATCATACGCGTATATTATCGTGACCACCAGGTGTTATCACTGATTTATCACGCAGGACGCTCAGCACCAGTAAGGGCGAACGTACCCCGTGCGTCTTGACACAGCACAACCTGGCGAGGAGTAGTCAGGCAAACGCACGGTGCCTGCAGTATCAGTGAGCGTGCTGTTCGTGTGTAGAATGGGGAAGGCGCGCGATCTATCTGAAGTTTGACCGAGGGCAGACTGTGATGACACGGAGGCGTTTCGGAAACTGCACACCTTGTCCGGTTTCGAGGAGTGCTGTGGCGAGTGCCTTCAACACGTGGTGGAACCAGGGTGAAACCATGTCCGATCGTCGCTGAATTGGGCGGCCACCCTTCATTGCAGATGTACTTCGTAGGCCAGGGCCGGCCAGAAATTCTGCACGCTTGCGGTGCTCCTGCACATGTGCAACTTCCGGGACACAGCGTGCACATCGCAGCCGTCAGCATCCATGTAGTGCATGTTTCTACGCACAGATGTCGCTTTATCGACTTACTGGGATACTCTGTACCGCCGCATTCTAGCGCTCTTTCCACAGCTTGCAAGCCAACCATGGGAAGGTATTTCGCGTATTAAACATTTAAAATACTGTCAAAGTCTACTCATTGAGACGTCTTCTTTTATGTTAACAGTTTAACCCAGTAAGACAAGTAATACAGTTAACAACCGTGGGTTTTTATTAAGGCAGCTTGAATGACGGCACGTAAATACGCGTAATGTTTTTGATCTAGTATTTAAGAAAGAGAGCACTTAGCGAATTCCAACGAACCTTATTCATGATTTCAAATAACATTAAACTAATGCAAGGTTTCCTATAACTACTTCTCGGTGCCCTCAGTTACACCCACATAATTTCTGTCTCACTGACCTCTGAACAGAATGATAACCGCAGACCTCTCGATGATCACCTGTTATTTCAATACCATTATTGCTATATCTTTCATCAGTTACGTCTGAAATCTGCATAATAACCGACAATTAGATAAATGTTATGTTTTATCGACTTCAGCTGAGCGTAGCCCTTCACACATTAAAAAAAAAAAAAAAAAGAACCTAAATGTAAGTGTACATTGGAACAATCGGTTTAATGACCAACTTTCCTGATAATAATGTAACATGGAGCAGAATGAGGCAATAATGCACAGATAGTAAACAATAATTTTTAATTATAAAAGGAATAAATCCAAACACGTTTAGCACTGGTCATAAGAAATGATAATCGAGTTGATGTGTCTCATCCATTTTCTTAAGGACATTTAATTTTGCTTGCCATTCTTCACTGTTGAGTACACTACACTCGTCTTTGTGATATGTATTGTAGTGTCTTTCAATTGAAAGCTTACCCTGGCCGCCTATTATTCGGTGGCACAGCAAACACTGTGAGTTTTCACCAACGGCTGCAAAAAAGAACTGCAGTACCCAGTCATTTTTAAACGACTGAGAACATAGATCTCCCGTCCTTTGCTTTTTCACAGTATCTGCCATTTCTCAGTACTTCTCTGTTAAGGTTACGGTTACTAGGGGGCCCGCATCTCGTGGTCGTGCGGTAGCGTTCTCGCTTCCCACGCCCGGGTTCCCGGGTTCGATTCCCGGCGGGGTCAGGGATTTTCTCTGCCTCGTGATGGCTGGGTGTTGTGTGCTGTCCTTAGGTTAGTTAGGTTTAAGTAGTTCTAAGTTCTAGGGGACTTATGACCACAGTAGTTGAGTCCCATAGTGCTCAGAGCCATTTGAACCATTTGTTACTAGGGGTAAACGAGACTGGGTATGTTGCGCTCTTGCTTGTACCTCATAAACAGGGAAGTGGAGCCGCCGCCGTTCACTTAGGACACATGTCTAATAACAGATGTCGCTGTCGCTCGCTGTCGCACAAGTCCGCACATGTGCAGCACTTCCGCACGTCTGCACACTGTGCAGCGTTTGGCCGGCCCTGTCGTAGGCTGGGCAGACGGGTAAAGCAGGACAGGCGGCAAATTGCGGCGGATCTAACGTCAGACTTCAATGCTGGGCAGAGTACAAGTGTATCCGAACACACAGTGCACGGAACACTCCTAACGATGGACCTCCGCATCCGACTACCCCTGCAAGTGCCAATGTTAACACCACGACAGCCGCACGGGGTAGGCGCGCGGTCTAAGACACCTTGCCACGGATCGCGCGGCTTCCCTCATCGGAGGTTCGAGTCCTTCCTCGGGCATGTGTGTGTGTGTTAGCGTAATTTAGTTTAAGTTAAATTAAGTAGTGTGAAGCGTAGCGGCCGATTTCCTCCGCAGTTTGGTCACGTAGGAACTTACCACAAGTTTCCAATTTCCAACACCGTGACACCGGAAACTATGACTGGCACCGCGGCAGAGCGTTGCATGGTCTAATGAGTCCCGATACCTTCTTCATGATTCCGACGGAGGGCGCGAATCCGTCGTCTTCCAGGCGAACAGCTCCTTCACGCATTTACTGCGGAACGGAGACAAGCTGGCGGCTGCTCCATTATGCTATGGGGAACAATCACGTGCGCATTCATGGGTCACGTGAAGCTCGTGCAAGCCACCAGACGGCCAACACTGGCTGCACACCACGTACACCTCTTCATGATTATCATGTTACTCGACGGCAGTGGCATGTTTCAACAAGACAATGTGTCATGCCAAAAGGCCAGGAGTGTGATGGAGTGGTTCGAGGAACAGTGCCGAGTCCCAATTGATGTGCTGGCTAATGAACTCGACAGATCTTAACCCGATATAACATATCTGGGATGTGATTGAACGTGGCGTCATAGCTCACCGCCCCCTCTCAGGAATTTACGGGAATTATGTGACCTGTGTGTGCAGATATGCTGCCAACCCCCTCCAGCGACCCACATAGGCTTCTCTGCTTCCATGCCACGACCCGTCGCTGCTGTTATCCGTGCCAAAGGTGGACATACAGGCTATTATGTAGGTGTCATAACGTTTTGTGTTCAAAAGTAGGGGAGCTACGGCGATTCTGGATCAATCACTGTAGTCGGAATTTTAAAGTACTTGCTTCGCTTTGCTAGCGAGACGTTTTGGCACACACAGTTTCCAGTTACTACAGCTAAAAGCATGTTAGTTTCTGAATGTAAACATACCATAAATACAGCGTGATACACGGGAGAAAAAATGGCTCTGAGCACTATGGGACTTAACATCTGAGGTCATCAGTCCCCTAAAACTTGGAATTACTTAAACGTCACTAACCTAAGGACATCACACACATCCATGCCCGAGGCAGGATTCGAACCTGCGACGTAGCGGTCCCGCGGTTCCAGACTGAAGCGCCTAGAACCGCTTGGCCACACCGGCCGGCTGACACACGGGAGACGGACGGTTTTGAACTGCGTAGTACTGAGGGCGCGGTGGTGGGAGGTGGTCGTGGTGGGGATAGTTCTGATCCACACAAGACGCCATTTCGTTTACTCAGTCACTATGGAGCAGTGGGACTTGCAACGTCGAGTGTTTGTCTGTGACAGTTTGCTACGCAGCGATTGTTTCGTGCGCGATTTAATGTCGGTCGACATGGAGCTGTTCCGAGCCGTAACACAATCCTCAGATGGGTGGAAAACTCCAGATCAACTGGAAACATACTGGATAACAAGCATCCTGGTCCGAGACGCAGAGTAACGACACCAGAAAATCTTGAAAAGGTAAGGCAAACGGCAGTCAGAAGCCCAGGACGGTCAGCTAGACGTCATGCTAGTGAGTTACGAATCAATCGTAAATCGGTTAGACAAATTTTGCATAAAGAATTAAAATTCCATCCCTACAAAATGCTCATTGTCCAACAACTTAAGGGAACTGATTTTGCTGTACGAGAAGACTTCGCTTACAGAATGCAAGTGATTTTGGGATCGAATGAAAATGAAATTTTATTGATGAGCGATGAAGCTCATTCTCATTTAAACGGGACCGTGAATAAGCAAAACCTACGTTACTAGGCTCCAGAGCATCCACACCTTATCCGCCAGCGTCCTCTACTCTCAGAAAAGGTAACAGTCTGGTGTGCTCTTGGCTCTGTTGGCATTATTGGACCTTATTTCTTTGAAGAGAACGGGGTCACAGTTACTGTTAATTCAGTCCATTACATTCGTATGCTTGAAACGTTCTTGAAACCAGAGCTAAGAAGACGACGAATCCGTTTAAAACGCGTTTGGTTCCAGCAGGATGGGGCAACATCGCACACCGCAAACACTTCAATGACAGTTCTTAGAGGCATGTTTCCTGGCCGGATTATCTCACGTTTTGGCAATCTTCCTTGGCCTCCCAGGTCTCCCGACTTGTCGGTATGTGACTTTTTTCTGTGGGGGTACCTTAAGAAATGTGTCTATAACCACAAACCACGAAATTTGGACGAGTTGATGAATGCAATCATTCAAGAAATTGCTGCCATCCCTGCAGAGATTTTAGTCCGTGTGATGGAGGATTTTGAGAAGAGACTTGAGTCCTGCATTCGAAATGATGGACATCACCTTGACGACATTATTTTTCAGAAATAACTTTGTTAACTAAAATGGCAAATTGAGCTTTGATTTTGTGTAAATAAACATGCATTAATTTTAAAGTTGGCTGAGTATTATTTCATTGAAAACCTACCATCTCCTGTGTGTCACCCTGTACAAAAATATTGTTGTTGTTGTGGTCTTAAGTCCTGAGACTGGTTTGATGCAGCTCTCCACGCTACTCTATCATGTGCAAGCATCTTCATCTCCCAGTACTTACTGCAACCTACATCCTTCTGAATCTGCTTAGTGTATTCATCTCTTGGTCTCCCTCTACGATTTTTACCCACCACGCTGCCCTCCAATGCTAAATTGGTGATACCTTGATGCCTCAGAACATGTCCACCAACCGGTCCCTTGTTCCTGTCAAGTTGTGCCACGAACTCGTCTTCTCCCTAATTCTATTAAATACCTCCTCATTAGTTATGTGATTTACCCATCTAATCTTCAGCATTCTTCTGTAGCACCACATTTCGAAAGCTTCTATTCTCTTCTTGTCCATGTTTCTCTTATCGTCCATGTTTCACTTCCATACATGGCTGCACTCCATACAAATACATTCAGAAACGACTTCCTGACACTTAAATCAATACTCGATGTTAACAAATTCCTCTTCTTCAGAAACGCTTTCCTTGCCATTGCCAGTCTACATTTTATATCCTCTCTACTTCGACCATCAGCAGTTATTTTGCTTCCCAAATAGCAAAACTAATTTACTACTTTAAGTGTCTCATTTCCTAATCTAATTCCCTCACCATCACCCGATTTGATTCGACTACATTCCATTATCCTCGTTTTGCTTTTGTTGATGTTCATCTTATATCCTCCTTTCAAGACACTGTCCATTCCATTCAACTGCTCTTCCAAGTCCTTTGCTGTCTCTGACAGAATTACAATGTCATCGGCGAACCTCAAAGTTTTTATTTCTTCTCCGTGGATTTTAATACCTACTCCGAATTTTTCTTTTGTTTCCTTTACTGCTCGCTCAATATACAGTTTGAATAACATTGGGGAGAGGCCACAACCCTGTCTCACTCCCTTCCCAACCACTGCTTCCCTTTCATGCCGCTCGACTCTTACAATTGCCATCTGGTTTCTGTACAAATTGTAAATAGCCTTTCGCTCCCTGTATTTTACCCCTGCCACCTTTAGAATTTGAAAGAGAGTATTCCAGTCAACATTGTCAAACGCTTGCTCTAAGTCTACAAATGCTAGAAACGTAGGTTTGCCTTTCCTTAATCTTTCTTCTAAGATAAGGCGTAAGGTCAGTATTGCCTCACGTGTTCCAACATAAAAATATTACAAAAACCATTGTGAGGCGTTTAGTACTGCACACGGTCGGCATACTGGAGCAGGAAACGCGCCAGCAAGAAGCAGCAGCCCTCATGCTTCTTCCAGTGGGCGGACTATGGCGCAGCACGGACTGTGGTGTAGCGGTCTTCTCCGTTCGGACACCGTCACCAGCCGTGGCGTTTGGCGGTTCGACTGTCGTAACTGCCGCGGTTGTTACGCCTGAGTGGGGCGTTGCCGCGGCAGTAATTGTAAACCGCGCGAGCCTGTAAGCCGCGACCGCTGCGCCGCGCTGGAGAGCGTCCATTACGCGGGGCCCGTTAATCGCACCCCCTGTAATAAAGTCCCCCCCCTCTCACTCTGTCTGCAGTAATTTACGGCTTCCGCAGTGCACCTCGAACCGGCGCCCCTCCTGTACGGCATTCCCTTGCGTAGCCTGTGAAGATCTTCACATTACTCGGATAACGTCGGAAGCTGGGACGATAATACTGCTTTAAAACTGTTAAATGGCTCAAATGGCTCTGAGCACTATGGGACTCAACTGCTGTGGTCATAAGTCCCCTAGAACTTAGAACTACTTAAACCTAACTAACCTAAGGACAGCACACAACACCCAGCCATCACGAGGCAGAGAAAATCCCTGACCCCGTAAAACTGTTACCGCCAGTGCTTGTCCACCAGACATAAAGATAAAATAATGCCGTACTTTGCGCAACGAATGTTTCACTCTCTAGAGGATTCTGCGCTGCCTTGAAACTTGCCGTATTACAACTGTATTTCGTACATGGTCTCGAACCCAGAACCTTGCATTTTGCGACCATTACCGTTACCGAACTTTTAAAATTTTTTAATTAAAGTAATCTCGGTTGCGGAAATATTGCTTTGATGATGCGTTTAGTTTTCGTAGTAGGACTATTGATGAAATATCGATATTTTTACCAAGAAATGTGGGCGGCATTTTCTTCGCCGATATGTCAATATATCGATATCATAAAGGCAATATCGAATGCCGATATTTTTATTTCACATTATATTTCATGTCTGGGGAGTTTGATGGCCAGCGCAAGTATTTAAACTGAGAAGAGTGTTTCTGGAGCCACTCTGTAGCAGTTCTGGTCGTGTGGGGTGTCGCATTGTGGAATTGCCTAATTCCGTCGGAACGCACAATGGACATGAATGGATGCAGGTGATTAGACAGGATGCTTACGTACGTGTCACCTATCAGTCGTATCTAGACGTATCAGGGGTCCCATACCACTTGAACTGGACACGCCCCACACCATTACAGAGCCTGCACCGGCTTGAACAGTCCTCTGCTCACATGCAGGTTCCATGGATTCATGAGGTTGTCTCCAGACTTGTACACGTCCATCCGCTCGATACAATTTGAAACGCGACTCGTCCGATCAGGCAACATATTTCCAGTAATCAGCAGTCCAACGTCGGTGTTGACGGGCTCAGGCGAGGCGTAAAGTTTTATGTCGTGTAGTCATCAAGGGTACAGGAGTGGGCCTTGGGCTCCGAAAGCCCATATCGATGATGTCTCGTTGAATGGTTCGCACGCTGACACTTGTTGATGGTCCGGCGTTTAAATCTGCAGAAATTTGCGGAAGGGTTGCACTTCTGTCTGTCTTGCAGTATCTTTTTCCGGTGGATCGATGTCGGAGATTTGATGTTTTACCGGATTCCTGATAATCACGGTACACTCGTGAAATGGTCCTGCTGTGAAATCCATACTTCATCGTTACCTTGGAGATGCTGTGTGCTATCGGCCGTGCGTCGACTACAGCACCACTTTCAAACTTACCGAAATCTTGATAGCCTGTCATTGTAGCAGCAGTAAACGATCTAACAACTGCGCCAGACACTTGTCTTGCATAGGCGTCGCCGACCGCAGCGCCGTATTCTGCCTGTTCACATATCTCTGTATTTGGCTCTGAGCACTATGGGACTCAACTGCTGTGGTCATCAGTCCCCTAGAACTTAGAACTACTTAAACCTAACTAACCTAAGGACATCACACATATCCATGCCCGAGGCAGGATTCGAACCTGCGACCGTAGTAGTCGCACGGTTCCGGACTGCGCGCCTAGAACCGCGAGACCACCGCGGCCGGCTATCTCTGTATTTGAAGTCGCTTGCCTACACCAGCTTCTTTGGCGCTTCTGCTTATTTCTCTCGAAAGCAACTTCAGTTAAGTTGTGACAGCCAAAATGAACCGGTTTATGACTGAACCGCTGAACAGAGGGGCATTCTACGCAATACTCCACCGGCTAGACAACGAAACAGGTTGCTGCTTTGGTACTATCCTAGGCGATTTCAGTAAGAGGCCGGAAACCTGTCTTGGATCTCAGTTTTTCTGAAAGTCACTTCGGCACCATTTACAGCTGATATCGTCTCGCTTTGACGGCTCGGCGATCTACTAAAGAGCGTGCGGCTCTATTGCGGCTGAAGACCAGTCGTTACTGCCGAGCAAAAAAAGTGAAGAGCGTAGACAGGTCTCCCGTGCCGTTCGCCTGTGAGGGGAAAATAGGCGACTTCTCGGCGTTTTCATCGAGCGCGATCAACTACTGCCGCACGGTGGACGCTAAGGTTTTTGCTGCCGAAGTCAGAGGCGAGCTCGTCCATTCGCATCTAACGCGAATGCAGAGGCTTTTTTCCGAGCTCTCTCGCAGCGCCTTTCCTTATTTGGCTGAGATCGCCAGTTCCAACATTCCTGTACCCTATTTGGTCAAGAAGATACGAACGAAAAAATCCCAGGCCAAATAAGTATCTGCTAATTCTCGGATTCTTCAACCGATTAACGCCATTTTCAGCATAGTAGTTAACAATTATGCTCATGTTGTAATATTGACGTAGCTGTAGAGTGGGACTGTTGGTAAAATATTGACGTATGAATTGTTGTGACCGTAGAAAATTTTAATTTTTATTCTTGCTTTTGTGACCATAATAAGAGTCCAGGCTCCATAGGCAAACAGCCAGCCGACATTAAGAAATAGTCCACCAGGACGTAGGGACAAAATAAGCGGCGGAGGCTGCCAAGTAGGGCTTGTTGATCAAATAGTGTTTGACTTCCTGCCAGAAGAAGCAGCATGAATCAAACTTGCGCAATGGAAGACGCAAACACCAGGACGATAATACAGCAAGAGAGAGTGTCAGTCACGTGCGGAAAAGACTCGTGGAACCAAATTAAGTTACGTGCAGCTAGAAACGAAAGTGTCGTAGGGAACCGAAGGAATTCTTGCGCAAGCCGACCAATTAGAAACGAGAGTGTCGTGTGGAACCATAGGCATTCTTGTGCGACCCAATGACTTAGAAATGAAAGGGTCTTGCGAAACAAATTAACTCGTGTGCACCCAAGTACATGAGAAACGAAATAAAAGGCCAGGCAGCGGAATAGCTAGAAGCAGAGATTCAGATGCAGATTCGGAGCCAGTGCCGGCAGTTTGGAGATTGCGCTGCGAGACGGGTCCGAGTAGGCCCGTAGCAGCCGATACAGCTGATAGAGACTTCAACTACGAGAAGACGGTGATAGACTCTGGTGGACACTCAGGAACTGCAGGTCAAGTAGGATTTTTAGAGTTTCATTGGAATAGTGTTGAACAGAGGCTGTCTGTCTTTGTCTCAATTACTTAGCGAGATTTCAGTGATAACCAAGAACAAGTGATTGCTTTGTACTTGTTTCTTATATGTGCCGGGAATTAGCTTTGAAGTAGCAAGTCCGAATAAATAGACTGAATCTTACTAAGGGGTTTATGGTCCAACACCTCACATAACTATATGTGAAAATAAACTTGATAGAAACTAACTAATCTTTTCTGCCTATTGCAATTCTGTAATCTATTTTCAGGAAACTTGTTTGCTTCAAACCAAGGAGATTCTCTCCCTCTCATCTCCGATTAAAGGTTGACAGCAATTTATAACTAACCCACTGTCGTTAACGTCCGGATTGTGCTCCGCAGTTCGCACTTACTTCATTCTGGTATAATGAGGCTGTGCCGGGACGCGACAGAATCTATAAATTTTTTCTGCAAAGAATTGTCGATATGCATCGGCGACGTACTTTCCCTGATATATTGACATCGAGATGGCGATTTCGAGTACCGATATTTTTATTTTATATTACATTTTTTTGCTATTTTTCGGTAAGTATTTCAAATTGCTGTTTTTAAATTGTTGCGGAACGTAATTTTACTTTCACTGTGTGAAGGGGTCTTACTACTTTTTGAGCTTTCATCAAGTCCGTCTTTCTCTTTGACTGTGTGAAGCAAGTATAAGTGGCACAAAGAAGTTGTCAGATTGCACTAGGAGGTTGCAGTATGAGTGGAATGATTATCGATTTGAACTGATGACAAACCAGTTGCATTAAAAACAATTTTTACCGCTACTAGTGTGTTTTTTCTTCACGTCGGCGATCTTCAAAAATAGTTGCTGAAAATGACAAACACTCTAAACGGCAAGATTGGTCTTTACGGTGGGCGGAGACGTTTGGGAGGGGGGGGGGGGGGGGAGGGATGGTGACGTAACGGGGGCTACCAACAGAAATTACAACGTTTGACTTCACGCAATTTTGACATTACAACTGCTAGGTTGGTGGCGTTTGCAGAAATGAGAAAGCAAATAAGTCGACATGAAGATTTCCCGACAAATCCGATATATGACCGACCCATCGGACACCTTTTGATGCGCCACCTCCATGCAGTTACCGCTGTCATTGTCAAGTGTGAACGGTGTTGTTTTCCTTTCAATTCCTGCTCTACGGGGGTAATCAGGCTGCTAGCTCGTTCATGTACAGAATATCTAACAATAAATCAATATTTATACAACTCTAAAACCTGGAGTTTATTTGCAATATTTAGCCGATATTTTTATCGAGCGGTACGTCGATACCTTTTCTGCCGATGTATCACTGTATCGATACTTTTTCCGGTATGTCGTCGGCGGATATTGATTTTTTTTAAATATGTCGGATTTCCGATTTTTTATAAATATCAAGAGCGCTACTGTAGCGCTGTTCTGGTGAATACGTCGTGCAAGGGTGCGCTGTTTGCGTAAAGTAATGACTTAGCCCACTAAAACCCCGTGCTGGTGTCTGCGACACTCACACTGCACAGCATGTCACTTACTATCCCCTGTTAGCCCCAACAACGTTCCCTGTGTGTCTGCATCACTAAACGCAAACGGCTAAAGTGGTCATCCAGTTATGTTTCTAATAATTTCCAAGGGCAACAAAAATATGATTTACAGTACTTCATATATCCTTAATTATTAACCGAATTTAAAAATGTAAAGTGCTGCCGTAGTTATACATTAAGAGGTTCAATCGTACGTTAAAAGGTGTAACACAGCAGGTCAAGTGTTAAATTTAGAAACTGTGCTTCATGTCTTGAGGGAACGTAACTCGCGGAATGCAAACTGCCCTGAGTGTATTCATCTAGTATTTGAGAATGGGAGCGCTTAGCGACTTCCAACAAACTCTACACATAATTTCGAACATTTGCAAATTTTCTTTTCCCTGATGTCTCCCGCCACTCTCTGTTCATGCAGTAAAACTCAACCATCAGGCTTGACGTTTTAATTAATCACTTCTTTACTACTAACGCTATTGCCAGTGGGCCGGCCGGAGTGGCCTTGCGGTTCTAGGCGCTACAGTCTGGAACCGAGCGACCGCTCCGGTCGCAGGTTCGAATCCTGCCTCGGGCATGGATGTGTGTGTGATGTCCTTAGGTTAGTTAGCTTTAATTAGTTCTAAGTTCTAGGCGACTGATGACCTCAGAAGTTAAGTCGCATAGTGCTCAGAGCCATTTGAACCATTTTTATTGTCAGTGCAGTTTACGGACAGTATTCACATATACCACTGATAGTAGCTGCTTGTCATTGTACGACAGACTGCTCGAAAGATATGACGTCATAAACTTTGGGATGCTTCTCTTAAAACACAACTGTTTTATGCGTACAAAGAATCGTAGGTGGTGTTACTGTTACTTGATTAATGGACTGTTGGGCTGTAGCGCAATCGTTTTGAATAATTATAAAAAGAGTTGCCATTATTTTATATTTATTCAAGATAGCTAAATGTTCTATCCTACCGAACTCAAACGTACGTACAAAACTCTCATTCTTTCACGTGTATCGATCATCAGCCCAATTTTTTGCGATGTATCTTGTCTGCAGGTAGGCCTACCTATGCTAAAGACCCAAAATAATAAAAAAATAAATAATGTAATCGATTAGAATCACAGAAGCATGTAAATTAAGGAGAGATAATGAAATGTGTGAAGAATTAGGGGAAAAAGCAAAAAGGAATAGATTTTTTCGCATTTATACAGGGCGAATAATAATAAGCTGAAGAGAAATTAAGAACAAACTGACCTGAAAAAATTAGTAATCGACAACGCAGAAGAAGACGAAGCAAAAGAGGATTTTTTGAGAAGCAACATGCTAAATTCAACTAGTGCAAGCTAGAAGCAACAACAGGAGTGAAGTGGTCTGAAGGGAGGAAAAGAGAGACACGGCCAAGAGATGAAAGAATGGTTCAAATGGCTCTGAGCGCTATGGGACTTAACATCTGAGGTCATCAGTCCCCTAGAATTTAGAACTACTTAAACCTAGTTAACCTAAGGACATCACACATATCCATGCCCGAGGCAGGATTCTAACCTGCGACCGTAGCGGTCGCGCGGTTCGGGAATGAAGCGCCTAGAACCGCTCGGCCACTCTGGGAGGGGAAGAGGCCTTCTTGTCCCGAATTGTGACAGGTGATGAAAACAGGGATCGTCATTTTGAGCCCAGTCAATGGAATGGCGCCATTCCCACTCTCCACAGAAGAGAAAATTCAAAGCAACTGCTTCCGCCGGTAAGGTCGTGATCACCGTGCTCGTGGAGCGTTGCTTATGACACGTAGCACTTTGTGCTGTATGGTTTGCAGTCGGCGTAGACCTGTTGGAGCTGCGTATCCCCAAACTGGAGTTGCATACGTCATCAGTGGTCTGATTAATGTTGTGCACTTGGACCTCGACACCCTCCTATTCAGTGTGCTTTGCCTGTTGGGCATAGGGTAAAACTACACAATACAACCCCCCTCCCCCCCTCCATTTATACTGGCTGGCCCGACACTCGAGGCATCTAGTCATCAATTCCTCATTACTTGTCCGCATACTTTTGATCAGATAGTGTACCACTGCGTCTACGTCAAAAACCTCTGGAACTACGGAAAGGGTTAAAGTTTTACTTGCGTGTTTCTGTTCGGAAAGTCTCCGGCAATGTAGCGACTGCGGAAGCAAGCGAAGCTAATTGGCGGATCGTATCGGCTCCCTCGTTAAACACCGTATGAGGTCCAAAGCTGTACTGATGGCCCATAAAGTGTTGCCTTATGTTGTACGGCTAGGAACACCGTACTCAAGTCTCGTTGTGGGAGACGGAGAGGCTGTTTGGGAGCGCGTGGTAAGCGGTGGTATATTTTATGCCTGCCGTCCATAACTCGCGTCTCTTCTGATCGGGGCGGCCGCGCTAAGAGCTCTGGAGCGCTATTGGCGGGGAAGGTCCGCTTTAAAGCGGCGCGGCCTGGAGGTATTAAGGTGTCTCCTCAATCTGATCTGGGCCGCTGCCGCGCGAGGAGTTTAAGGAGGTGCTTAGCGGCTGCGCTGGAGGCGATCGGAGCATGTGTGTGTGTGGAGAGAGAGAGAGAGGCAGAGGCAGAATCGCATATGTCTATAGAGTCTAGACCATCGTACGAGAGGAATGGCCTGGTCGTCCGTTTAGTCTGTGTTATCTGCCACCCCTTGGCCACTCGGCGTCTGACTTATTGCGCTGGAGTGAGGAGGTGTAAAAATAAAACGAGGAGGAGAGGGGAAAAAAGAAGGAAGCTATCTAGGCAGCCAGCTCCAGGAGAGATGGATGGCGTGTCGGGACCTGACTCTGGTGTAGGGTGTGTGTTTACAAGCCGCCTGCTGCACCCAGTCGTCGCATATGTTCACTACGGTGAGAAACGATATTTGAACGCACTGTTTTACCTCAGTCGAAGGAGAAAGGTTACAAAAATACTCTAAAATCAGTTGTAGAAGTTTGTTCGTATGTTTGTGATTGTTACCAAATTAGATTAACGAAAGGGGTGGGAAATATATCAGGGAAGGAGGGCACGATTCTACATTTACATCCATATTCCGGAAGCCACGTAACTGTGTGTGGCGTAGCTAGTTTGTAATTACTGTTCCAGTCGCCAGTGGTCTGAGGCAAGAGCGATCGCTGGTAAGACTTCGTGTGAGCTGGGTTATGTGTTATTTTACCTTCACGATCTTTTAGCTACGTATACACTGAAGCTCCAAAGAAACTGGTATAGGCACGCATATTCGAATACAGACATACGTAAATAGGCAGAACACGGCGCTGCGGTCGGCAACGCATATACAGGGCGAGTCACCTAACGTTACCGCTGGATATACACTCCTGGAAATGGAAAAAAGAACACATTGACACCGGTGTGTCAGACCCACCATACGTGCTCCGGACACTGCGAGAGGGCTGTACAAGCAATGATCACACGCACGGCACAGCGGACACACCAGGAACCGCGGTGTTGGCCGTCGAATGGCGCTAGCTGCGCAGCATTTGTGCACCGCCGCCGTCAGTGTCAGCCAGTTTGCCGTGGCATACGGAGCTCCATCGCAGTCTTTAACACTGGTAGCATGCCGCGACAGCGTGGACGTGAACCGTATGTGCAGTTGACGGACTTTGAGCGAGGGCGTATAGTGGGCATGCGGGAGGCCGGGTGGACGTACCGCCGAATTGCTCAACACGTGGGGCGTGAGGTTTCCACAGTACATCGATGTTGTCGCCAGTGGTCGGCGGAAGGTGCACGTGCCCGTCGACCTGGGACCGGACCGCAGCGACGCACGGATGCACGCCAAGACCGTAGGATCCTACGCAGTGCCGTAGGGGACCGCACCGCCACTTCCCAGCAAATTAGGGACACTGTTGCTCCTGGGGTATCGGCGAGGACCATTCGCAACCGTCTCCATGAAGCTGGGCTACGGTCCCGCACACCGTTAGGCCGTCTTCCGCTCACGCCCCAACATCGTGCAGCCCGCCTCCAGTGGTGTCGCGACAGGCGTGAATGGAGGGACGAATGGAGACGTGTCGTCTTCAGCGATGAGAGTCGCTTCTGCCTTGGTGCCAATGATGGTCGTATGCGTGTTTGGCGCCGTGCAGGTGAGCGCCACAATCAGGACTGCATACGACCGAGGCACACAGGGCCAACACCCGGCATCATGGTGTGGGGAGCGATCTCCTACACTGGCCGTACACCACTGGTGATCGTCGAGGGGACACTGAATAGTGCACGGTACATCCAAACCGTCATCGAACCCATCGTTCTACCATTCCTAGACCGGCAAGGGAACTTGCTGTTCCAACAGGACAATGCACGTCCGCATGTATACCGTGCCACCCAACGTGCTCTAGAAGGTGTAAGTCAACTACCCTGGCCAGCAAGATCTCCGGATCTGTCCCCCATTGAGCATGTTTGGGACTGGATGAAGCGTCGTCTCACGCGGTCTGCACGTCCAGCACGAACGCTGGTCCAACTGAGGCGCCAGGTGGAAATGGCATGGCAAGCCGTTCCACAGGACTACATCCAGCATCTCTACGATCGTCTCCATGGGAGAATAGCAGCCTGCATTGCTGCGAAAGGTGGATATACACTGTACTAGTGCCGACATTGTGCATGCTCTGTTGCCTGTGTCTATGTGCCTGTGGTTCTGTCAGTGTGATCATGTGATGTATCTGACCCCAGGAATGTGTCAATAAAGTTTCCCCTTCCTGGGACAATGAATTCACGGTGTTCTTATTTCAATTTCCAGGAGTGTATTTCGTAAACCACATCAAATACTGACGAACCGATTCCACAGACCGAACGTGAGGAGAGGGGCTAGTGTAATTGGTTAATACAAACCATACAAAAATGCACGGAAGTATGTTTCTTAACACAAACCTACGTTTTTTTAAATGGAACTCCGTTAGATTTGTTAGCACATCTGAACATATAAACAAATACGTAATCAGTGCCGTTTGTTGCATTGTAAAATGTTAATTACATCCGGGTATATTGTAACCTAAAGTTGACGCTTGAAACCTCCGACGTTCAGTTGCGTGTTGTAACAAACACGGGCCACGGTCGGCGAGCAGCATCTGCAGGGACATGTTTACGATGACGACCGTGTTTACGAGTGTGGCTGTAGCGCAATGTTGTGGTTTGGTCTAGCTGTCGCAGTGTCCGCATGTAGCGCTTGCTGCTATTGTTATTCTGCATTCGTCTCCGCACGCAGACCAACTGTAGTACACCGTGTTACCAGACGTCTGTGATAGTGCAGTGTTGTAGGAACTGTGACCATGGTGTATTCGAACTCTGAAAAGGCGGAGATGATACTCACCTATGGCGAGTGTCGACGAAATGCAGCTGAAGCCTGCAGGGTGTATGCAGAACGGTACCCGGACAGAGAGCATCCGACGTGCCGCACATTGCAAAACATCTACCGCCAACTGTATGCAACAGGTATGGTCGTAGCACGCAAACGGGTCCGTAACAGGCCCGTCACAGGAGAAGCGGGTGCAGTTGGTGTGTTAGCTGCTGTTGCCATGAACCCACACATGAGTACACGGGACATTGCGAGAGCCGGTGGACTGAGTCAAAGTAGTGTCATGCGCATACTGCATCGTCACCGCTTTCACCCGTTTCATGTGTCGCTACATCAGCAATTACATGGTGATGACTTTAATCATCGAGTGCAATTCTGTCAATGGGCATTAACAGAGAATGCGTTGCAGTTCTACCTGTTTACCGATGAAGCGGGTTTCACAAACCACGGGGCAGTGAATCTACGGAACATGCATTACTGGTCCGTGGACAATCCTCGCTGGCTCAGACAGGTAGAGCGACAGCGACCGTGGACTGTAAATGTATGGTGCGGAATCATTGGCGACCACATCATTGGTCCTCACTTCATTGCAGGGGCCCAAACAGCTGCAACATACATCGCGTTTCTACAGAATGATCTGCCAACGTTGCTCGAAAATGTCCCACTGGAAACGCGTCGACGTATGTGGTATCAGTATGACGGTGCAGCTGCACATTCCGCAATTAACACTAGGCTGACCCTTGACAGGATGTTCTACGGGCGTTTCATAGGACGTGGAGGACGCATAAATTGGCCAGCCCGTTCTCCTGATCTTACACCTCTGCACTTCTTTCTGTGGGGTACGTTAAAGGAGAATGTGTACCGTGATGTGCCTACAACCCCAGAGGATATGAAACAACGTATTGTGGCAGCCTGCGACGATATTACACCAGATGTATTGCGGCGTGTACCACATTCATTACGCCAGAGATTGCAATTGTGTGCAGCAAATGATGGCCACCACATTGAACATCTATTGGCCTGACATGTGGGGACACACTCTATTCCACAACGTAATTGAAATGGAAACCACGTGTGTACGTGTACCTCACCCTTCATGGTAATGTACATGTGCGTCAGTGAAAAAGACCAATAAAAAGGTGTTAGCATGTGGACGTAATGTGCTGTTCCAGTCTCTTCTGTACCTAAGGTCCATCACCGTTCCCTTTGGATCCCTACGTAATTCGGTGCTCTCCGATACACACGATCGAACAGCGGAGGAGTGGTACTCAAGCGTCAACTTTAGGTTACAATATCTCCGGATGTAATTAACATTTTACAATGCAACAAACAGCACTGATTACGTATTTGTTTATATGTTCAATTTTGCTAATGAAACTAACGGGGTTCCATTAAAAACGTAGGTTTGTGTTAAAAAACATACTTCCGTGCATTTTTGTATGGTTTGTATTAAACAATTACACTAGCCCCTCTCCTCACGTTCGGTCTGTGGAATCGATTCGTCAGTATTTGATGTGGTTTACGAAATATATCCAGCGGTAATGTTAGGTGACTCACCCTGTATAAGACAAGTGTCTGGCGCAGTTATTAGATTGATTACTGCTGCTACAATGGCAAGTTATAAAGATTTAAGTGAGTTTGAAGTGGTGTTATAGTCGGCGCATGAGTTATGGGACACAGCATTTCCGAGGTAGCGATAAAGTGGGGATTTCCCCATACGACCATTTCACGAGTGTACCATGGATATTAGGAATATCCGACATAGCTTCGGCCTGAAAATATCCTGTAAGAACGGGACCATCGACGACAGAAAAGAATCGTTCTTCGTGACAGAAGTGCAACCCTTCCGCAAATTAATCCAGATTTCAATGTTGGGCCATTGACAAGTGTCAACGTGCGAACCATTCAACGAAACATCATCGATATGAGCTTTCGGAGCCGAAGACCCAGTCGTGTACCCTTGAGGGCTGCGAGACGCAAAGCTTTACGCCTCGTCTGCGTCCGACAGCAGCGACATTGGGCTGTTGATGACTGCAAACATGTTGCGCGGTCGCACGAGTCTCGTTTCAAATTTTATCGAGCGGATGGACGTGTACGGGTGTGGAGACAGGCTCATGAATCCATGGTGACTGTTCAACCTTGTGGAAGCTCTGTAATGATGTGGGGCATGGTGTGCAGTTGGAGTGATATGGGACTCCTGATACGACTAGATACGACTCTGACCGGTGACATGTACGTAAGCATCCTGTCTCACCACCTGCATCCACTCATGACGATTGCTCTTACCGACGGACTTTTTGAAAAGCAGGGTTTTGTAAGCAAGAGAGTGATTCAGGTAAATAAAAACTACTTTCTTATGACACAATTGATTACTCACTTTCGAGAATCTAGCTTGACTCGAATTTTACGTGCAAGGAAACACGTTTTCTGTGAGTTTTTCTACGCTCACCGCTTACATGTTTCAAACTTGTGTGAATCGCTTCAAATTTTGTCAGGAGGTAGACAAATACATGTACTTAATGCTCGTCCTGTTGTTTTGCGAAAGCTCTATTTGTTACCATGATATAAGCAGCATGGTTCGAAAGTTTTTTTTTTTTTTTTTTTTTTTTTACCGCTCTTGTGACTGGTTTGATGTGGCCTGCCACGAATTCCTCTAGTGCTCCTCTGTGCCAACCTCTTCATCTCAGAGCTACCTGTGCATCTCAGAGTAGCCTTGGAACCTACGTCCTCAGTTATTTGTTGGATATGTTGCAATTTCTCTCTTCCTCTACAATTTGTACCCTCTACAACTCCCTCTAGTGCCATGGAAATTAACAAATGACCTATCATTTGTCCCCTCTCCTTGTCACTGTTTTCCATATTTCCTTTGCTCTCCGATTCTGCACCGGACCTCTGCACTCCTTAAGTAATCAAATTCAAATGGTTCAAATGGCTCTGAGCACTATGGGACTTAACATCTATGGTCATCAGTCCCCTAGAACCTAGAACTAGTTAAACCTAACTAACCTAAGGACAGCACACAACACCCAGCCATCACGAGGCAGAGAAAATCCCTGACCCCGCCGGGAATCGAACCCGGGAACCCGGGCGCGGGAAGCGAGAACGCTACCGCACGACCACGAGATGCGGGCCTTAAGTAATCATTCCAACAAATTTTCAACATTCTTTTATAGCACCACATCTCAAAAAGCTTCGATTCTGTTCCCCAACGCATCAGTTCTCGCCCGAGTCAACAAAAATATACGTCGCTTGCCAAGCTATGGTGCTGTAATGTTGAAATTAAGGAAGAGTAAAAGTTATTTCCGTTAAATATTTTATTCACTGGTGGCTTTGACTCGTCGCAATATCGTTGGACGTGCAAAGCAATGCATGTACCAAACCAGAATTATGCTCAGCCCGTTATAAAATGATATAATGTTTGATTGAGCATTTTTAACTTTATCGAAGACCTCGCAGAAAATTGAACTAAACTGGAAATTTCTATAATAATAATTATCAGAAGAAAGGACTCATTTTTTGTAAGCAACAGAAAACATTTTACTGGGTTTCCTCAAAAAACTACGATGCTATATTGTACCAACTTTACTTTTGGAAAAACCAAGCTTACGTTCATCAGATTTTAAAAAAATGGTTCAAATGGCTCTGAGCACTATGGGACTTAACAGCTGTGGTCATCAGTCCCCTAGAACTTACAACTACTTAAACCTAACTAACCTAAGGACATCACACACATCCATGCCCGAGGCAGGGTTCGAACCTGCGACCGTAGCAGTCGCGCGGTTCCGGACTGTGCGCCTAGAACCGCGAGACCACCGCGGCCGGCATCAGATTTTGTACAGCATTGAAACGTTGATAGTATTTTGCGGTGCATACATTTTTTCGCAGTTGTTCTGCTTATTTCAGCCAATCGGTTCCGTCGTTGCAACATTTCGCGCCAAAAGTATTTACTTTTGTTTTTAAAGCGACAGGTTCATTTTCAGTTTTTATTATTACATACTTTAATCAGACAGTGAAAAGATTTGTTAGATAAATGATAATAACAAGATCTCTGCTTTTCAATAATTTATTATTTGTTGCTAGAATCGTTCAGCTCGTGATATAGTAAGCTTTTAAATAAGTTTATCTAGGCAATGCAGTATTTCATGTATCGATCAGGTATTGTATGTACACTACTGGCCATTAAAATTGCTACACCACGAAGGTGACGTGCTACAGACGCGACCGACAAGAAGAAGATGCTGTGATATGCAAATGATTAACTTTTCAGAGCATTCACACAAAGTTGGCGCCTGTGGCGACACCTACAACGTGCTGACATAAGGAAAGTTTCCAACCGATTTCTCATACACAAACAGCAGTTGACCGGCGTTGCCTGGTGAAACATTGTTGTGATGCCTCGTGTAAGGAGGAGAAATGCGTACCAACACGTTTCCGACTTTGACCAAGGTCGGATTGTAGGCTATCGCGATTGCGGTTTATCGTGTCGCGACATTGCTGCTCGCGTCGGTCGAGATCCAATGACCGTTAGCAGAATATGGAATCAATGGGTTCAGGAGGGTAATAGGGAACTCCGTGCTGGATCCCAACGGCCTCGTATCACTAGCAGTCGAGATGACAGGCATCTTATCCGCATGGCTGTAACGGATCGTGCAGCCACGTCTCGATCCCTGAGTCAACAGATGGGGACGTTTGCAATACAACAACCCTCTGCACGAACAGTTCGACGACGTTTGCAGCAGCATGGACTATCAGCTCGGAGACCATGGCTGCGGTTACCCTTGACGCTGCATCACAGATAGAAGCGATTGCGATGGTGTGCTCAACGACGAACCTCGGTGCACGAATGGCAAAAAGTCATTTTTTTCGGATGAATCCAGGTTCTGTTTACAGCATCATGATGGTCGCATCCGTGTTTGGCACCATCGCGGTTAACGCACATTGTAAGCGTGTATTCGTCATCGCCATACTGGCGTATCAGCCGGCGTCATGGTATGGGGTGCCATTGGCTACACGTCTCGGTCACCTCTTGTTCGCATTGACGGCACGTTACATTTCAGATGTGTTACGACCCGTGGCTCTACCCTTCGTTCGATCCCTGCGAAACCCTACATTTCAGCAGGATAATGCACGACCGCATGCTGCAGGTCCTGTACGGGCCTTTCTGGATACAGAAAATGTTCGACTGCTGCCCTGGCCAGCACATTCTCCAGATCTCTCACCAATTGAAATCGTCTGGTCAATGGTGGCCGAGTAACTGGCTCATCACAATACGCCAGTCACTACTCTTGATGAACTGTGGTATCGTGTTGAAGCTGCATGGGCAGCTGTACCTGTGCACGCCATCCAAGCTCTGTTTGACTCATTGCCCAGGCGTATCAAGGCCGTTATTACGGCCAGTGGTGGTTGTTCTGGGTACTGATTTCTCAGGATCTATGCACCCAAATTACGTGAAAATGTAATCACATGTCAGTTCTAGTATATTATATTTGTCCAATGAATACCCGTTTATCATCTGCATTTCTTATTGGTGTAGCAATTTTAATTTGCTATTATTCTGCACACTATGATCAGTTTTAATGTGATTCCACTTTCAGACTCATGCGAGTATGATTAAAATGTGTGTAAATATAAAATAAATAATTAAAAAATAGTAAACAAAATTTAGAAACATAAAATAAAAAAACTCGAAAAATTAAAACTAAAAATCTAAAGCTGGCATGTGACCTTAACGTGGTGGTGAGGCTCGTTTGCCCGGAGGACACAGTAGGCTGTCCTGGACAGGTTCAACCATGCCAGGCCGGTAACAGCGGAGGAGCAGAACTAACGAAATCCATCGCTATCAGACATGGTTGGAAAGCAAGCAAAAAAAAATAAACAAATAAATAAATAAACCTGTGGTGTCACCACCAGACACCACACTTGCTAGGTGGTAGCCTTTAAATCGGCCGCGGTCCGTTAGTATACGTCGGACCCGCGTGTCGCTACTGTCAGTAATTGCAGACCGAGCGCCGCCACACGGCAGGTCTAGAGACACTTCCTAGCACTCGCCCCAGTTGTACAGCCGACGTTGCTAGGAATGGTTCACTGACAATCACGCTCTCATTTGCCGAGACGATAGTTAGCATAGCCTTCAGCTACGTCATTAGCTACGTCCTAGCAAGGCGCCGTATTCAATTAATATTGAAATTATAAAACATGTACCGTCAAGAGAGATGTACACCAATTACGGATTAAAGTTAAGTATTACATCATCTACGTACTTTATTTGCAATTCTCAAGACATTGTCCTGTTCCAGACCTCACGCCAGTCCGCGTGAGCTTAGACGCGTGTATTTCGGCCTCATCTAGCAACACGGTGTTGGCTCTTCTGCCAACACTACAAAACCGACACCGTATCGGTCGTCACCCGAGTCTACAAATTCTACATTGGTTGTTAATCGATGGTGCTCTAACGTGAAAGTTATGGTGAATGGAAAATGCTGCTATCATATTACAAAACAAGGAGAGTACATCTCGGGCAGAGTTAGGGATGTAAATGAAGGGAATTAGCTCTTCGACTTATCTGGCAGTTTCAAAGACATCTGAATCATAATATCTTAACATATTCGCGCTTTTTTGCAAGTTAACCCTGCTTCCCCAGCGTAGTGAGCGCTCTTAGCTGCAAGGTGTTGACACACTTGCCTCTTGCAATTTATAGGCTGGAGTCCCTGACTCTGTACCCAAGGCAGAGAAGATATTCACCAGCTATAGAAATCAATACATTACATCATAGGGCTCAAGAGCATACATGTAAGAGCTAAAAAAGTTTTTCTGGTGAGATAAAGTTTTCGGGGGTGGATTTGTTACTGGGGGCGGGGGAGGGATGACTTCACGCATCATGTCACTTTACTTGACACGAAGCAGTATATTATGTGACATGGTACTAATATTAACAAGTAGAAAGGCGCGAATGTATAAGGAAGTTTTGATGTAACTGTTTTTGCAGTTGCCAAATAAATCGAAAACCTAGTGCTCTTCTTTTAGGTTCCTAACTCTGGCAAAGACATATTCGCTTTTTTGTGCTATGACAGGGGCGTTTTAAGTTTTGTAAGCTACCTCTGTCACGGATGCAGCACACTGAGGATTCTTCCAACGAATCTCAGTGTGGCGTGTGCCTTACGTGCCATCAGCTGTATGCGGTCGTTCCACACGAATGTCGCTGCGTGTGCAGACCCCTTGACATTTAACAGATGTGACTGCTTCCCGTGATTGTTCTGCAATCGTGTGGCCGTAGAATCATGGGTCGTTTTTCATATTTATGAGCGACACGCTACATCAGCTTAAGCTGAGGGTCAATTGGCAGTCTCTGCACCAAGCATCGACCCTGTGCTCGTCTCCCTCCACTGCGACTTCTCCTTACAAAACAGCGTAATTTGCGAAAAGCCTAACTCTCCTCAAGCTCCTCTCCGGCCGCACGTGGGGTCTGGACCCCTCCACCATCCTCCACACTTATAAATCCCTCATCCGCCCTATCCTTTGTTATGCCCATCCGGCTTGGATCTCCGCCCCCCCTTCCTTTTATAAATCCCTCCAAATCCTTGAACGCCATGCTCTCCGCCTCGCCTATCGCATCCGTCTCCCCTCCCCTACGCGGATCCTGTACGATCTCATCCCCTTCCCCCACCTCCTCCTTTTCCTTGAAAGGATACGGATCCTGTACACCTCCCGCAAACTCGATCCTCCTCACCCGCTCGTCTCCCCAATCCTCTCCCATCCCCGCCCGCTGCCGCGCCTGTATGCCCACGTCCCACCTGGTCTCCATCTCTCCACCCTCCTTACCCTCTCCCAAGGTGGCTTCCGCCAGCTCCCCCTCCCTGATGATGTCCTCCTCCCCTCCATCTACCCCTCCTATCAACTTTGACCCTGCCCCACCCCCCACTTCCGGTGTCCTTTCCTTTAGGCGCCCTCCCTCCCTCCCTCCCTTCCCTTCTCTTTCCTCCCCCTTCCTCCCTCCCCCCTTTCTCCCCTGCCCGTGGCATCTCTGCTCTCCCCTCTCCCTCTCCCACTCCCCTTCCTCCTCCTCCTCTCTTGGCAGGTCCCCGGACTCGCACACGCATAGTGAACATTCGCGCGCCGGAGATCATCGCCATCAGTGTCTAGTGTGTGTGCTTCGTTTTGTGTTTCGTGCAGTTACAACTCAACTGTTCACATGTGCCGTCGCCGTTCTCCGTGTTTTGTGCGCCATGTCAACAAGTGTTAGTGTTTTTATCGTCCAACGTGAACGGCTTCTTGTTTTTTGTAACTACTTTCTTTGCCCGCCATTTTTTGTATTGTCTGTGTCACCTATATCATATTATTGTACCCCATAAGGCTGAAGAGCAGCGTATTAAGCTGCTGCCAGCCCGCCTTGTATGAGGTGATTAAAATTACAATTAAAAAAAAAAAAAAAAACAAAAGAGCCTAACGGAACTTTCGAATTTCTCGACTCGTACACTTAAGAGGGTAATTCAGATAGGAAGAACAGATTTGAATTGGTCATTGCAAACAAACTATGCTAGATAGTAACACTTTACACTTGTTATTGGATAGAGGAAGGTCCAAAGTTTTATGTTCGCACATCACGATGCCGTACGTACAACAGGAGCACCATCCGTTGCTCGAGAAACTTCGAAGCATCATTCCACACACGACTTTCGTAAAAAAGCGAGGTGGATCCTCTCCACGCCCACACCGGCATGATGGCCAGCTCAATATGTCTACTGCCATCTCTGCATAAGGGTTAGTTTCCACTAAAGTGGCTTGTCGCAGGATGTGGGTACTACGATTTTTGCGTACGTCTGGTTAAGGTTAACCATTAATAAGCGCTCATCTGAGATTGGGTCGAAAGTCGAACGAAGGGTAGCGGTTTGAAGGGCAGAGGAAAAAAAGTGCCAAGACAAGAGCCGAGGGGAAAAAACCTCTGCGATAGGTAGGTCGGGTGGTAAGAGCAGTAGCGGATGTCTTGCTGCCTGCGATAGGTCATGCAAGGGTAGGCTCTGTTAGTAGTGGGTATCATGCAGGTCGATACCTTTGACGTTGTGCGGTGCTGTTACTCGCCGACTGCCGCTGGGTGCCGGTGTAGAGCCGTCGTTCAGCGTCAGCAAACCTGTAACAGTTAGGTTCATCATCGTTTTGTGTCCGATAGGTCACATGTCAGATGCACAGTGTAGGGCGATGTTGGCGATTTGTTTGTCGCTTCAGTGGGCGAGTTCGTCGGTTTCCCTGCTGTAGCCTGTTGGTCGGCTTTAATAGCTGATATGCAGGGGCTTGCCGACATTTGTCGCATGTTGGTGTATATTGGCTTGCCACAGGTGGTTATGCCCTAGCTAGTAGTGTCTTTGGCCGCTTATGCCTCCACGAGTCGACAGGTCCCTATTTATTATATCGACAGCTACAAGAATTCGATTTCTCAGTTCTTGAAGAGTAGCTGCCACAGATGGGACGAAGACTCCGTCTTTTATGTACCCTACAGGAACAAAAATCGCAAGACGTGGGGGCTGGAAACCTCGGAGACCAAAAGTAATAAAACCTCGGGCATGGGTGTGTGTGATGTCCTTAGGTTAGTTAGGTTTAAGTAGTTCTCAGTTCTAGGGCACTGATGACCTCAGAAGTTAAGTCCCATAGTCAGAGCCATTTGAAACTTTTTTTTTTTTTTTGAGATGGAGTTGTTAACTTAAACGCCGCACCTGATGGCGAAAGTGAGACGGGGCGTCGTCATACTTAAAAATGAAATCATTGGAATCCTCGTGGGGTTCGGGAAACAACCACTTTTGCAGCATGTCACAATTCCTCCGCAGAAAAGAAAGATATTAAACTTTGCCAACAGAAACGGCACAAAAACCAAAGCACATTAAGTTTCGACGGCACAATTGCGTGACCCCTAAATTCTTACATTATGGCGGTTTGCTTTACCCGGTAGATGAAACATCTATTCGTCCGAGAAGATGAGTCGCTGGGAAGAAGTGTCCTCTGGAGAAATGAAATGCTAAATTGGCATCTTCTGTTATGGCCCGCGAGACGTAACAGCTGCAGGAAATGCAAATTTTACGGCCTCATACGAAGGCGTCATTCCGGAACACGCCATATCGTTGTCTGAGGAAGATGAGCTCCCTAGCCTGCCCGTCTTATGCACTTTCGAGAGTCCCTTGTGAAATCTCGGATACGTTCGCCATTTTCATCAGACGTGCATGGCCAACTAGTTCTCTTCTCTTTGCATATGCAACAAATTTCGAAGAGTTTTGTACGCCGGCCACAAATCTGCTTGTGCAGAGACCGCTTCTTGCTGAATCGACAGCGGAATGCACGCTGCGCTTCGCGCAAATTCCGACATGCAAAATGCTTTTTCTTATAGTGTAGTCGCCATGTTGCTACAAACAAGCAGCTGTGTCAAAACTTTGAACACTTACGCTACGTAGTGTCATGCGCAATGCGTTTCTATCTTCTGTAGTTCGTCTGCGGTAGATAATTGAAATCTGTTCTTTCTTTTTGAACCAGCCGGTATATTGTGAAGGGTTACAGGTGGTGACTATTGGGAGGCGTGGCAGATGGATGGTGTGTCAGGAGGCACTCAACCAGTTCGCCACTTGCCGGTTCCTCAGGGAAGAGGAGGTGGTTGCAACCTGTGTACGCCGGTGGTTGCAGTATAAGAAGAGTGACTTTTAACCATTTTATTCTTGCAAAATACGACTCTCCTTTAGCGGTGCTACGGCGGTCCCTCTGCCGCTGCTTCTCCGGGTGCAGCCGCGAGCGCCCGGCAGCTACACACGAAGTGGATGCTGCGTCTCCACCTTCCATACTCGGAAGAAGGTGGCGTGTGCATATGTGGCTTACACACGCCGGCGTAGGGGGTCCTCGATCCACTCCCGTAACTGTGGCTCATCTCCGCTCTGTGAACCGCGGGTCGAGAAGTGTGCCGACACTGGCCTGCCGCGCAGTCCTAAGAAAATTAAATTGTTAACGCGAATTCTTTACAGACGAATGGAAAAACTGGTAGAAGCCGACCTCGGGGAAGATCAGTTTGGATTCCCAGAAATGTTGGAACACGTGCGGCAATGCTGACCCTACGACTTATCTTAGAAAATAGATTCAGGAAAGGCAAACCTACGTTTCTAGCATTTGTAGACATAGAGAAAGCTTTTGACAATGCTGACTGGAATACTCTCCTTCAAATTCTAAATATGGCAGGGGTAAAATACAGGGAGCGAAAGGCTATTTACAATTTGTAGAGAAACCAGATGGCAGTTACAAGAGTCGAGGGGTATGAAAGGGAAGCAGTGGTTGGGAAAGGAGTGAGACAGGGTTGTAGCCTGTCCCCCATCTTATTCAATCTGTATATTGAGCAAGCAGTAAAGGAAACAAAAGAAAAACTCGCAGTAGGTCTTAAAATCCATGGAGAAGAAATAAAAACTTTGAGGTTCGCCGATGACATTGTAATTCTATCAGAGACAGCGAAGGACTTGGAAGAGCAGTTGAACGGAATGGACAGTGTCTTGAAAGGAGGATATAAGATGAACATCAACAAAAGCAAAACGAGGATAATGGAATGTAGTCGAATTAAATCGGGTGATGCTGAGGGAATTAGATTAGGAAATGAGACACTTAAAGAAGTAAAAAAGTTTTGCTATTTGGGGAGCAAAATGACTGATGATGGTCGAAGAAGAGAGGATATAAAATGTAGACTGGCAATGGCAAGGAAAGCGTTTCTGAAGAACAGAAATTTGTTAACATCGAGTATAGATTTAAGTGTCAGGAAGTTGTTTCTGAAAGTTCAAATGGCTCTGAGCACTATGGGACTCAACTGCTGTGGTCATAAGTCCCCCAGAACTTAGAACTACTTAAACCTAACTAACCTAAGGACAGCACACAACACCCAGCCATCACGAGGCAGAGAAAATCCCTGACCCCGCCGGGAATCGAACCCGGGAACCCGGGCGTGAGAAGCAAGAACGCTACCGCACGACCACGAGATGCGGGCCCTCCTGTTTCTGAAAGTATTTGTATGGAGTGTAGCCATGTATGAAGGTGAAACATGGACTATAAATTGTTTGGACAAGAGGAGAATAGAAGCTTTCGAAATGTGGTGTTACAGAAGAATGCTGAAGATTAGATGGGTAGATCACGTAACTAATGAGGAGGTATTGAACAGAATTGGGGAGAAGAGGAGTTTGTGGCACAACTTGACTAGAAGAAGGGACCGGTTGGTAGGACATGTTCTGAGGCATCAAGGGATCACAAATTTAGCATTGGAGGGCAGCGTGGTGGGTAAAAATCGTAGAGGGAGACCAAGAGATGAATACACTAAGCAGATTCAGAAGGATGTAAGTTGCAGTAGGTACTGGGAGATGAAGAAGCTTGCACAGGATAGAGTAGCATGGAGAGCTGCATCAAACCAGTCTCAGGACTGAAGACAACAACAACAACAACGTTTTCTTAATTTAAGCAACCTTCATTAACAATCTTTCATAAAATATCGATAATTAAGAATTTATATTTGAAATGAAAACAAGGATTTCGTGTGCAGTATGTAATTAGAAAGAAGAAGATATGCATTATTCATAAAAAATGATGATGAATTTTGCATTTACGATGTGCGGGTATTCCAAATTGAACGAAAAAAAGGATAATCAAGACGGGACTTAATCCAACGATCCATGACCTGCACCAGGTTATCAATCTACTGTGCTTCCAATTCTGCTATACATAGAGTCTGTATACTTATCAATCTACTACGCTACCAATTCCACTGCAGTGTGTATTCGTATCTCAACTGTATCAAATACAGCCACTCGGTAAACTTCAAAGCAGATTTTTTTTCTGTAAACTTATGAAAGACATTAAGAATAACCTATTTCTCGGCTCTTTTTTTACCGTGTTCCATGCGTGTGTTTCACTACAGAGAGGGAGCATCCTCAGCCATTTTCATAGCGCGAAAATCACAGCACAACAGTACAGAGATTTTGTGTGACTTTACACGATTTTTGAAGTAAAAGCTACATAGCTAAAGCTCGATTAAGAAAAACGTTGATGATACATTAGAATATCTAAAAGTTTCATTTAAGGTAATTTAGGAATAAGATATACAAAGTGCATTCTAAGTTCTAAGGCCTCCGATTTTTTTTTTCCGGACAGCACCGTACGGCAGATGGAATTTTACCGCCAGCGGCGAGAATGAGAACTGTTTTAAATACTTAAAATGGCGACGTTCTCCTTACTTGAACAGCATGCAATCATTCGTTTTCTGAATTTGCGTGGTATGAAACCAATTGAAATTCATTGATAGTTGAAGGAGACATGTGGTGATGGAGTTATGGATGTGTCGAAAGTGCGTTCGTGGGTGCGACAGTTTAATGAAGGCAGAACATTGTGTGACAACAAACCGAAACAACCTCGGGCTCGCACAAGCCGGTCTGACGACATGATCGAGAAAGTGGAGAGAATTGTTTTGGGAGATCGCCGAATGACTGTTGAACAGATCGCCTCCAGAGTTGGCATTTCTGTGGGTTCTGTGCACACAATCCTGCATGACGACCTGAAAATGCGAAAAGTGTCATCCCGGTGGGTGCCACGAATGCTGACGGACGACCACACGGCTGCCCGTGTGGCATGTTGCCAAGCAATGTTGACGCACAATGACAGGATGCATGGGACTTTCTTTTCGTCGGTTGTGACAATGGATGAGACGTGGATGCCATTTTTCAATCCAGAAACAAAGCGCCAGTCAGCTCAATGGAAGCACACAGATTCACCGCCACCAAAAAAATTTCGGGTAACCGCCAGTGCTGAAAAAATGACGGTGTCCATGTTCTGGGACAGCGAGGGCGCAATTATTACCCATTGCGTTCCAAAGGGCACTACGGTAACAGGTGCATCCTACGAAAATGTTTTGAAGAACAAATTCCTTTCTGCACTGGAACAAAAGCGTCCGGTAAGGGCTGCGCGTGTTTTGTTTCACCGAGACAACGCACCCGCACATCGAGCTAACGTTATGCAACAGTTTCTTCGTGATAACAACTTGGAAGTGATTCCTCATGCTTCCTACTCACCTGACCTGGCTCCTAGTGACTTTTGGCTTTTTCCAACAATGAAAGACACTCTCCGTGGCCGCACATTCACCAGCCGCACTGCTATTGCCTCAGCGATTTTCCAGTGGTCAAAACAGACTCCTAAAGAAGCCTTCGGCGCTGCCATGGAATCATGGCGTCAGCGTTGTGAAAAATGTGTACGTCTGCAGGGCGATTACGTCGAGAAGTAACGCCAGTTTCATTGATTTCGGGTGAGTAAATTAGAAAAAAAATCGGAGGCCTTAGAACTTGAATGCACCACGTATAATACATAAGTAGGATCTACTCCCAAAACTGTAAAAACACCAATGAACGTATGCTACGGATTCTGAGCAATCATAGCGGTGCTGTCACACTTCCCTGGGCCACTCCTGACTATTCCCTTGTCTCCGATGGACACTCACCCTCGAGGGAATCTACTCCATATCCTTGTACCGCCGTCAACAGCCTCCAGTGGGGTTTTGTGTCAAACGCTTTCCAGGAATCTAGAAATATGGAATCCGCCTTTTGCCCATCATCCAAAGTTCATCCATATTCTTTGTGGTGTCGCAGTTTCGGCGCCCAACACTGTACCAACATTACAGTTTTTGCCAAACAGCGCTGTGCAGTTTCTTCAGAAGGGACGTTTCAAGCCAACTGTGAGACATGTCGATGCATTAATTCTGGTCTATTTCGCTGTTACGCCGCCGTCGAAGCAGCATTGGGTCTCCGAAGCTAGCGTTGGCCTAGGCGAAATATTTTCCGGCGACAGAGGCGACAGACCCGAAACTGGTCATGCGGGTTTCGAGGTCGGCGCAGCCTACTTGCGATGCGGCGTGGCTGCCCCGCAATTAGACACGGGCCTGATCAGAAGAGGGCAAAATGTGCTGTAGTGTTTGGGTCGCAAAACGAAAAAGCTGCCAACCGCTCATGCGGCGAGAGTTTACTTTGCTTTTTCATTCCGCTCAGCACAGCCTCATGAAACATACTCTTTGCATAATCGCGCCTTCATGATAGACTAATTTACATGTCTCCTCGAGAGTTATGGGCCACCGCTGTACGTGCCACGTATAAGGCGAGGAACGGTCGCCTCGCGTCCTTTTACGTGCGCGCTGATTGATAGCGGCACCGACAGCATCAACAAACCATAGTTTTCGCCACGAATGTCTGAACTGTGCAGCCCAGTTCGTGCTGTTTTGCGACTTGATGGCAGATTAAAAGTGTGTGCGACCGGGATTCGAACACGAAACACTGTAACACATCATTTCCACCTGCGCTACTGCGAACGCTACAGCTGATTTCCGGTGTCTGACAGATGTGCACGTACATCTGCTACATTCACGCTCTGCAAACAACGACGAAGTGCATGGCGGTATCTCTCATTGTACCAGTTCTGCCCAGACAGAACAATCCGCACCCACGGTATGCTGTGTCATCCTTGGCCTTTTTTTGTTTTTAACCTCAGTTTTCGCAATGATTTGATGCTGTCCGCCACGAATTCCTCTGCTGTGGAAAATTTTTCATCTCAGGGTAGCAGCTGCAACCTACGTACTCATTTATTTGCTGGGTATGTCTTCCTACACATAATAACGGTGAAGTCACTGATGACACTGACACTAAATCAGAGTTATTAAACACCGTTTTCCGAAGCGCCTTCACCAAAGAAGACGAACTCAATATTCCTGAATTCCAATCAAGAACAACTGCCAAGATGAGAAACATAGTCGGCCGCTGTGACCGAGCGATTATAGGCGCTTGTCTGGAACCACGCTGCTGCTACGGTCGCAGTTTCGAATCCTGCCTCGGACATGGATGTGTGTGATGTCCTTAGGTTAGTTAGGTTTCAGTAGTTCTAATTCTAGGGGACTGATGACCTAAGATGTTAAGTCCCATAGAGCAAAGAGCTATGTGAACCATTTTTTTGAGAAACATAGAACTAGATATCCTCGGTGTAACAAAGCAGCTTAAATCGCTTAATAAAGGCTAGGCCTTCGGTCCAGATTGTATACCGGTCCGATTCCTCTCACAGTATGCTGATATAATAGCTCCATATTTAGCAATTATATAAAACTGCTCGCTCACAGCAAGATACGTACCTCAAGACTGGAAAATTGCTCAAGTCACACCAATACCCAAAAAGTTAAGT